>NC_041382.1:639674224-639686475 GCF_002162155.2 Triticum dicoccoides | reverse complement strand
TTCAGGGTGGACAACAGCGTCGTAAAGGCGAGCGGTCGCGTCGGTGCCGGCTGCGCACGTCCAACAATACCTCTATGGCGGTCGGAGAGGTACAACGACATCGGCGGAGGTGGAGGGTGCGGATGCAAAGCAATGGGAGAAGGTGTGGAGTAGATGGAAATGAGATTAGGAGAGGAGATTTAGTGGGCCTCGGGAGTCGGAGTCCTACGTGGCTGCTGTCCAGACTCCCGAAACCCCCTCCCTCCCCCTCCACTTTTTCTCCACTTTGCGGGAGAAAATGTGTCCGGACCGTCCGACGGACCGATACAAGACCGTATTGGATAGAACAACTCGTCTGGACTTTCGGACGTATGCGGGCGGTTCAAGGGTCGGCGTTGGGGATGCCCATATTTTACCCATTTTAAAGCCACTTTGGTCATTCTATCCGGTAAAATATTTAGCGGAATGAGTTCTTTTGTTGTGATAAATATCAAACAATTTTGTGCTTGTGGATGATATGGTTCTTATATGCATACAATGTTTGCTGCAATACTTGTGAAGAACTAATTTACTGTCTTGTTGGTTTCCGCTGCAACTTTTAACTCACACTTGATACTATTAGTAGTGACATAAAGAAATTCCAGTTGTACATCAGCTTCACCAATAAGCTAGCATTCGGGAACGAAAACCACCGGTGAGAAAGTGTTCTGGCCACTCAAAGCTCGATTCCTTTCTCCACGGCAGTTGTGTGTCTCCAACTCCTTTCCTCCCTTTTTGTTCTTTTGTTTAACCATATATGTTGTATGTTAGCAGCAAAGTATGGGGTCTAGATCTATCGGCCACTTCATTTCGTTTGTGGTACGTTGTGTAAAGGTGTGGCCAGCATAAATTTTCCGTTTATACTAAGATGACACACATTTTTTTTAAAAGATTCGATATATCTCCTCTTTCTCCCTTTATCTTAGTTTAGTACTAGTATACTATACGATAACACATATCTTTTTACAGATTCGATATATCTCCTCTTTCTCCCTTTATCTTAGTTTAGCATGCTGTATCAGTGAAGATGCTGCCGCTTTTCCCTTTCGAGATTTTTTCTCTAATTCTCTTCTCTGGAGGGAAGATTTCCCTGCTTTGCTTGCATAGATAATTACTAAATGTGTTTTCAAGCACGAGAAAGGAGAGCAAGCTAGCGACAGGAAGCAACCATCAGCCCGTGTGGTGTGCATGATGACGAAAAGCTTTACGTGATGATATTTCACTTTAAAAACAAGCCCTGTGATCGGCGAGCGAGCTTGTCACGAACATGAAAACCACGCATGAAAACGATGCAGATTAGGTGTTGCGTGTGACACCTTAACAAACCTACCGGCGGCAATAGAAATTGTCAAATACGGTGCAGAGAAGATTGGCTGCGTTGTTAATTGGCTGGCTGTAACTCATCATAAATAAATAAAAAGGCATTGCTGTTGCCAACTTTGAATTAGTACTCCTAGAACGATGTACGTGCCTGGCCAACTAATGCAACAACGAAATTCTAGCTTGTGGCTCTCACTGGCATGTCACTTTTCAGTACGAAGTACTGCATAAAAGTCTCGTCTTTATTTATTTGGGGTAGTTTTCCATCACTCACGCGACCTCTTTTGCTTGCATAGCAGTACTCGTCGGGACTGACTGACTGACGGACTACGGTGATCACAAATGTAGTTATTTGACGATGCGTAGCCTTGTATACTGGGGTTTCATTAACCACCGTGGAAGATCGCTGGATTGGTGTTCAACAGTCAGAATCATCTGGAACATGGTTGCAGAATGCAGTAGCCCTGGGCGAAAACAAACCAACCCCGTCGTTCTATCTGAAATAACAGAAAAAACCTACGTGATCATTGCTCTCGATGAATAACTGCTGGCTCTATATGTGCCTGCAAACCCCAGCTGTGATGAATAAACTAGCCCAATAATGCAGAGAAAGACAGCGGGATTAATGAAGAGCGGCTGGTTTGGTTGGGTTTCAGCAGCTTTTCTCGTTGATAGCCACATGCAGGCCTCGCTGTGGAATGTGGATCGGATTAGAAAACAACTCGGGACAACGGTATTAGGAGCACGGACGTGCTCTGATTGGCCCTGGAGCTGGCTAATTAAGGATGTTTTCTTGCTTATTATGCGGTCCAGGCTGGTGAGCGGTGAGGCTTGAAATGATGAAATCTACCACGGCCTCCGTTCCGGTCACGTGCGCGACGGATCTAGCAGCTTTCTGAAAGGTTTCGCTAGTGAACAACGGGTAGTAGTTGCGGTTAGAGGGGAGCAGCATCTGGTACTGTATGTTTGCATTTTGATACTCGTTTCTTTTCTGTAAGATAAAGGATGATGCCTTGCGTGCACGTGATGTGAGAAACGACCACTCATCTCATGTGCGAAATTTGTTCGTAAAGCCCGGGACTCGACTCCAACGGGAGTAGAACGACTCCTTTGTTTTTTCTCTGTAGAAAACAGAAATGAGTGGTTTACAGGTTAACGAAATTATGTAGATGCAGCGTTACTCGTAGACGAGTTGCTCCCCTCTTGTGTTTTTTCCACAGGCCACGAGTCTTAGGGCATCTCACATGTCATCTATTAAAACGGACACGCAAAGCGTCCTAAAAAATGTTCAAACGTGTCCGCGGACGGTGTTAGCGGAGCTGACCGTCCAACCCGATGCATCAAATAAGAGTGGACATGTCATTTTTATTAACCCTTGGCCGCCGACATCGGCGATGGGAGGCGAGGTTGACGATCGAGTGGACGGGCCAGCTTCGTTGTCCTTATGGCCTGGTAAGAACGACGCCGAGCTGCTGACATTGGCAGCGTTCCAGTCTGCCACAGCTTGCTCCGCCTCCATGTCCTTCTCGACCATGATCTACTCTAACAGGAGATCACGCGCCGCCTCGTTGACGCAGAGCTGCCACTGCTCGCGGCGAATAGTGCGGGTGCTGTACACGGACTCGTAGAACCCCCGCTGCTCATTGACGAAGCGTGAATTCTCTGTGATCGTGGCACTGACGGTCTGCTCGTTGAATATTTACCTTCCGCGAGTCAGTGCTGCTCGAGGAGCTAAAGGTTGTACCACTGCTCCTCCAGGTGCATTAGAGAAGCGGAGACCGGCACCGCCGCCTGCTCCTGCTGCTGCTCCCCCGCTATGACATCGTCGAAGTGTGTCTACGCCTACGCCATGATGTAGCCCACGACCAGCGTGGGCGCGTGCTCCTCTTCGAACGTCTCCTCTATCGTACGGTCCTTGTCGTCCAATCTATCCTTCGGTGAGCTTAGAGGCAATCCCGCCTCAATGTGGCGCACATGCACAACTTCCAAGTCACAAGCTCCATGATCTCGTGTCCGCGTCGCTGCGAGAGCTTCTTCGCGGTCCCTGCCATTGTGTCTACAGTCATGGAAGGAGGAGGGAGGAAACAGTTGTACGCCGATGGATCTCGAGCAGAGGGAGATGGGGCTTGAAGGTGGTGCAAATTTGTGCCGTATTCAACACAATTTGAATAGCGGGTGCCCGGGCAGGAGAAGCGCTGACTTGAATGCGCCGGGAAGGTGGAGCGACGACTTCATGTTCGTCGCACTGGCGTCAATGCCGGGCATGCAGACGAACCATCAAACTGCTTGAATGCGGTAGGAAGCCGTCCCATTACCCATCCGGTCACTTCCAATTTGAAACAACATTAACACGTCACAAGCGGCGGGCCGGAGCAGGCACCTAGACCGCCACACCGGTGTGAATGCCGCGTTGTTCGACCGACATGCCTAGTGACTGGCCACGTCCGCTCTAGAGCGACATGAATGCAATGTAGAGAGCGGAGTAGCGGTTGGAGCAGGAAGAGAGAGAGAGAGAGAGAGAGAGAGAGAGAGAGAGAGAGAGGGAGAGATGGATTTGTGTGGGCCGGGGTGTCGGATGCCTATGCGGCGGAGGTCCGGACGTCCACAAATCTCGCCCATTTTCTTCTAGTTTGCGGGATTTTTGGACGTGCGGACCGGTCCACGGACGTTTGATGGACGACATTTGGAGAGGATAAAATGTCTGAACCGCGCGGTCCAGACATTTCTTGTAGCACTCTCCAATGTGGATGAGTAATTATATGAGTGTCGAACCCTGTGAGAGCTAAAGGTAGGTTTCATATTCTTTCAAGTTATATGTGTCACTCGCAAAACTATGTTTGCAATTTTAGTGTTTACTTTACGAAGTAACAAGTTGATTGATCGGTGTAGGTTGCAGCTAAAAAATAACAAATACCCAACCATTGCCACATATAAAATATTTTAGAGAGAGTAAGAAGTGATGAAAAGTGTAGGCATAGGGTGGATATTGGCCGGACGAAATAAATCATTACATGGTGCATTGATGTAACATGACTTCTAAATTACTACCTTCGTTCAGACTTATTAGGCCCCTTTGTATTTTGGGTCCAAGTTTGACCATGTATTTAACTAAAATATATAAAGTATATGTTGCACAAAGTATATCGTTGGATTTGTATTTGAAGAAGGTTCTCTAGGGTATAGTTTTCGTTACATACAGTTTATAGTTTATTAGTTAAATTCATGGTCAAACTTTGCCTTAAAATGAAAAAGGGCATAATAAACCCAAACGAAGGGAGTATCTCAAACAATGTAGACATGTATTCTTTAAATAGAGAAATGTGCTTAAAAAACTTGTCTTTCATTTACAGTCCAACCACCCTTGCTTTAGGGTCCATAAAGGCAACTAAGGGTAATCAAGTCGACCTTGCGGCAACTGAAACAATGCATTAACACTTCATGAATACATATAATCATCAAATTATAGCCATTCCTTTTAATACCCTGGTTTGTCACCCTCGTGGTCTCCGGTTCAAAACTAATCAAATGCATATGATTTGCACGTACGATCATGATTTAAAACACACAAATGACAAACATGGTTCTGAGCTGAAATCATATTACTCAGGCCATAATAGTAATAAACATTGGGCACAACAAAGTCATTGTAACATTGATTCTCAAACACCAAAGGTCAATATTACATAAATCTTAACACTATTGCATGATTTTCCATCACCCGTATTAGATCCACCCCACATGATAGCGAAGATGAAGGGGTTGTTGGTGGCCATGGTGATGATAGAGGTGCTTTTGGAGACGATGGTGGTGATGAGGGTTCCCCCGATGACGTTTTGGCGTCACCAGAAGAGGGGATACCCTTCCTTCTCCTTCCTCTTTGGCCTCCCCCCTAGGTAGGACAAGGGTTTCCCCACTGGCTTTTGGTGGCCATGGTTGTGGGGATGAGAGCCTCCCCTCAGATGGGATCTGACTTTTCGAGGGGAGCTATTTCTGGATGCTGAAATCCGAGTCCCACCACCCTTTTGTCATTTCTCGGAAATCCATAACTCCACAAAATCTGAAATTTTTATGGTGGTTCCAAAACTTTGGGGGGCAAGCTTGCGGCAAAGGAGGGCTCCAGAGGGTTCCTGGAGTGCCTAGGAGCCTTGGCATTTTGGGCGCCTAGGCACCCTGAGCATCTCCAGGTGTGGGGCCCAGACCCCTGGATGTCTTCTAGTTCAAAACTCTATAGTCTATTTTTTAGGGGTTAAAATAATTATTGTCCATGAAATGCAAAAACACTAGAAAACATGAACTGGCACTGGGCACTTAATTAATAGGTCAATCTAATAAAAAACAGAAAAATATGCCCAACGCATGTAAGAATGATAATATAATGTCATGAACCATATAGAAATATAGATACGTTTGAGACGTATTAGTAGTCGTCGACGACCTTGAGCTTTAAGTAGCACCACTAGTGGGTGTAGCCCGAGTGTATGGTGCCACACTTGGAGGAGCTTGATTATTGTTGGTGTCAAAAATTCTTGAAGGATAGGCGGAGTACTTGGAGTGCTTGATAATTCGCTCGGAATTAGATCATAAGGGATTTTTATCTGGCATCCTGCCTTTGTTCCTTGGTGCACGAGCTCAATTAGGTTTGTGTAGGGTTGGAAATATGCTATATTCTTAATGGGGTAGTTGAGACCATTGAGTAAATGAGCCATGGTTTGCTCATCGGACTCCTTCACATTTGCTCAGATCATCGCGATCTCCATTTCCTTGTAATATAAACTTAGTGCCTTGCTTGAGGACTTGCAACTTCTTGAATAGATCTCTAGTATAATGTGTAGGCATGAATCATGCTCACATAACTTGCTTCATGATATCCCAAGTTGTGTTGGGTGGTTCACTTTTTTCCTTGTGACCGTTCAATCACTTGCTCCCACCATGTGAGAACATATTCATCAAACTTGAGGGAGGACATCATCATATTCTTTGCTTCATTGAAGTTGCGGAGTTAGAAAATTTTGTCCACTTTGAGAGCCCATGATAGATATTCTTCGGGGTCGGTGCCACCGGAGAACTTTGGCATATTAAACTTGAGCTTGCGGAAGAACTCTTCAACGTCTTGATTGTTGCGAGGTTGACGTTCAGGAGGTCGGCTTTCTTCACGCTCCTCATGATTTGCTTGGCAAGAAAAGTAAGGTGTGTTCTACATGCTCCTCATCTCATGTCATAGCTCGATGTGAGCCTATTCTTTACACTCTTCTTGCCCTTCGGTTTCACTCTTGAAGGTTGTAAGTTGTGTCACATAGAGATCGGTGGGCTTGATTTGCTTGCTCCACACAACGTGTTTATTCTTGCCGGTGTGCAAGGTTCTTCATCTTGGTGACGATGCTCTTCTTCTTGTCAATGCCTTTCATCATCTTGGTGTACCTGGCGATCGAAGTCATCTTGATGCACTGGAGCTTCACGTTGATGCCGTTCACACTCAAGAATGTGGCCTTGCAATCCATTGCCATGGAAAGGATTTGAAGCTTGATAGTTTTCTCGGTCTTCATGGTGACGATGACGACGTTTTGGTGTAATTGCACTGAATGGTAGCTCAGAGGAGTGTCAATTTGAGCGCCTTCTTGAGGATGAGGATGATGACGAAGACTTGTGTTTTTCAAACATGTCTTGCATTTGAGCCATTTGGGCGTCCAATCATGTGTTGAGGTAGTCCCTTGTGCGAGCTTTAGATTGGCGCATGTTGGTGGAGTGGTGCTCAATGTGCTCATTCAAGGTGTGGTGTGTGTCGTTCATAGCATATTGAAGTATAAAGTGATGAAGCTTGATGTAGTTATTTGCGTCCTCTTGGTCTTCAAAGACTGGAGGGGTGTACCTTCGCTATCCATCACAACACTTAAACCAAGTTTGAGTAGAGAATGAAAAGAATAATACATAAGTTACCTCTTCCCGATGTTGAGAATGGATCAAGCTATCCCTCACTATGAAATGTGAAGAGAGTGCAATTGGTACGTGATCTTGTTCAATCTCACACCTACATATGAAAGTCTTATAGGGTGGCTTGATGAGGGTTAGTGGCACAATAACACGCAATAATGGATCAAGGTGTTGAAAATGTTGGGTAAGATCCACCAATGCAAATGCGTTACAAGTAGATCAAAGAGTAGTGATAGAGCAAGGTGGATACATGCTTCGAAAGGTAAACTGGGATTGTGCAACCAAGGAAGGAGCATACATGTTTTTTCCTAGCGAAGACTAAGCTCGTGTTGCACAAACACTATGCGAGACTCTAGCTTGATCGCTCTTGTGGCTAGATTCACACTTGTGCACCAACCTACAAGAACAACATAACATTTTCCTATCCCAAGTATCCGGCTCACAAGTATTTTTTTATGCTCAAATCTTTGCCTATAAGCTTTATTTTATCTTTTTCTTTGTATACTTTTTTACTATTTTTCCCTTTACCACTTTCCTTGAGCCTCGACGAAATACACAAGATAAGTATTTAAGATATGCATGGAGTATGTATAGCACACAATAGAATGCAAAGCTATCACCGTCATGTGAAAGTTAACGAGGCCTGACAATTCTCAAATAGCTAGTCCCAACAGGTAGGTATGCACAAAGAATGGTGGGGCTATCAAGTACAGTGTCAAGAGAAGATAGTGAGTGACAGAATGGAAACCTTCATCGAGGTCAAAGGCAGCATACCTTGCTTCCGGTATCGGTGTTAAAAGGGTAGAGATGATCGTTGTTGTTGACGAATTCATTGGCGGTGGATTCACTGGAAACGTACCATGCTGTTGCCATACGGGAACCAACGTAGCGGCAAACCGGTGAAGATGCACGGCAAGAAGGCCAAACCAAACGGGAGGTAACTTGTCCGGACTATCCGGGCAGAATTCGAGTGAACTGTCCGGGCAGGTCAAACGCCAAATCTGGGAGAAAATGGCACTCGAAAATTGGAAGAAGAAAGAAAACCTTTCAGGCTAAATTGATAAAATTTGGATCAAGAGATGCAAAGGAGGCCAGATCTACGTTTAGCCAATCGGATACATATATTAAAACCAACAAAATCTCATGAAACTCAACAAATTGCAAGAAGTTGGGTGATTTATAGTCAAATTGGGCAAGAAAAAACAAAATTAGGCTAGAAGGATGAGGGGAAGGGGCTACAAATTAACCAAAGCTCATGCTACCAAATGACATAGGGCAAAGCCCGAATTGTGCCCAATCTTCACAATTTGGAGGTGAATGAGAGGAAGAACACAAAGAGCTAAACACAAGGGGAAATCACTACAAGAACAAGATCCACATCACACATGTGCTCTTCAAGCATCCAAGCAAAGAGATACTACTACGTCCACAATCAACAAAAGGAGCAAGTAGCTAGGTAGTTCTTCCCAAATCTCTATGGAGAAGTGAGGTCTTGAGGGATAGATCTTCCCCAAATCTACAGGAGAGATGGAGGTCTTGGTAATCCCTTGGGATTCTTCTCCTAATGGAGGCCTTGATCTTCAACGGAGAAGAGATAGACGAGCAATGCTAATGTAGGATCAAACCTATGGTAGCCCGATCTTCACAAATTGGAGATTGATTTGGGGTGGATTCACGAAGAACGGGAAGAACACATGGGAAAAAACAAGAGAGAACACTAATTGGACAAGATCCACACAAAGTACTCCTCAAATCTCAAGCCAATACAAGAGGTGCATCTAGATCCAAGAACAACAAAGGAAATAAAGGATACAAGGTAGTGCTTGGGAGATAGTTCTTCCGCACCAAAAGCTTTCTCAAGTAGTTCTAATATGCTTTGCTAACCCTAAAAAGTGCAGGATGCACGAATTATATAGTCTAAGTATGAAGGGGTAGGTGGGAGAGAGAATTACAAAGCCGAAAGGCCAAATTCCGGCGCGTAGGCACTTGGCTAGACAGTCTAGCCAAAATTAGGCCGAACAGTTGGGCACTGGGCTGCAACGGCTTCCGGCCTGACGCGGGCGTGGGCTAGCTTCAGGGCGCAGGTGGCCGGACAGTCTCAGTGTCGTCTGGCTACGTTTTTTAAGTCTTATATGTCCTCGGGTGTTTGCCTGGACGCTTGGCCGGACAGTCCAGGCGTGGCCGGACAATGGTCGGACTATCTGGCCACCTGACTTTGGCCATACTTTCACCTCTCCTTCGTCTCCTTTCTCCACTTTCAAACCTTGACCTTGGGCTTCCTTCCTCGCTTCTCCATGCTTGATATCTTCATACTTAAGTATGTACAAGGTTTCAAAATGAGGTAGTAGTCATGTCTTATATGTATACACTAGATCATTGATGGCACGCGTTGCTGCGCCCATCTATTTTCAATGTTTAATCCTAGGGTTAGATGCAAATATGTGAAGCTATTTTACTTAAAGTTAAAGCAATAATGGTATTATAGAATTTTGAGTAATTTTTAGTACATTTGCAATGCAAATTGTGAATTATAATTTGCCAATACTTATTTGCTTTTAAGTTCTGAATTTTCCGTGTTAGTCTATCATTACATGATAGAATGATAAGCAATCTCTACTATTAAAGGAGAACCTGCGGTCGTCGTGATGGTTGAACCTACTACAACCATCCCTCACTACTGCCCCGCGCCTCGTGCGATCGATACTCAAAATTCGCAGGAAAAAGCCCCCACGTTTTATACGGTGGAGAAAAAACTGAACGAACCCCATCCAGATGCTCGCACGTTCTCCACTTCTCCCTCGACCCGAAGTCCCGAACCACCCGGGCTCCCTCCTCTCACGCGAGCACCAGGCACCCTCCCTCTGTGCCTCGCCGCCCTGCTCTGCCCAACCTTAGCCGCCCTATCTCTCTACCCGATGCAGAAGATCCAGCAGGTGTCCATCGTCAAGGGCTTCGAACGCAGGGACAAGAGCCTCCTTGTCTCCTCTCCGTGCCGCCGAGAGAGGAGCTCCTTCCGGCAAACCTCAACAGCGCCGCCACGACCAAATCCTACCCTGCGGCCTCCCCACCGCCACCATCCATGGCGACCGAGCTGGCCGACGCACGAGATCCGTCTACATCACCCTCTCCTACAAGATGCGGACTGCAGGGATGGGGCGGGGACATCACGCACACCCTGGGACGACCAGATCGAGCACGACCGCAGCGGAAGAGCCACCTCTGCCTCGTCGTGCAGGAGATGCCGCCTCTCCGTCATCATGGATTGAAGGAAGCGGTAGTGATGGTTGTTCCAGGTGGTCGGCATGCCATGGTTGTTCCGGATGCGGTGATGTTTGATTTTAAGTAGTGCTCACCTATTTTCTGTTTTTGTTCAGATTAGTATTTGAATCATCGACAAACCAGTCAATTGCTTGTTCTTCGGATCCTATAATGGCACACATTATGCATAACTTAACTGGCTCTGTATCGGATGTTTGATCTGAACTACTTACACACGAACATTGCAGGCCGAAGGTCAATATTATGACTAAACAGGCACGTGGACTCTGTCGTGAAGTTTATGCAGTATCACCATGTAATGCACATCTTCTGCATGCCGCTGGTCATGATGGTGCTTGCCAAGCATTGGACGACCATGAAGTACAACCTCAGCTCTCTCATGTTCATCAGCTCCATTGGGATGCCGGTCCGCTGATGTGAAGAACTACCTTGGTGCCAAGATGTTTCAGGTAATTGGCCAATTCTTGTGCAGTTTTTGTTGTTGTTTAACTGCGACTGGGGGCAGAAATAACTGTGTTGTTTAGAAGGGCTAAAGACTTTCCAGCGTCTTGTTGTTGTTCTTATGTAGGGCTTATATTTCTTGTCATTTCTCCAAATTCAATCATGTGCGATGCGGATGATCCAGAGGTGATCATTTTGGACTGTGCACAGATGTCCTTCTGTTAGGTCTAATGGGGCCTGCTTAATACATCAAACAACCACATGTTTTTCATTCTTTATGATGATTGATCCTTGTAATCTGCATTACATATAATATTTTATAAAGTTTTCTTCTCATAACCATTTTATGTGCATAATCGAAAACCAACCCTTAGTTAGTGGCACAAACACACTGACATCCAAAGAATGGATTGAGTGCTACGGAGAAGGGAGGTCCAAGACTCTGCGGTGTGTCCTTGGTGTAACTAGAGCGTTCTTTGGCCATGTTAGAGACTTAGTGATAGAGCAATAAATTATTTTGCTAGGATAATAAATTGTGTGTGAGGTTGTTCTTCTGGGTGATTTTAATCCCGATGTAGGAGTGTTCATAAAAGTGGAACTATGAGCTCTCATGCAATGTTTAGAAAAAATTGGGCTCCTTTGGGACTTCTGATGTATAACATTGCAAAAAAACATAACTGTGTATTAGTTGAATTGCTCGACTGTTGTGGTGGGAGGTTGCAGGCCATCTGAAATTAGTGACATTGGGAATGACTTTGGCAATTTGGCATACTTGGATAAAACTCATGAAATTTGGAGCAGGGCTGGGAATAGCAAAGTTTGGTGGACTTGGAGAAAAATGGCAGATTCGGAAGAGGGGGAGGGGTGACAGCATATCAAAGCGACACCGCAACGACCGGAGTTGTAGCCCAGGGCTCACCATAGCGTCATTTGTTTGCCCGTGGCAACGCACGGGCATTCAACTAGTTTCCATATATATGAAGAAAAAAACATAGAAGTGAAATTTTCATGGGTTGTGCAGATCCTAAGAAAATATACATAGTTCGAATTATAGTGCCACATATAAATGAATTATATGATCAGATGCTTTGAACTGAAGGCTAAACCAAGTAAAAGAGTATATGGAAAGATGTATAATTTGGATAAAAGAGTATATGGAAAGATGGAAATATAGTGATTGGAAATACAAGATAGAATATTACGTTTACACTCACACATGCAAGGAAACAAATTGTATAGCTAGTGCAAAATTGCATGATAGAAAT
>NC_041382.1:639651779-639673941 GCF_002162155.2 Triticum dicoccoides | reverse complement strand
AAACGAGTGCAGTCCCAGTGCCGAGACATATACAAAGGGAAGAAGATTTGTTTGATAAATTTGCTACAGTACAAATAATAACAAAATATCACTCGGGTAACAATCAATAATAATCAACATAATGTCTAAGTAGATGTCAATTTAAACTCAGGTCAATAATATGAGGATGCAAGCAATAGCAAGAACATATTTTGGTGCCATGTAAGATAGTACATGCATTCTCTGCATTGGAATTTACTATTTATCAGCCATCATGAAGCGTATCAGACCTGTGCAGCTATGCCAGTACAGTCCATTCTAGAAACGCACAAAGCATGATAGCTTGATCTCTGAATTATAGCTCCCTGCATTGCTATGAATCCAAAGACAGAAAATAACATCAACACCAATACCAAATCATAGTGAACAAAAGGACGTCAACATAAATAATCACGGTCTCAAGATTCCAGTCACATTTGGGGTGCGCTTTGCTGAGAAAATTGGTAGCGTACACTTTGGTTGCAAAAAAGATGGAACAATCAGAAATAGTTCTGGAGAGTACCGAAGTTTCATTCGTAGCAAACATTTTCAAACTTTGCATATTCTAACTATCTTACCATTTTTTTCCATCACACGGTATTATCAGCAATTTGGAGCATAAAGAAAAAAAAATGTGTGGATAAACGTTGACGTACATAAACTCAAACAAAGATGCATTTGACATGGCGTATGATACTGAAAATATAAATTTATAGTTAAAATTATGTTGCTACTCTACCCACGTGGTTACAATCACATTACATACTTTTGTTTCCCGTGCTAGGGACCAAGTTTTTTTTAACGGTGCTACAACTCTAGATCAAGTCGAGTCTGCTTTCTATTACTAGCATCATGCACAGATCATTGGTTTGTAATAACCTTTACAAAGTATGCCTTGAAACAAATTACGGAAGTTTCATAAAACCATGTACGATGCATCTTGCGGTTTGCAAATAAAAAATGACAGATATACATGTATATATTGCCACATTGGGCTACATCAGTGACCCCTGAACTCTGAGCATATAGTTGGTAGCATGAATGCAGAATTTCTCCTGAAGTGTATATATACGGAATAGTGTAATTATTCAGAATTCAGTATGGTATGAAACTGCGCTCATGACATCTTCAAGGCATGATAATAGCTCTCCGCGAGAGTCGTTTCTCAGCATGTTATGTGTAAGAGATTAAATATATGTAGCAATAAACACATTCCACAATATTTTGAGGATTGAACCACATCAAGCAAATTAGTATGAATAGTAGAAACACATAAAACTTTATACAAAGATAGAAACATAAGGGGTAATCATTCCACGATACCTTTTATTCAGGTCAGCTCCTGTCGTTGAAGGTTCCATGCAGCAGTTGGACCCTGAAGTTAATTAGTTATTCCTGTCAACTTCCTCAGCCAGATCGCATCTTTTATGTTAGAAAATTCATACAATGGAGCATGCTACTCCTCAGCCATTGACAAAAGCACATGTTCTGCAACAAATTAAAAAGGGATAATGGATCAGAAATCCATATCAACAGAACAAAAAAGGTGAGGAAATTGCAGAACATCAAGACAGTGAAATAGAAGCCGAAATAACATGACCTTCTGTTCGATAGTGGATTGGACTGCCTGACCAATGTCGTGGTAGGGTAAGTGGAACGTGCTACTGAATGTATGCTATCCTCCACCTCTTACTTTCAGGGGAGCATGGAGAAACGACATAGGGGTGGTTAGAGATGGCAGCGCTCATGTAACATGAATGAATCAAATTGTTTTGGTGCAGCGCGTCCAACGACAATTTTAGGGATTTGCACCCTGAAACCACCCATGCAAGACTTCCACATTATTTCCAAATTAGCTTTGCACCAGAATAATAGTTAGAACACAACAATTTATAATCTGAATTAGTGGAACTTTAACATGCCACTGTAGCCATTGTATATACTTACCTGGTGGAAGAAGACATGGATTTATAATACTACGAAATTCAAATCATTCCTGAGCATTCTTGTTGTCAATATTAGTAATATGCAAAAACTATTATGCTTTAAAATTAAATAGAACAAACCGGGGGCAGTAGTAAGCTTGCATACGTACAAAGAAAATGTTGTTCATTTGCAAATATAACTACGTAGTGGAGAAATGGAAAAGTAATGCATCTGTTCTGGACGCCCTCGAAGAATAAACCACGAAATGAGATGAATTTCGGAAATGTAGGCAACGATTTTACATTTTTCTGTGAGTAATATCAAATTAAACGGGTCTACATGAAGAGGAGAAACATAGATGTTCTACTCAAATAACCAGATACTCAGCTAACCGGCAATTGGCTACACTGTCAGGCTAGAGGAGCCGGTCACTCTATACATGAATCAAGATTTGTCTTATTCCATGCTTCGGTGAGGAGGGGAGGAATTGTTGTGCTGGACTGGTGACTATCAGGCTAGAGGACCAGTCCCATATTCAGCAAGCAAGGATAAGAGGACGTTGTAGATGCTGCCCACCAAGAGTGCCCTGAAACCAAGAAAGTACTAGGAAGGGTCAAATTCGAGAGAAGGGCACTGTAACATCCCAAATTTTCAATTTGAAATGTTATACATAGGTCATTCATGCATATCATATTTTATTGCATTTTCGTTTCGCGATCCTCGAAATCCTAAGCAACTCAAGGACCCGCGGAGAGAATTGGGGATTTCACCATTTTCATATTTGAATTTCTATCAAATATTGAAACAAGGATCATTTTGGTTTTAATGATTTTTCTCTCCGAAAATATTTTGAAATTAAAATATATGAGAGGAGATAAACTTCTTCAAAATAAATGAAATATTGGAGGAAAAATATTAAAATAAAATAAATGAATTTTATTTGGAGTTTTATTGCTATTTTATTTGAACTAGTTGAATGCCCGTGCGTTGCCACGAGCAAACAAATGACGCTATGGCAAGCCCTGGGCTACAACTCCGGTCGTTGAGGTGTCGCTTTGATATGCTGTCACCCCCCCCCCCACACCCCTTCCGAATCTGCCATTTTTTCTCCAAGTCCACCAAACTTTGCTATTCCCAGCCTTCCTCCAAATTTCATGAGTTTTATCCAAGTATGCCAAATTGCCAAAGTCATTCCCAATGTCACTAATTTCAGATGGCCTGCAACCTCCCACCACAACAGTCGAGCAATTCAACTAATACCCAATTATGTTTTTTGCAATGTTATACATCAGAAGTCCCAAAGGAGCCCAATTTTTTCTAAACATTGCATGAGAGCTCACAGTTCCACTTTTATGAACACTCCTACATCGGGATTAAAATCACCCAGAAGAACAACCTAACACACAATTTATTATCCTAGCAAAATAATTTATTGCTCTATCACTAAGTCTCTAACATGGCCAAAGAACGCTCTAGTTACACCAAGGACACACCACAGAGTCTTGGACCTCCCTTCTCCGTAGCACTCAATCCATTCTTTGGATGTCAGTGTGTTTGTGCCACTAACTAAGGGTTGGTTTTCGATTATGCACATAAAATAGTTATGAGAAGATAACTTTATAAAATATTATATGTAATGCAGATTACAAGGATCAATCATCATAAAGAATGAAAAACATGTGGTTGTTTGATGTATTAAGCAGGCCCCATTAGACCTAACAAAAGGACATCTGTGCACAGTCCAAAATGAGCACCTCCGGATCATCCGGTGCAGCTCCATTGGTTGTATCAAAGGACAAGGATGAAGAACAAAAACGCATCGCACACGATTGAATTTGAGAAATGACAAGAAATATAAGCCCTACATAAGAACAACAACAAGACGCTGGAAAGTCTTTAGCCCTTCTAAACAACACAGTTAATTCTGCCCCCAGTCGCAGTTAAACAACAACAAAAACTGCACAAGAATTGGCCAATTACCTGAAACATCTTGGCACCAAGGTAGTTCTTCACATCGGCGGACCGACATCCCAATGGAGCTGATGAACATGAGAGGGCTGAGGTTGTACTTCATGGCCGTCCTATGCTTGGCAAGCGCCATCATGACCAGCGGCATGCAGAAGATGTGCATTACATGGTGATACTGCATAAACTTCATGACAGAGTCCACGTGCCTGTTTAGTCATAATATTGACCTTCCGCCTGCAATGTTCGTGTGTAAGTAGTTCAGATCAAACATCCGATACAGAGCCAGTTAAGTTATGCATAATGTGTGCCATTATAGGATCCAAAGAACAAGCAATTGACTGGTTTGTCGATGATTCAAATACTAATCTGAACAAAAACAGAAAATAGTTGAGCACTACTTAAAATCAAACATCACCGCATCCGGAACAACCATGGCATGCCGACCACCTGGAACAACCATCACTGCCGCTTCCTTCAATCCATGATGACGAGAGGCGGCATCTCCTGCACGACGAGGCAGAGGTGGCTCTTCCGCTGCGGTCGTGCTCGATCTGGTCATCCCGGGGTGTACGTGATGTCCCCGCCCCGTCCCTGCAGTCCGCGTCTTTGTAGTGTCCCGGAACATAGATTTATGCAACACCAAGATACAACAGGAATTTGGGGGGTGAGGAGGAAGAACCGAGGTGAGTAGAATACAGAGAAAGGATGAGAAGTTTCAGAGACTAATCAACTCTACTCTCCTACACAGCATGACCAGCCTATATACCGGACACACAACCACACTTACAGATGGTCCCAGGACCCACCCACGAGCTCACAGAGCTCTCTCGCCTGGATCTTTTGAGCCAGGCGACTCATTGTCCGCCAACACAGGCGTAGGCGTGACACTTGCCGCCGCTTGAGATTGAGATTCATCCCACAATGGAGAAGACGGAAAACGATGCTTGACCACCTCATAGTTCTCCCATGTGGCGGAATCATCTGGCAGATCACCCCATTTGACAAGCACTTGAGTTGTGGCCCTGTTGCCATCACGGACCATGCGGCGTTGCAGGATTGCTGACGGAAGCTTATCACAGAGCACCAGGTCCGGCGGCGGAAGCTCGCTGAAAACCGGTGAGTAATCGGCCGAGAAAGGCTTTAGCTGTGAAATGTGGAAGACTGGATGTACTTGGGCAGCAGCCGGCAATTTTAGGCGGTACACGACCTCTCCAATTCGTTCCAGAATGGTGTATGGTCCAAAGTATTTGTATGAAAGCTTGTGACAGGGGCGATTGACCACTGAGTGTTGTGCATAGGGCTGCAGCTTCAAGAGGACCTGCTCACCGACGACAAATTGACGCTCGGTGCGGCAACGATCTGCCTGTGACTTCATGCGTTGCTGGGCTCACAGAAGATGCACCCTTAGCAACTCCGTGTGCTCTTGATAATCCGCTGCGGTGTCCGCGACTGGCGAGGCCGAATCAACAATGATGTTTGGCATGCCACCAAAGTTGGGTTCTCTTTTGTACAGTGCATGGAAGGGAGAGCACCCAAGAGAGGAATGGTGGCTGGTATTGTACCAGAATTCTGCCATTGCCAACCATCGCCGCCAAGTCTTGGGACGATCCTGAACAGCACAAAGCAGATATTTCTCAACACACTGATTAACCCGCTCGCTCTGCCCATCAGTTTGCGGATGATGCATCGTGCTGTAATGTAGTTTGGTGCCCACTGCCTTGAACATGTCCTTCCATATGTGACTGGTGAAGATCTTGTCACGGTCCGAAATGATTGACAATGGTACTCCATGTAAACGAACAATCTGATCCATAAACAGCTTGGAAACAGTAGTCGTTGTGTAAGGATGATGTAATTAAGGGCAAAAAATATGCATACTTGGTCAGACGGTCAACGACGACCAAAATCACATTGGCACCATCAGACATTGGCAAACCTTCCACAAAATCCATTGTGATTTCTTGCCATGGAGCTTGGGGAGGTGGCAAAGGCTGCAGAAGCCCAACAGGTCTAGTGTGTGGATGCTTAGCGTGTTGATAGATTGGGCATTGCTTCACAAATAGCTCCACGGCCAATTTCATGCCTGGCCAGTAATAGAGTTTCTTAGCGCGCGAATACGTTGCTTGAATACCAGAATGTCCGCCCACAGCATTGTCATGCAGAGAAGCTACCAATTTAGTTTGTAGTGCCAAATTTTCACCGATAACCAGCCTTCCCTTGTACTTGATTAACCCGTGTTCTAGTGCATAGCTCTTGTCATCAGGAGAATGAATGGCTAGTTGATGCAACAGTGTCATCATTTCAGTATCAATGTGGTACGAATTCAAAACCTCTTGTACCCAGTCTGGCCGGCAAACTGAAAGGGTTTGGGTTTCAAACCGATGAGCGACACGGGACAGAGAATCTGTAGCCCCATTATCCACGCCACGCTTGTACTTGAACTGAAATTGCAAACCAATTAATTTTGCCATAGCTTTGCGTTGCAAATTGGACGTGACTTGCTGATTGCAAAGGCTCTTATGGTCTGTCAAGATGGTGAATGGACCTCGCTGTAGGTACTGACGCCATTTGTCGATCCCCATGATCACTGCGAGGAATTCTTTCTCGTAGATTGATAACTTGCGATTCATAACACCCAGGGCTTTGCTCATGTATGCAATAGGGTGACCCCGTTGCATCAGTACTGCCCCCACACCTGTGTCATAGGCATCTGTCTCGACGGCGAAAGGTACAGAGAAATCCGGAAGGGCGAGAACAGGGGTATGAGCCATCACAGATTTCAATGTCATAAAGGCCTCAGTCGCTTGGTCATTCCACTCAAAACCCTTTTTGGTGAGTAACTGGGTCAGCGGCTTGGAAATTAAGCCATAATTCTGCACGAATATTCGATAGTATCCTGTCAGGCCGAGGAAACCACGCAGTTCAGTCGCTGTTGTTGGTAATGGCCATCGTTCCATTGTTGTTGTCTTCTCAGGATCAGTAGCCACACCCTCAGAAGAGATAATATGGCCGAGGTACTGAATGCTGTTGGGGAACGTAGTAATTTCAAAAAATTTCCTACGCACACGCAAGATCATGGTGATGATATAGCAACGAGGAGAGAGTGTTGTCTATGTACCCTCGTAGACCGAAGCGGAAGCGTTGACGCAACGTAGAGGAAGTAGTCGTACGTCCTCCGGTTCAACCGATCCAAGTACCGTTACTCCGGCACCTCCGAGTTCTTGACACGCGTACAGCTCAATGACGCACCCTCGATCTCCGATCCAGCAGAGGCGCCGAGGGGGAGTTCCGTCAGCACGACGGCGTGGTGACGATCTTGATGTTCTCCTGTTGCAGGGCTTCGCCTAAGCACCGCTACAATATGACCGAGGTGTAATATCATGGAGGGGGGCACCGCACACGGCTAAGGAATGATCAATGATCAACTTGTGTGTCCTAGGGTGCCCCCCTACCCCCGTATATAAAGGAGGGAGGGAGGAGGTGGCCGGCCCTAGGGGGGGCGCGCCATGAGGAGGGGGAAACCTACTCCAAGTAGGTTTCCCTCTCTTTTCCTTATCTTATTTGGAGGGGGAAGGAAAGAGTACTAGTATTAGGAAGTAGTACTAGTAGTAGTAATAGGAAGAGGGGGAAGGAGAAAGGAAAGGGGGGGCCGGCCCCCCTCCCCAATTCGGATTGGGCTTGGGGGGGCGCGCCCCCTTCCCTTGCTCCTTCTCTCTTCCTCCTACATGGGCCCAATAAGGCCCATATACCTCCCGGGGGGTTCCGGTAACCTCCCGGTGCTCCAAACTTCTCCGGAACCTTTCCGGTGTCCAAATATATCCGTCCAATATATCAATCTTTATGTCTCGACCATTTCGAGACTCCTCGTCATGTCCGTAATCATATCCAGGACTTCGAACAACCTTCGGTACATCAAAATACATAAACTCATAATATAACTGTCATCGAAACCTTAAGCGTGCGGACCCTACGATTCGAGAACGATGTAGACATGACTGAGACACATCTCTGGTCAATAACCAATAGCAGGACCTGGATGCCCATATTGGTTCCTACATATTCTACAAAGATCTTTATTGGTCAAACCGCATAACAGCATACGTTGTTCCCTTTGTCATCGGTATGTTACTTGCCCGAGATTCGATCGTCGGTATCCAATACCTAGTTCAATCTCGTTACCGGCAAGTCTCTTTACTCGTTCCGTAATACATCATCTCACAACTAACATATTAGTTGTAGTGCTTGCAAGGCTTATGTGATGTGCATTACCGAGAGGGCCCAGAGATACCTCTCCGACAATCGGAGTGACAAATCCTAATCTCGAAATATGCCAACCCAACATGTACCTTTGGAGACACCTGTAATGCTCCTTTATAATCACCCAGTTACGTTGTGACATTTGGTAGCACCCAAAGTGTTCCTCCGGCAAACGGGAGTTGCGTAATCTCATAGTCATAGGAACATGTATAAGTCATGAAGAAAGCAATAGCAACATACTAAACGATCGGATGCTAAGCTAATGGAATGGGTCATGTCAATCAGATCATTCAACTAATGATGTGATCTCGTTAATCAAATAACAACTCTTTGTTCATGGTTAGGAAACATAACCATCTTTGATTAACGAGCTAGTCTAGTAGAGGCATACTAGTGACACTCTGTTTGTCTATGTATTCACACATGTATTATGTTTCTAGTTAATACAATTCTAGCATGAATAATAAACATTTATCATGAAATAAGGAAATAAATAATAACTTTATTATTGCCTCTAGGGCATATTTCCTTCAGTCTCCCACTTGCACTAGAGTCAATAATCTAGTTCACATCGCCATGTGATTTAACAACAATAGTTCACATCACCATGTGATTAACACCCATAGTTCACATCAATATGTGATCAACACCCAAAGGGTTTACTAGATTTAGTAATCTAGTTCACATCGCTATGTGATTAACACCCAAGGAGTATTAAGGTGTGATCATGTTTTGCTTGTGAGAGAATCTTAGTCAACGGGTCTGTCACATTCAGATCCGTAAGTATTTTGCAAATATTTATGTCAACAATGCTCTGCATGGAGCTACTCTAGCTAATTGCTCCCACTTTCAATATGTATCTAGATCGAGACTTAGAGTCATCCAGATCTGTGTCAAAACTTGCATCGACGTAACCCTTTACGGCGAACCTTTTTTTTTCACCTCCATAACCGAGAAACATATCCTTATTCCACTAAGGATAATTTTGACCGCTGTCCAGTGATCTACTCCTAGATCACTATTGTACTCCCATGCCTATTAGTGTAGGGTATACAATAGATCTGGTACACAGCATGGCATACTTTGTAGAACCTATGACTGAGGCATAGGGAATGACTTTCATTCTCTTTCTATTTTCTGCCATGGTCGGGTCTTGAGTCTTACTCAATTTCACACCTTGCAACACAAGCAAGAACTCCTTCTTTGACTGTTCCATTTTGAACTATTTCAAAAATTTATCAAGGTATGTATTCATTGAAAAAATGTATCAAGCGTCTTGATCTATCTATATAGATCTTGATGCTCAATGTGTAAGCAGCTTCACCGAAGTCTTTCTTTGAAAAACTCCTTTTAAACACTCCTTTATGCTTTACAGAATAATTCTACATTATTTCCGATCAACAATATGTCATTCACATATACTTATCAGAAATGCTGTAGTGCTCCCACTCACTTTCTTGTAAATACAGGCTTCACCGCAAGTCTGTATAAAACTATATGCTTTGATCAACTCATCAAAGCGTATATTCCAACTCCTCCATAGATGGATTGCTGGAGTTTGCATATTTTGTTAACACCTTTAGGATCGACAAAACCTTCTAGTTGCATCGTATACAACTCTTCTTTAATAAATCCATTAAGGAATGCAGTTTTGTTTATCCATTTGCCAGATTTCATAAAATGTGGCAATTGCTAACATGATTCGAACAGACTTAAGCATAGATACGAGTGAGAAACTCTCATCGTAGTCAACACCTTGAATTTGTCGAAAACCTTTTTGCGACAATTCTAGCTTTGTAGATAGTAACACTACTATCAGCGTCCGTCTTCCTCTTGAAGATCCATTTATTCTCAATTGCTTGCCGATCATCGGGCAAGTCAACCAAAGTCCATACTTTGTTCTCATACATGGATCATATCTCAGATTTCATGGCCTCAAGCCATTTATCGGAATCTGGGCTCATCATCGCTTCCTCATAGTTCGTAGGCTCATCATGATCTAGTAGCATGACTTCCAGAAAAGGATTATCGTACCACTCTGGCGCGGATCTTACTCTGGTTGATCTACGAGGTTCAGTAGTATCTTGTTCTGAAGTTTCATGATTATCATCATTAGCTTCCTCACTAACTGGTGTAGGTGTCACAGAAACAGTTTTCTGTGATGTACTACTTTCCAATAAGGGATCAGGTACAGTTACCTCGTCAAGTTCTACTTTCCTCCCACTCACTTCTTTCGAGAGAAACTCCTTCTCCAGAAAGTTTCCGAATTTAGCAACAAAAGTCTTGCCTTCGGATCTGTGATAGAAGGTGTATCCAATAGTTTCCTTTGGATATCCTATGAAGACGCACTTCTCCGATTTGAGTTTGAGCTTATCAGGATGAAACCTTTTCATATAAGCATCGCAACCCCAAATTTAAGAAACGACAGCTTAGGTTTCTTGCCAAACCATAGTTCACACGGTGTCGTCTCAACGGATTTAGATGGTGCCCTATTTAACGTGAATGCAGCTGTCTCTAATGTATAACCCCAAAACGATAGTGGTAGATCGGTAAGAGACATCATAGATCGCACCATATCTAATAAAGTACGGTTATGACGTTCGGACACACCATTACATTGTGGTGTTCTAGGTGGCATGAGTAGTGAAACTATTTCACATTGTTTTTAACTGAAGGCCAAACTCGTAACTCAAATACTCTTCTCTACGATCAGATCGTAGAAACTTTATTTTCTTGTTATGATGATTTTTCACTTCACTCTAAAATTCTTTGAACTTTTCAAATGTTTCAGACTTATGTTTCATCAAGTAGATATACTCATATCTGCTCAAATCATCTGTGAAGATCAGAAAATAATGATACCTGTCGCGAGCCTCAATATTCATCGGACCACATACATCAGTATGTATGATTTCCAACAAATCTATTGCTCGCTTCATTGTTCCGAAGAACAGAGTCTTAGTCATCTTGCCCATGAGGCATGGTTCGCAAGCATCAACTGATTCATAATCAAGTGATTCCAAAAGCCCATCAGTACGGAGTTTCTTCATGCGCTTTACACCAATATGACCTAAACGGCAGTGCTACAAACAAGTTGCACTTATCATTATTAACTTTGCATCTTTTGGTTTCAATATTATGATTATGTTATCACTACGATCGAGATCCAACGAACTATTTTCATTGGGTGTGTAACCATATAAGGTTTCATTCATGTAAATTGAACAACAATTTATTCTCTTACTTAAATGAATAACCGTATTACAATAAACATGATCAAATCATATTTATGCTCAACGCAAACACCAAATAACACTTATTCAGGTTCAACACTAATCCCGAAAGTATAGGGAGTGTGCGACGATGATCATATCAATCTTGGAACCACTTCCAACACACATCGTCATTTCACCCTTAACTAGTCTCTGTTTATTCTGCAACTCCCGTTTCGAGTTACTAATCTTAGCAACTGAACTAGTATCAAATACTGAGGGGTTGCTATAAACACTAGTAAAGTACACATCAATAACATGTATATCAAATATACTTATGTTCACTTTGCCATCCTTCTTCTCCGCCAATCACTTGGGGTAGATCCGCTTCCAGTGACTAGTCCCTTTGCAGTAGAAGCACTTAGTCTCAAGCTTAGGACCAGACTTGGGCTTCTTCACTTGAGCAGCAACTTGCTTGCTGTTCTTCTTGAAGTTCCCCTTCTTCCCTCTGCCCTTTTCTTGAAACTAGTGATCTTGTCAACCATCAACACTTGATGTTTTTCTTGATTTCTACCTTCGTTGATTTCAGCATCACGAAGAGCTTGGGAGTTGTTTCCGTTATCCCTTTGCATATTATAGTTCATCACGAAGTTCTACTAACTTGGTGATGGTGACTAGAGAATTCTGTCAATCACTATCTTATCTAGAAGATTAACTCCCACTTGATTCAAGCGATTGTAGTACACAGACAATCTGAGCACATGCTCACTAGTTGAGCGATTCTCCTCCATCCTTTAGCTATAGAACTTGTTGGAGACTTCATATCTCTCAACTCGGGTATTTGCTGGAAATATTAACTTCAACTCCTGGAACATCTCATATGGTCCATGATGTTCAAAACGTCTTTGAAGTCCCGATTCTAAGCCGTTAAGCATGGTGCACTAAACTATCAAGTAGTCATCATATTGAGCTAGCCAGACATTCATAATGTCTGCATCTACTCCTGCAATAGGTCTATCACCTAGCGGTGCATTAAGGACATAATTCTTCTGTGCAGCAATGAGGATAAACCTCAGATCACGGATCCAATCCGCATCATTGATACTAACATCTTTCAACACAATTTTCTCTAGGAACATATCAAAATAAGCATATGAAAGCAACAACGCGAGCTATTGATCTACAAGATAGATATGCTAATACTACCAGGACTAAGTTCATGATAAATTAAAGTTCAATTAATCATATTACTTAAGAACTCCCACTTAGATAGACATCCCTCTAATCCTCTAAGTGATCACGTGATCCAAATCAACTAAACCATGTCCGATCATCACGTGAGATGGAGTAGTTTCATTGGTGAACATCATTATGTTGATCATATCTACTATATGATTCACGCTCGACCTTTCGGTCCCCGTGTTCCGAGGCCATATCTGTATATGCTAGGCTCGTCAAGTATAACCTGAGTATTCCGCGTGTGCAACTGTTTTGCACCCGTTGTATTTGAACGTAGAGCCTATCACACCCGATCATCACGTGGTGTCTCAGCACGAAGAACTTTCGCAACGGTGCATACTCAGGGAGAACACTTCTTGATAATTAGTGAGAGATCATCTTAAAATGCTACCGTCAATCAAAGCAAGATAAGATGCATAAAGGATAAACATCACATGCAATCAATATAAGTGATATGATATGGCCATCATCATCTTGTGCTTGTGATCTCCATCTTCGAAGCACCGTCGTGATCACCATCGTCACCGGCGCGACACCTTGATCTCCATCGTAGCATCGTTGTCGTTACGCCATCTATTGCTTCTACGACTATCGCTACCGCTTAGTGATAAAGTAAAGCAATTACAGGGCGTTTGCATTTCATACAATAAAGCGACAACCATATGGCTCCTGCCAGTTGCCGATAACTTCGGTTACAAAACATGATCGTCTCATACAATAAAATATAGCATCATGTCTTGGCCATATCACATCACAACATGCCCTGCAAAAACAAGTTAGACGTCCTCTACTTTGTTGTTGCAAATTTTACGTGGCTGCTACGGGCTAAAGCAAGAACCAATCTCACCTACGCATCAAAACCACAACGATAGTTTGTCAAATAGACTCCGTTTTAACCTTCACAAGGACCGGGCGTAGCCACACTCGGTTCAACTAAAGTGAGAGAGACAGACACCCGCCAGCCACCTTTAAGCACGAGTGCTCGTAACGGTGAAACCAGTCTCGCGTAAGTGTACGCGTAATGTCGGTCCGGGCCGCTTCATCTCACAATACCGCTGAACCAAAGTATGACATGCTGGTAGGCAGTATGACTTATATCGTCCACAACTCATTTGTGTTCTACTCGTGCATATAACATCAACACATAAAAAAAAGGCTCGGATGCCACTGTTGGGGAACGTAGTAATTTCAAAAAATTTCCTACGCACACGCAAGATCATGGTGATGATATAGCAACGAGGGGAGAGTGTTGTCTATGTACCCTCGTAGACCGAAGCGGAAGCGTTGACGCAACGTAGAGGAAGTAGTCGTACGTCCTCCGATTCAACCGATCCAAGTACCGTTACTCCGGCACCTCCGAGTTCTTGACACGCGTACAGCTCGATGACGCACCCTCGATCTCCGATCCAGCAGAGGCGCCGAGGGGGAGTTCCGTCAGCACGACGGCGTGCTGAAGATCTTGATGTTCTCCTGTTGCAGGGCTTCGCCTAAGCACCGCTACAATATGACCGAGGTGTAATATCGTGGAGGGGGGCACCGCACACGGCTAAGGAACGATCAATGATCAACTTGTGTGTCCTAGGGTGCCCCCTACCCCCGTATATAAAGGAGGGAGGGAGGAGGTGTCCGGCCCTAGGGGGGCGCGCCATGAGGAGGGGGAAACCTACTCCAAGTAGGTTTCCCTCTCTTTTCCTTATCTTATTTGGAGGGGGAAGGAAAGAGTACTAGTATTAGGAAGTAGTACTAGTAGTAGTAATAGGAAGAGGGGGAAGGAGAAAGGAAAGGGGGGCCGGCCCCCCTCCCCAATTCGGATTGGGCTTGGGGGGGCGTGCCCCCTTCCCTTGCTCCTTCTCTCTTCCTCCTACATGGGCCCAATAAGGCCCATATACCTCCCGGGGGGTTCCGGTAACCTCCCGGTGCTCCAAACTTCTCCGGAACCTTTCCGGTGTCCAAATATATCCGTCCAATATATCAATCTTTATGTCTCGACCATTTCGAGACTCCTCGTCATGTCCGTAATCATATCCGGGACCCCGAACAACCTTCGGTACATCAAAATACATAAACTCATAATATAACTGTCATCGAAACCTTAAGCGTGCGGACCCTACGGTTCGAGAACGATGTAGACATGACTGAGACACATCTCTGGTCAATAACCAATAGCGGGACCTGGATGCCCATATTGGTTCCTACATATTCTATGAAGATATTTATCGGTCAAACCGCATAACAACATACGTTGTTCCCTTTGTCATCGGTATGTTACTTGCCCGAGATTCGATCGTCGGTATCCAATACCTAGTTCAATCTCGTTACCGGCAAGTCTCTTTACTCGTTCCGTAATACATCATCTCACAACTAACATATTAGTTGCAGTGCTTGCAAGGCTTATGTGATGTGCATTACCGAGAGGGCCCAGAGATACCTCTCCGACAATCGGAGTGACAAATCCTAATCTCGAAATATGCCAACCCAACATGTACCTATGGAGACACCTGTAATGCTCCTTTATAATCACCCAGTTACGTTGTGACGTTTGGTAGCACCCAAAGTGTTCCTCCGGCAAACGGGAGTTGCATAATCTCATAGTCATAGGAACATGTATAAGTCATGAAGAAAGCAATAGCAACATACTAAACGATCGGGTGCTAAGCTAATGGAATGGGTCATGTCAATCAGATCATTCAACTAATGATGTGACCTCGTTAATCAAATAACAACTCTTTGTTCATGGTTAGGAAACATAACCATCTTTGATTAACGAGCTAGTCTAGTAGAGGCATACTAGTGACACTCTGTTTGTCTATGTATTCACACATGTATTATGTTTCCAGTTAATACAATTCTAGCATGAATAATAAACATTTATCATGAAATAAGGAAATAAATAATAACTTTATTATTGCCTCTAGGGCATATTTCCTTCAAATGCTTTGTTGGCCGAAGGAACATTTGGTCAGTTTGGCAAAGAATTGTGACTTCCGCAGTGTTTCTAGCACAAGGCGCAGGTGTTGCAAATGCAGGGTCCATGAAGCACTGTATACCAGTATATCGTCCGAAAACACTATCACAAACTTGCGTAGGAATGGGGCAAATATTGAGTTCATGACACACTGAAAAGTAGCCGGTGCGTTGGTGAGGCCGAAAGGCATTACCCGAAACTGAAAATGGCCATGATGTGTTTGAACGTTGTCTTTGGTTCATCAGCTAGGCGCATTCGGATTTGATGGTAGCCTGCCCGTAAGTCCAGCTTTGAGAAGAATTGGGTTCCCGCAAGCTCGTCCAGTAATTCATCAACAATTGGAAGTGGGAATTTGTTTTTCACAGTAAGATCGTTGAGACGGCGATAATCGATGCAAAAGCGCCATGTATTATCTTTCTTCTTCAAAAGTAAGACCGGGGAGGCGAAGGGACTCATGTTGGGAATGATCACACCTGCTTGTAGCATTTCCATAACTTGTCGTTCGATCTCATCTTTTTGCAAGGGAGAGTATCGATAGGGTCTGGAATTTACTGGTTGTGCATCCTGTTGTAGAGTGATGGCATGGTCCAAAGATCTCCGATGTGGCACAGAATTTGGCTCGGAAAACACATCTGAAAATTCGGTTAGCAATGTCTAAAGATCAGGTGCTAGAGGAGACTGCTGCTTGTCCACCGCCGAGAAATTCTCAACTACAGCCAGGGCCCATACTTCATTGTCATCCAACCATTTCACTAGTTGTTCTACATGCAATTCCTGTAACACCCCTTGCTCTGCAACTACAATTCCTTATAGGGTAATCAGTTGGCCCTGATACTGAAATTGCATGGTCTTCTCTCCCCAGTGAAAGTTCATAGGACTGAAACAAGTGAGCCAATCCATTCCAAGAATGGCATCATATGCCCCCAGCTCAAGGATGCGCATGTCAGTAGAAAATTCATGGCCCTGTGTGCACCACTTCAGTCCTTGTACTTGAGAGTCTGAATGCAGAAACTGACCATTGGCAACTCTAACTGGCACTGCTGGAGTTGCTGTAACAACGCAGTTGGCACGCTCAGCAAAAGATTGGGTCACAAATGTATGTGAGCTGCTCGAATCGACCAAAAGCAACATTGCCTGGCCATCAACAGTAGCCTGCAAACGAATCGTGTGTAACGATTTAGTACCCGCGAGAGCATGTACACATAACTGACAACATTCCCCAGTTGTTGTTGTTGTTGTTTCACCGAGAATACTCAGGGCATGAACAACTTCATCAGAAATAACTTCCCCATAGTCCCCACTTCGATGGTCAACAATTGCCCCGTTCGACGACACTAATGCTCTTTGTTGTATTTGTCCCCACACTTGAAACAAAGACCATTAGCACGACGAAAATCACAGAGCTGACGTTCACGGTTGAAATCATCATTACCAGTGCGACGCGGTCAATCAATGTGTGGTGTTGTTGTCATAGTTGGCTGCACTGTTGAGGTAGGTGGGTGCTTGGTTAGAGCAGGAGGACGCCCACGAGGCCTGTGTGTCTCTCCTTCTTCCTGGATCCTGGCCAAAGACGCCGCACGCGTGACACTGGAGGGCGCCTGCAACCGTACGGCACACCTGATGTCATCCCTTAGTCCAAGCATGAACTGGGTGACAAACCACCGTGAGTTCAGAGAAGGATCGAGAGCTGTCAGATGGTACATGACAGTCTCAAATTGTTGCTTGTACTCGGCAACAGATCTTGTTTGTTTGAGTTGCAGTAACTTGGACAACTGACTGTCATACTCATCTGCACCAAATTCCTCCAAAATAGTTGTCAAAAAATTATCCCATGAGACCAGGCGCTGCCGGTGTTTAAACGCCTGGAACCACATTGCAGCATGCCCCTCCAAGTGCAAACTAGCATGGCTCACCCAATGATGCGTTGGTGTCTTATAGAGCTCAAAATATGTCAAGCACATGTCAATCCACAACTGTGGTGCCTCCCCTTGAAATTTAAGAAAATCCATGCGAGGAGGACGAGCAGTGTATCCACTGTATCCATCATACTCTGGCATCTCCTGGTGTTGTAGTGAGGGCGGTGCAGCGACATATGCACGCTGCTGTTGTGGTGTATTCAGTAGCAAAGCGCCGCCGCTGTTGGCCAGTAACGGAGTCTTGCTAGCGGTGGGGATGACGAGCGGAGGTCCCAAGGCGTGCGCTGTGAGCGACGACATGGACTTGGTCGATTCGCCGAGGCGGCGCTTGACGCCGTCCAAATCCTCACCGAAGTCGTTGATCTGCTGGCGCAAATCACTGACGTCCTTCCCAATCGCCTTCACCTCGGTCGTCATCACATCAAATTTCGCCAAATCCCCTCCACCGATTTTTGAAGGCCCTCCATTCGATCCAAAATCAAACCGGTCTGGGCAGAGAGCTTCGACGGCGCCATCGCGGCTCTTCCTAAATCAACTCAACCCCGCTCAGGATTTTGGGCCGATTCGCCGAAGCAAATCAAGGCACCTTTCGCGATGGAATTTTATGAGTCGATTTGGATTCGTGAGCGGAGCGGTCTAGGCTCTGATTACCATATTGTAGTGTCCCGGAACATAGATTTATGCAACACCAAGATACAGCAGGAATTTGGGGGATGAGAGGGTACAGGTGAGGAGGAAGAACCGAGGTGAGTAGAATACAGAGAAAGGATGAGAAGTTTCAGAGACTAATCAACTCTACTCTCCTACACGGCATGACCAGCCTGGGCGCAGCTCCTCTGACGTACGGCGCACTCGCTGATGTGTGGATCCGGACCCACGCGTCAGTGGCCCAACGTCAGGTGGCCGTACGTCAGGTGATCCGGCTCCGACCAACCTATATACCGGACACACACCCACACGCTTACAGATGGTCCCAGGACCCACCCACCAGCTCACAGAGCTCTCTCGCCTGGATCTTCTGAGCCAGGCGACTCGTTGTCCGCCAACGCAGGCGTAGGCGTGACAGTCTTGGAGGAGAGGGTGATGCAGACGGATCTCGTGCGTCGGCCAGCTCGGTCGCCATGGATGGTGGTGGTGGGGAGGCTGCAGGGTAGGATTTGGTCGCGACGATGCTGTTGAGGTTTGCCAGAAGGAGCTCCTCTCTCGGCGGCACGGAGAGGAGAAAAGGAGGCTCTTGTCCCTGCGTTCGAAGCCCTCGACGACGGACACCTGCTGGATCTTCGGCATCGGGTAGAGAGATAGGGCGGCTACGGTTGGGCAGAGCACGACGGCGAGGCACAGAGGGAGGGCGCCCGGTGCTCGCGTGAGAGGAGGGAGCCTGGGTGTTTCGGGACTTCGGGTCGAGGGAGAAGTGGAGAACGTTGAGCATCTGGATGGGGTTCACTCAGTTTTTCTCTCTACCGTATAAAACGTGGGGGCTTTTTCCTGCGAATTTTGAGTATCGATCGCACGAGGCGCGGGGGAGTAGCGACGGATGGTTGTCGTAGGTTCAACCATCACGAGGACTGCAGGTTCTCCTTTAATAGTAGAGATTAGGAAAAATTTGCATTTTTCAAAAATGCATTATAGGCCCAAATAAATGTTCACCTTGTCTGGCATATTTTTAGAGGACGGAAAAATTTTATTTCGGGATTTTTGGAGTTCGTTTAGTATTTCTTTTCTTTGTTTTTTCACGTGACTTATATTTAAACAAAGAGGCAACCGACTTAACGGGCCGGTTTCGACCCGGACTCCTCCCCTCGGCCGGCCTTATAAGCCGCCGAGGCCGCCCCAGCCCGCCCCGTGCCCGCGTCCCTCCCTAACCCTAGCCGCGCCGCCGCCCTAGCCCCGCCGCCCGCACTAGCCGCCGCTGCCCCGCCGCCTCGCCGCTGCCGTCGCCGGACTTCGCCGAGCCGCCGCTGTTGACCGTTGACCGGTCTTTTTTTAGAAACACTAAGATCGTTTTTTTTCTTTAGATCGGTTTTACTCCGGTTTTCTACGGTTTAGTTAAGTAGCGGACGTTCGTCCGTACGGTCGTTTTAAAGAACGCCGTTCACCCGTTTTTGACAGACAACGAACGTTCGTTCGTTAGTCTGTTCGTCAGTTTTTTCCACGATTATTTCTGATCGCGATTTCTGCCCTAATTTTTGTTTTAGTTTATCTTTTCGCTCGTTTATCGGAATCAGGCGATTCAAGTGCCTAGATCTTCGTCTCGAAGCCCTCTTTCTGTTTAACCAACTTGAACAAGATTTTGGTACTGTAAAATTTGACTTTAGTCCAGATTAGTACTCGGATCTTGTTTCTTTCGCAGTTTCTGTTTCGTTGCTCCGTTTGATTTGATTCTTTTTGCAAACCGGAGTTCTTCAGTTGAACTTTCTTGTTAGATATTTTTATTTGAGATTTACCCGTGCATCTTTGCTTGATTGATCATGTATGCTATTGTTTGTTTGCGATAGAACACCCGGAGTGCGAGGCGTGCTACTACGAGTCTCTAGGTTTTGCGGATCATCAGCAAGGCAAGTAACACATTGATCATACTTCTTTCATACCCAGTTTTTATGCATTAGTTCCAATCCCCAAACATTGCATGATTAGGATGTGATTAACTTGTGGGTATTGGTAAGTAGATGATGAGGTAGAACCTATTGCCCTGTTTTAATATCAAACCCTGGGAGTTACTTCTACATTATGCTTATATTGCTATGCTATGCTCGTAGATGTGGATTGGGTTTGAGTGTATCCATGACAGATGTGAGATTGTTAATTAATGGTTCAACTTAAGGTGGCAACTTTAATACACATCTGGGTGGATTGCTTGTTTTGGGCACCTGGGGATATACCAGTGTTGTCCTAGGAGATCCCGGGGATATACCGTGTGATCCTCCTACGGTCCGCCACCCAGGCTCAAAGGGATCAAAAGATTATTCATGCTAGAAACTTCCGTGTGCAGCCACAAGCCATTATGGGCTCTGGCATAGTTGAGTATGTTGTGTGACCTCTTTCAGTGGTGGGCTAGCAGGTGTAGAGAGAGAGAGTAGGTGTAATTGTCCACCCGGAGTAAAAAGTTAATACTTTTAAAAGACTATGTCTCGGTCATCCGTTTCTCAAACACCGTGCAGTGTGAGAAATACAACAGAGAAGATCGAGTCTTGTGGGAAAAAGTGCGCAAACCTTTGCAGAGTGTATAAACTAATCATGGTTAGCCGTGTCTCCGGTTATGGACATCTTGAGTATCTAATACTTGGATTATCCTACTGTATCTCATCACTCTAATTTAATTTGTTGGGGTGATAATTACTTTTAATTGGGATTGAGATGGGGGTACCATTCTCAATGTTTCAACTACCATGATAGTTAAATAAAATATATTCCTTTGTTGTAGGAAAAAATTGGCTTTTCGCAAAAACCATATAACCATAGAGCCTCCACCAGCCATATATGCATGTAGTGGTAGCATTTATCTATTCATTGCTCTACTGTGTTACATTGCCAGCATATTCCATGTGCTGACCCATTTTATGGCTGCAACGTATTATGTTGCAGACTTTTCAGACGAGGAGTAAGACGCGATAGGTCGTTTGTCATGCGCTCAGCTATGTCGTTGGAGTTGATGGACTCACTTTATGTTCCAAGTCTTCCGCTGTTATCATTTTAGATGGCCTTAAGCCATATTTATTGCAATAAGTTCTCTTTTGAGACATTCGATGTAATAAATGTGTGATTGCTACTCTGTTATAAATTCTTCGAGTACTGTGTGTGTCAGCATTACCGATCCAGGGATGACACTGAAGCACAGAGACTTGACCGTTTGAGGTTGGGTTGCTACAGGCACGCTTTACCTGGCCGATGTGAACCATCAGCGTTGTCATCACCATCGCAATGGTGGAGCAGGTAGCAGAGGTAGAGGCGTGGTTGACGATGAGGGGATTATGCAGAGGGTGCCGCACTCTGATGGTAAGTCCCGCCTCCTCACCTAGGAAAATTTAACCATCGGTCGCTCATAGTCGCCGCCGGTAATGGGGATAGGAGAGGAGACGACACCAGCTGGAGATTTTTCTTTTCGTCGTGGGATAGATGGAGGTTGATCGGACAAGTGCTTTGGCAAATCTGGGTGTGGGGAGGGGTTGGGTTTGGGCATCGCCCATAGTCGCCGCCGCCATCAGACTGGGAAAGACAATAGGTCAGGAGGAAAGCGAACAATAGCGAACGATTCAGGCAGCATGGAGTCCCTCTACGGTGCCGATGCGCACTTGTAGGCCGATGGGTTTAGCTGGGCTTCCTGGCCTATCAACCATAATGTTCCGATTTTGTTTCGGGAGTAGCGACCCAGAAAACTGTTGCGCCAACGAAGCGATGCGACGCGGGAATGAGAGGAAATCTAACGGCCGAAAGAGTCCCAAACTGATGATCCAAAGGCTGGAAATGCTAATAGCGTGAGAGGAATGGAAAGGTGCTCGGTTATAATGTATCTAATAAATAGGGAGTTTAGAAGTGAATTCACCTCGGTTTCAATGGCACGTGTGTGGTCTAGTCATTGGTCCACTTGGCGCTGCGGTGTTGGTGTACGATTCATGGTGATGTCAATGGGGTTTTCCGCACCACACAAACTCGCACTGGGCGCG
>NC_041382.1:639582239-639651323 GCF_002162155.2 Triticum dicoccoides | reverse complement strand
GACAGCGTTCATGATGGTGACATCTGAGGGACACACAAAATGGTTGGGCTGGTAAAGGCAGGGCCTCAACAATGATGCATGCTTCCCTAAAAAATCAATGATGCATGAAGCGGCACACGAGTGAGCAGGAGAGAAAAGAGCATGGCAGAAAGGGCAAAATGAAACATTAGTAGGAGGGGTTCAGTGAGGAGTGGGAGAGGCAAAGTGGAGGAAGATTGGGGCTGGCATTGGGTCCCATGTCCACCTTAGCAAAATGTACACAAAGGCATGCCATAGAAAGGGCAAAATGAAACATTAGTAGGAGGGGTTCAGCGAGGAGTGCGAGAGGCAAAGAGGAGGAAGATTGGGGCTGGCAGTGGGTCCCATGTCCACCTTAGCAAAATGTACACAAAGGCATGCCACATCATCCAAACAGGCAGGGGCCACAGTCAGTTTGGCTATTATAACGATCTTATTCAAGAATTGATACGCTCTGTTACTCAAGGTTTTAAAAGTGGTGTTTCTGTATGATTTTCCTCAATTATGGCGACAATTTGTTGACCCAAATGTAATGGTTTTGTGTAATTACCTCACAACACACTTGTATTAGCAAAAGCCAGTAACAAACACCACACATAAACCACGCAGGTTATCATGTCAATCTACATGCTCAATGCAGCTCTTACACCGGGACATATGACTGACACATTTTAGAACACGAGAATATAATGATACATAAAGTGGTTCCGTGGCATAGTTATTCAGTATCAACCAACAGGAACAGCCTGTAAAAGCTTTTAGGACCTAGCAAATGTAATGCAAGGCAAGTAAACAGGGCTTGGCTACTTCAAGGCATTACTTCTTGCTACGCAGCTTAGCTCCAAGTGCCCTCTCGAGCTTTCCAATTATCTGATTGTTCGGAATCGCCTTGCCCGACTCGTACTCCTGGATCACCTGTGGCTTCTCATTGATCATCTGTTACAACACATCACACTCTTAGATTGAGGTAATAGTGTATGTTGACAAGCTTTTTTTTCTCAGGAAGAACTCTGCAAGTTCTAAAATCTTGATATTCAGCTAGATACCTGAGCAAGTTGTGCCTGGGTCATCTTCTTATCCAGCCTTGCTTGCATAAGGTTTTTCTTCAGGTCACTTGAAACACGCTCATCTAGCATCAGATGAGAGCACAAGGGATTAGGGATTGGCACACAAAACAATCAGAGAAAGCTTTGATTGTTGGAATCTCAAGCATCTTGGGGGTGAGACTGGGGAAAACAAAATCAGATCTGTACGTGAAATTCTATGTGCAGTACTCAGCAACGACAAACAAAAAATAACCTCGTTAAGAAAGCACTACTACAAAACAGAAATTTAGAAATTCTGACTGATAGCCAAAAAATGTTGAATGACAGAAAAGCCATTTTGATTTGCAGGAGCGTTTGTACAGGAAACGGTTGAATTCCTGCAGGAAGATGAAAAATTTCCAAGAAATTAAAGAAGGCCCAAGAGGTAACCTAGTTTGTTCTCTTCATAAAACTGAGCCAATTTGATCACCAAAACTGTGTGGTTATCTTAATAGAACTGACAAATTTGATGACCGAATATCTGCAGAGGCAAGGCAATTTTAGGCACACAATCTGTGCTAGTTTGAACCTATGGTTCCCAAGGTTAAAGCAGTGTTTGGTTGGGAATGGGCTTTGGCATTCCGTGCCCAAGCAAACAGCTAGCTTATTTTGGGGCTTAAAAGAAAGCATGGTGGTATAAACAACTATTCAGAGTTCCTAGAGCTCCTTGTACGGCCTGTTGGAAAACCCGCTGTTGGACCTATTAGTTCATAGGAGCAAAAGCACCACCGGAGGTGCTTTTCTGGCTTTTGAAAAATCCCACTCAGCCCCTGCCCATTTCAGAGAAATTACGAAGGGATTGCCACTATATACATTGGCTCGTCTCCCACAGAAATCACTTCGAACCAGCTTGTCTCCTCATTCCATCCCCAAGTCCAATCCATGTGAGACCCCAAGTGGTAGGCGCTGACTGATTACTTTGAGCCCATGATTGATTCATTTTTTTTGCCATGGATCAGGTTGTACTGATCATGCAGTATGATGATGAATGTCTTATGGATTTTTCCCTCCATCCCATAATATAAGACGTTATTACATTCCATATACTCACATATGGAATGTAATAACGACAATGTCTTATATTATGGGACGGAGGGAGTACTAAGCCGTGAAATATGAGAGGCATTTCGGAGCTCGGGTCTAAAAAGGACAGACCCAGTGCATAGAAGCTCCCACACAAGGTGGGGTCTGGGGAGGGATTATAGGAACCTAGTCTTATCCCTGCGAAGTTCAATGCAGAGAGGCTGGTTCAAACCCAGGGCCTCTTGGCACAATTAGGGAGGACTTCACTGTGCCAGGCCTGCCTTCTCGGAGCTCAGGTCTCATCATGAAATTTTAGACACATGTAGAATACAACCATATGTGCATGTGGATTTTTTTTCCAGATCTTTTAGGAACTTGAAAACTGATTTTTGATTTCTTTCAAAAGATGGCTTCATGGAGCCTGAGCCCCAAAACGAATTTCCAGTGAAATGCAGCAAAACCGGGGTATTATAGTTAAATAGGTACATAAACAAACTCTGAGCATCCTAGGGGAACTCGAGACTTTTTATTATACAAGGACCTCACACAGTAGCTTTCCCAGTACAACAGCTATCCACAGCATATACATCCGACAGCTTCTTATTTCTAAGCCACAGACCGACCAAAACCCACTAAGTTGCATCAACACAATTTTCTACAGCAAGTTTGCTATAAAATAATTGTCCAAACATCAACTCTACTTGCTTTGCAGATTGGTATTTTCGAAACAATTGTGGCTAACTCATAGGTAACAAAAATTATATGAGCAAGTATTGCTATTACCAAATTTCAGCACTTGATGGAACAGTATCAATTACAATAAGCCAAACCGGACACAGGTAGAACCATATTAGATGGGGCAGCCTAAAGGTGCCAGGTGGCAGCAAACTGGGTGATAGAAAAGTAGGGCATTCCCCAAATTCAGGAGCAGTAAGCTAGAGCTGCTAAATTACAGGTTTGGAAACCTTGACTTGTGCTTATTTCACAAATAAAGGATTATTGCGGAGTTACCCATGTAGGTGACTGATCAAGCATACAATTGCTAACCATTGGTGATGGCCATTCCATGTCACATGACTTTTTTTTATCAAAACGTGATGGTGGAGACTTTATGCACATCTCAGATGAAGTTTGTGTTTTGAAAATATAATTAATGGTGAAAATCTCATTTCACCATCTAAATCAATGTTTATAAGCCTATAAGGCAAGGCGAGGCACTGGGGGGCGCCTCACCTTTTAAGCGTAAGGCAAGGCAATGCCTTAAGACAGTTTTGAACTTGGGCAGCAGAGTAGAGTAGCATTTAGTGGACATACACCGTTACACACCTTGAAGTCACATCATAAATCGAAGAGCAGTACAACACACATTCATGGCGGAGCATATGCACAGCACTACAAATCAGATTCACAAATGAAAGCAGAGCACTAGGAATTCCTAAATCAAAGGAGCACAAGTGCACAGAAGGGTGACACATGAGAGAGGAGACGAGAGAATAAGAGGGCAGGGGAAGAGAGACCGAGAGTCACATGCGACTGCAGACAGAGAAGGTTGATGCTGGCAGGAGACGAACTGAAGGTGTTGGGCCCGTGCAGCCGTCCCCCACCGCCCGGCTGCTCTATCTGTGGGGTCTGATTTAGCTGACAGCGCCTCCATGTGCGCCTAGGGAGACGCTGCAGGCGCCTTTCAAAGCTGGCAAAGGCGAGCTAGACGCCATGCCATATAAGGGACGCATTAAAAACAATGATCTAAATGGTACAATTATATATAACCCTGCAAATGCAACGAACCCATGAAGTAACTGAGCCGCATTCTGGCTAACCCCTAATAAGATTAAGGGTGCTCATACAAACACATAAGAATGATTCTAAACCTCACAACATTCCCAGGTGCACTCATAAAAGAAGGGTCTGTAAAACAAGATATAACATGTTTTGATAAATATTGAAGAACCTGTGAATTTCAAAGACTATTACAACATTAGTTTTAAGTGTCATTTGTTATCAGAATTCATACAAAGATGCAACATCAGAACTAATACCATCCAATAAAGTGAAGTGTGATAATACAACAGAAGAATTTCCTAAAAAGAAGCGACATTCCCAATTAGCTATAGGGTAGAGTATGTTCCAGTGCATTCTTTTCATGAGGGAGAAAAAGTCGGCATCAAGCAGTGCAGGGCTTTGCAACAAGGGGCATTCAAGAATCAGGACAGTTAACAGATTAACACAACATCATCAGCACATAGTCAGGAAGTGAAGTTTTTCCAGCAGCAAAAATAAGCACTAACCCATAGCACATGATTTGAACTCCACAATAAACACAGCTACCAACTTGGTATATGTCAGCACACTCCCTAAAACCAGTCCCCCATACAGATGTAACACTTTTATTTAACTATCGCAAAAAAACTGGCAAACAAAAAAACAACTGTGGGGCTACAAAATATTCACAGGTGCACTAAAAAAAGATGTGAAAGAATATGTTGAGCACTCTATTCGGTAAAATGTTCAATACCATATTAACAAGGATATATCAATTTGGTACTTGGTGTTCCCACTAAGCTGCTACAGGTGCCAGTTGATATCAACAGCTCATTTAACATCAGAAACTAATTTCATCCTAACATATGCTACAGTACCATGGAGAAGTTTCCTAAACTAAGCAGATACTTTCATTACAAGTAGAATATATGAAGATAGCACAGTTAGGCTCGAGCTATAATCCACAATGGATAAAAAACACATATGCTATGGCAGAACTATGCGATCTTCAACTTGAAAGTTTTACACAGTGATAAGTAAATAACGGTATATAGATATAGAAGTATTGAGTAGTAACGATTTAGAGGTAATTTAAGAATCAGGACAACCACAGCTTCAGCATCTACTCCAGTTCATAAAGAGAACCTTTTTCCAGAACAACCCAGCTACGCCATGTATGAACGAATCAAATTTGCATACGGCAGCACACCATTCGCAATGGAAGAATAAGCACATAGCGAGAGAGTGACTGTTGCTCACGGGAAAGGTTCTCGGTGTCGTCGTCGAGCCGCTTGGTGTTGAGGGAAGTTCCGCTAGATGCAGCCTTGTTCGTTCCAGCGTTGTCTGCAAACGGAACTGGATCAATGGAAAACCGAGAAAGAAAAACAAAAAACTGCGGTACTCTAAGCTGCGAGCTGTTTTATGGCAGAAAGAACAGCAAACAAATCACATGATTAAACATATAAAACCCATAATAAGCAAACAAAAAACACAAATCTAGAGTATCTCCAAGCCAGGACGATTAGCAAGAAATCCACAGAATCAGCGAGGGAAAACCGCATCCAGTAAATCGGACAGCAACACGGCTGCAAGGATCGATCCAATCAGACACCTACACTTCTTGGTGGTGTCGATCTCGGCGCCGGAGCGGCGGGCAGCGTTGACGGCCTTTTCGTCCTTCTTGTCGGCGGCGTTCTGCGCCTTCTTCCGCACCACTATCGGCTCCCAGTCCTGCCTGATAGGACCAATCCCAGCCATATCTCCCTGACTCTCAGGTCTCACACGGCAACTTTCCTCGCTCGGTCTCTCGAGTTCACAGACTAAAACCACGCAAGGGATAATGGAGGCGCAGGACAGAGGAGAGGAAGATATTTTGGAGCTGAACGAAAGGTTCTCGAGTCGCAATCGGTGGTTCTCCAATTCCCCCAATATAATATTAGGATATTATACAGTACTACCCTCTCTTCGTTTCTTACGCTCCTAGTGCTCCACACTGTACACGTGTTAGAGCATCTCCATACTCCAGCCGTTCGGCCCAGACGCTTGAAAATATAGCCGCCTAGGTGCGCGCCAGTGATATTTTTGGTGTAGGGGCGAATGGTTTCCTAACCGCCGCCCCAAACCCAACCTAGACGCCATCTTTTTAAAAAATAAAAGTGTGTTTAGGGTACATCTAGATGTGCTTTAGTTATTGCACATCTAAGTGAGTGAGTTAAGCATAGAAAGAAAAAAAAAGAAAAAAATATCTATACGAATCTTAACATAAGATCAATGACATAGGACTTAGATGTGCAATACTTATAGCACATCTAGATGTGCTGTAGCAAAACTGAAAAAATAAATTCAGCCAAATTCGACACATATTAGGCGATTTCATTGATATTTGTACGTAAAAACTTAAAAATACATAATTCAAAACTAAAAACATAATAAAAACTACTGTGCCGCCTACAGGCCGAAGAACGCGCCGAAGGGACTGTAGTCGTCGCCATCGTCGGTCTCCTTCTTCACGCCGTCATCGTCCGTGCTACACCCCTGCCCTGCGTCGTCTTGGCGGACGGGTTTGGTTGGCGACAGTGGTGCGTCGTCGTCGCCGTCCTCGAGGACGACGACGCCGCCCTCGTCGCGGCTGCAGCGACGAGCGGCAAACTCCTCGAGGGCGCGGCGCTCGCGCTCCGTCTCCAGCCGAACGTAGTCCTCGTGCGTCCACTTGATGGCGGCCTCGTCGCCGTGGGCGGTCACGTCGCCGTGCTCGCTCTTCACGACGACGAGCCCCGGCTCTGTCTTGGGCTTGATGAGGCGGGAGGAGGAGGAGCCACGGCCGCCCTCGTTGATGACGAGGGCGCCGTCGCGGGTGTGCCGTCCGAGCGGCATCTTCACGGGCTCGGGCTTGACGCTGGCGAGCGCCGGTGATCCGGACGAGTGAGAGTGTGAGGAGGAGGAGGACGAACCACCCGCCATGCGCCGCGGCAACCAAATGTCGCCACCGCTCCGGTGGGGGACAGGCGCCGAGGCCGCCGGGTACTGAGTGGTGGTTGGTTGCCGCCCTCGAGGTGCTCGAGGACGAAGTGTAGCGTCCGCCCGAAGACGTTCCACCACAGGCGACGGTCGTCGGCGTTGTGGCACCCCCTCACCGGCATGTTGTTGGTGGAGGCGAGCTGCTCCTCGTGGCAGCGTTGGAAGTACGCCGCCCAGCTGGCGTGGTTGTCGGCGGCGTACTCCGGGCAGCCGCGCACCTCATCCACAGGAAGGCCCAGGCGCTCCCGATCTCGTCGTGGAAGTAGAGGGGGTGCTCGGCGTCGGGCTGCGGGAGAGGGGGGGCTGGGACGCCTCCGACGCTGAGCCTCCACTGCCCCGGCTCGCGCATGTTAGACGGCGCCGGGTAGTTGGCCTGGCGGAGGAGGTGCGCCTCCTACTCGTGCAGGGTGCGGCGGCCAAAGCCGTTGGCCGCCGCACCGTCGCCGGGGAAGCGCTCGCCCATCGGGAGGATGTAGACTCGGTGGCTGGTGTCAGGGGGAGAGACGGGATGGGGAGGCGGCGAGAAGAGAGGAACTACGTGTTGGGAAACACAGTAATTTCAAAAAAAATCATACGCACACGCAAGATCATGGTGATGCATAGCAACGAGAGGGGAGAGTATCGTCTACGTATCCTCGTAGACCGTAAGCGGAAGCGTTATGACAACACGGTTGATGTAGTCGTACGTCTTCACGATCGACCGATCTAGCACCGAAGGTACGGCACCTCCGCGATCTGCACACGTTCGGCTCGGCGACATCCCGCCAACTCACGATCTAGTAGAGCTTCGAGGGAGAGTTTCGTCAGCACAACGGGGTGATGATGGTGATGATGTTGCTACCGGAATAGGGCTTCGCCTAAGCACCGCCATGATATAATCGAGGTGGATTATGGTGGAGGGGGGCACCGCACACGGCTAAAAGATCAATGATCAACTTGTGTGTCTATGGGATGCCCCCCTCCCCCGTATATAAAGGAGTGGAGGAGGGGAAGGGCCGGCCCTTTCTATGGCGCGCCCTAGGGGAGTCCTACTCCCTACGGGAGTAGGATTCCCTTCCCCCCTTCCAAGTAGGAGTAGGAGAGGAAGGAAGGAGGAGAGAGGGAGGAAGGAAAGGGGGGCCGGCCCCCCTCCCAATTCGGATTGGGCTTGGGGGGCGCGCCTCCCTCTTTTCCATTCCCTCTCCTCTATTCCACTAAGGCCCATATACTCCCCGGGGGGTTCCGATAACTTCCCGATACTCCAAAAAATTGCCCGAACCATTCGAAACCATTCCGATGTCCAAATATAGGCTTGCAATATATTGATCTTTACGTCTTGACCATTCTGAGACTCCTCGTCATGTCCGTGATCAAATCCGGAACTTCTAAGTACCTTTGGTACATCAAAAAACATAAACTCGTAATACCGAACGTTAAGCGTGCGGACCCTACGGGTTCGAAAACTATGTAGACATGACCGAGACATGTTTCCGGTCAATAACCAATAGCGAAACCTGGATGCTCATATTGGCTCCTACATATTCTACGAAGATCTTTATCGGTCAAACCGCATAACGATATACGTTGTTCTCTTTGTCATCGATATGTTACTTGCCCGAGATTCGATCGTCGGTATCTCAATACCTAGTTCAATCTCGTTACCGGCAAGTCTCTTTACTCGTTCCGTAATGCTACATCCCGTAACTAACTCATTAGTTACATTGCTTGCAAGGCTTATAGTGATGTACATTACCGAGAGGGCCCAGAGATACCTCTCCGACAATCGAAGTGACAAATCCTAATCTTGATCCATGCCAACTCAACAAACACCACCGGAGACACCTGTAGAGCACCTTTATAATCACCCAGTTACGTTGTGACGTTTGGTATCACACAAAGTGTTCTTCCGGTATTCGGGAGTTGCATGGTGTCATAGTCATTGGAACATGTATAGTTATGGAGAAAGTAATAGCAACAAACTAAACGATCATCGTGCTAGGCTAACAGATGGGTCAAGTCAATCACATCATTCTCTAATGATGTGATCCCGTTAATCAAATGACAACTCATGTCTATGGTTAGGAAACATAACCATCATTGATTCAACGAGCTAGTCAAGTAGAGGCAAACTAGTGACACTCTGTTTGTCTATGTATTCACACATGTACTAAGTTTCCGGTTAATACAATTCTACCATGAATAATAAACATTTATCATGATATAAGGAAATATAAATAACAACTTTATTATTGCCTCTAGGGCATATTTCCTTCACTACGGGAGAAGGTGAGTGCGACCACTGGCGAAGAGGGGGTGGCTTTTTATAGTCGTTGGGCCATCACTGCGCCGCCCGTGGGGAATCAATGGAAGGCTGACCGGCGACAGCCTTAGCATTGATTCCCTGCGGGAAATGAGGCGATGAGGAAGACGAGATGCAGCTGGTCGCTGACTGGGCGGGCCCACGGGACTTTCGCGCCCCGACGCCCCCTAGTGCGCTGGGTTTGGTTTGGGTCCGCCGACGCTAATTTCGGCCCTAACCGGCTAAATTTGGGCTACTAGGGGCGCGACTGGGCCGATTTTTAGATGCCGACGGTAAAAAAGGGCCCTAGGGGGCCTGTTGGGGGTGAGTGGAGAAGCTCTTAAGTGCATCTCCAACGCGGACTCTCGAACCTCCCGCAACCGTTTGGACGACTGGACCTATCGTGGTGGGCGCACGACAGATGCCAAGGGATGGCTAAAGAGAGGAGGAGGCTCGAGGGCACCGGTGGGCTCCAGAGGCAAGGTCAGCATGAGCGAGTGAGGGGACGCAAGACATACCCAGGTTCGGGGCTCTCCGGAGAGATAACACCCCTAGTCCTGCCGAGTGTGGTTTGTTTGTAACGGTACATAGTTGCTCCTAGAGTTGTATGAAGGAAGAAGGAAGGCAAGCCAAGGCTTAGGCTACTCCCTCTCCTAGTGTGTGGCTAGTCTAATCGATCTTGTGTCCACGTGTGTGAGTTGCTTGCCAATATGCATGAGGGCTCCTGGGGGGGTTTATAGGTCAACCCCCAGGGGTACAATGGTAGTGTTACAAGGCCGTGGGGCTGGGTTGTCATTGTCTGGGAAGCCGGCGCTGGGACCCGCCAGGTGTCAGGGCTCGTCGGGTTCTCCGGGTGCGGGCCCCGTGCGCCGAGGGGCACTGTTTTCCGTCTTGTCGTTCGTCACGGAGTGGCCAGGTTGAGTTCGCTACAGTGGCGCACCATCAGGTCGCTGCTTGCTGGCGTCAGCAGTGACGACGGGTGCACTGTAGCCATGCTGGCCCTGGTCAGCAGGTAGGTGGGGCACTGTTGCCACGCCTCGGCTGACCAAAGGCGTTGGTGGGGCACTGTTTCCTCACTCACCCTTGAATGGAGACTCGTTCCATCGTACAACTGGGATGGGACGGGGGCTTACCCGTGGCTGGGTTGAGGGACACGCCAAAGGGGGAGCTAGCCTGTTGGAGAAGTCTTGATATGCCTGGTTCGACCATCTAGCGCCAGCCGTTGGGGCCGGGTTGAGGAGTTTGGCCGGGTCGAGGGGCTTGACTGGGCTGAGCAACCCGGCCAAGCGCGAGCCAGATTTGAGGGGCGTTGCTGGCCCCAATGTTTTTGAAAAGGATCCGGGTTCCGTTGCCTGCCCGAGTTTCATCCCCCCGATAGTAGTCCCCGAAGCTATGAAGGTCTGTCGTCTTCGAGTGGGGGGGGGGGGGCTTCGTAGTTCCCCCATGAGGAGGCGAAGTTTTGACCGCCGGGTCCGGCAACACCCACAGTGTGCCGGCTTCCAGAAGCCGGATCGCGGCATCCCGACGCGGGCGGGAAACCAGGGAGTCTGCCGAATCTTGAGGCAATCTTTTGGGCTCTACGCGGGCGCCACGTGGCGCCTGGGAGCCGGAGGGGCCTGACAGGCTACGCGCGCGACGGTACAGGGCGACGGGCTGGGGCCCGCCACTGCGCGCCCTCGGCCCATGGGCGTGGATTTATTGCGGCGTCCGCGAGTCGGTTACCGTTCTCGAGGCAGTTATTGCATGCGTACATGCGCACTTATTGCGGGGGAGTGGGAGGGGCGAGTGCAAACGATCCCACTTCCCCACGTTTCTTCCTTCGCTTCGTCTTGCCGGTGGCACTCCCTTCGGGCTCATGGATGGGCTCGTCCATCACTGCAGAGGACATCACGCACCTCCGCTCCACCAGGCGCTTGCTAGGGGAGACGGAGGTTGCCGTGCACCTCCTGGAGGGTGAGCGGGAGCCGCGACCGGAGGGGACGGGGCGCATGGTCTTTTACCCGCACTTCAAGCGTGGGTTCGGCCTTCCTGCGAGCCATTTCTTCCGCACCTTCCTGGAGTTCTTCGGGCTCCAACCCCATCATCTTGGCGCGGGCGCCATCTTGCAGCTCTCCAGCTTCGTCACCCTCTGCGAGGGGTACCTGGGGGTCGAGCCCACGATCGATCTCTGGGTGTGCTTCTTTGCCTTGAAGCAGCAGGGCCCGAAGGTCGGGGAGATGTCCTCCTACGGGGCCGCCGTATCTACAAGCGGGCGGGCGGGGGCTACCCCAAGATGCCGCTGGAGGATTCTGCCAAGAAGTGGCAGAACTCTTTCTTCTATGCCCTCAACCTCGGCACGGACCACATCAACCTGCCGCCCTTCGTCAATGCGCCGCCGCGGGTGAAGCGGAACTAGAACTACTTCCCTCGGAATCCGTCACAGGAGGTGCTCAACCTGTGCCAGCGCGTGTCGAAGATGAGGGAGCGGGAGGGGCTCACCGGCACCGACCTTATCGCCGCTTTCATCAGGCGTCGGGTGCTACCGCTGCAGCAGCGCACTCACATCATCGGTCTGATGACCGGTCTCTAGGACCCAAACCGGTTGTCGAATATGTGCCTGGGAGCGGACCAGGTCGCCCTCCGGGTCAACGATATTTCCAAGGCTGGGCTGCAGGAGGATTGGGAGTTCGGGAAACCCCCGTACAGCCAGGCGAACCTGGCACCCATGGTGAGTCCTTGGTCTTCGTATTTTGCCGCTGCCCGTCTTATTGTTCGTCCAGACGCGACACGGGAGGTGCTTGTGAACGCCATCCGACATCCATATGACCGGGCGCCGACGCAGGTGGTGCGGGCCGGCTCGGAGGAGCCCGGGACCCACGGCGAGGGGGCGGAGGCGGCGGACGCCGATGCCAGCGCAGGGCGCCGCGCGGGTAAGTTTGTCTTCTATATTTCTTAAGTTGTTGGGCGCGAGGTGGCGCGGGGGTTGTTGACGCGAGTTGTTGGTGCAGTGGCGCCGGGTGGAGGAGGCGGCGACGTGGCTGGAGCCGGGTCGTCTCAGGGGACTGCGGCGGCAAGCCGGCCACACGGGAAGGACAACGTTGCACCCTGAGGCCCAGCCGTGAAGCGTGTGGCGAACCCGGCTATCAGCGTGAAGCCGCCCTCCAAGAGGAGGCGTGGTGCTCCGCAGGCGAAGCCGGCGAGACCCGTCATCCCGGTGGTGCCCGGGTAAGTTCTCTTTCTGTTGAATCTGAATCGCCGAGCGGCTTCACTTGGTTCTTGTCCGTTTACTTCGTTGAGTTTCAGGTCGCCGATCTCATTGGCGCTGGCGGCGGCGGATGCCGCGTCCACCAAGGGCGCCGTGTACCGGAAGACCCGAACCAACACCATCAATCAGGACGAGGCGATGGCCGACCTGGACCTCGCCTGGACCCGACCGACACCGTGGTGTTGGCCTGGCGGGATCGGAGCAGGGCCGAGGCGGATCTGGAGGCTGAGTCAGCCCAGGCTTGGGTCAACGCCGCAGTGGCGTGGGCGCGGGCCGGCGAGGGGCCGGCGTGGCCCGAAATGCCGGCGGGGATGGAGCCGGTGGCTACGGTCTTCATGCCGTCGTCGGAGGGGGAGCGTGGCCAGAGCGACCGCGCGGACGTGGTGGACCTCGACTGGAAGGTCATGGTGGTGGAGGACGACACTCCGCCACGGACCGACGTGGTCGAGCGGAGAGGGGTCGAGGGAGGCGACGGTGACGCTGTCTTGGAGGAGGCGCCACAAATGATGCTGGAGGGGCACCTCGGGCACCGATGGGCAGGGCGCCGCTAGTGGTGGCGCTGTAGGCTACTCTGGCCGTTGTGCTAGAGAGAGCGCCGGAGAGGGCGCCGGCCGCGGAGGAGGCAGTCAATGGAGAGTACGCCTGGGTGCCCAGGCCAGGGGGTCGCTGGGTCGTCGGGTCACAGACGGCTCGGGCTGGGCCCAGCGAGGTCTTCTTCAGGCCCTTGACCCAGGAGGAGGCAGCGACGGCCGCCGTGAGCCGGCCCTTTCGAGGGCGAACGAACAGGATCCAGGCTTTCGCCCAGACCAAGGTGGAGCAGACGCGGGAGCTGGAGCGTGCCGTGTTCATTAGTTTTCCCTTGTCTTCTGTTTTCTTTTTGTTGCTTCTTTTTGGTGGGGGCGCGCTAGCGCACCCACTGGGTGTAACCCCTGAGATTCGGGGGTCGAATCTTAAACCGTTGTCTTGTGCTGATCATTTTCCCTTGCAGCAACTGGACTCCTACCGGGTCGTCATCTTCAACCGGCTTCTGGATAAGCACCAGCAGCTCAAGGAGCAGCTTGCCGCCAAAGAGGAGGTGCTCCGCGTCACCATAGGTATCTTTTCTTGCATGCTCTTCTTAGTGGGGGCGCGCTAGCGCACCCACTGAGTGTAGCCCCCAAGATTCGGGCCAACTACGTAGTAGTTAGGTCGAATCTTAAAGTAGTCCTTTGTTTCTGAGTCTTCATCGTGTGGCATACTGCAACCGAGGTGTCGTCTTGGAGAATCCAGCTGGACCGAGCCGGTTATCATTACGATCGGCTTGTTGCTGATGCCAGCCGGCTTGGGGCTGTGGTGGCGGAGGCGAAGGCGGAGGTGACAGGGGCCGGGCAGGCGCTTGACAAAGTCGGCCGGCTGCAGGAGCAGTTGGCGGGTGACTGTCGGTGTCAAAACCGGCCAATCTCGGGTAGGGGGTCCCGAACCGTGCGTCTAAGGATCGAGGGAAATAGGAGACAAGGGTGACATGATGTTTACCCAGGTTCGGGCCCTCTTAATGGAGGTAAAACCTTACGCCATGCTTGATTGTATTTGATGAGTATAGGGGTTACAAGAGTCGATCTACCTTGAGATCATAATGGCTGAACCCTAGATGTCTAGCCTATGTGATTTGTCCTCGCCTCTATGGACGAAACCCTCCGGTTTATATAGACACCGGAGGGGTCTAGGGTTGTATAGCCCATCCAGACACGGGGAAAGGTCTTCTGCCTTGTATCTTCACGGCCCTCCAATCTGGCCTATATCAAATTGTCCGGACGCCCGGGGACCCCTTAGTCCAGGACTCCCTCAGTAGCCCCCGAACTTGCCTTCAATGACGACATAGTCTTCGGCTCATGTCTTCGGCTTTGCAAGGCGAGTTCCTCATTATAATCCGGACTGTCGATAATCCGACGACAACCTCAACGTCTTTTACAATTCCCCCTCCGATGGCGCTTCCATTTTCGCGCGCAGGATGAATACGAACGGTCCATGTGTTTTTCAAATAAACCCTTCTCAACGTGCAGGTGGCGCCTATATAAAGGGATATGGATCTCCCAATGCCATCTCGCGCTGCGCAGAAGGAAAAATCGGCCAAGTCTAGCCACAAAACAAAAAAGCCCTCGCCATGGCCAGCGCCCTAGGCTCCTCTTCGCACCCCCACAGCCCTCAAGAGGGCGATTGGCAAAGTTACTCCATGCCTCACCTTCAACTAAGCTGGCTCCAAACACAGGGCTACCTCCCCCTCGCAGATCTAGTTCCCGTTCAAGCGGGATTATATTCGATCGGCAACGACGCGATAGCTGAGAATTTCCCCAACCCCAATAAGGAGGAGTGGGTGTGCTTCGTCCCATTTCTATTACATGGCCTGGGATTTCCAATCCACCCCTTCCTCCAGGGGTTATTGGAATTTTATGGCATTCAACCGCACATCCTCACTCCAGGTTCGATTCTGCACATCTCAGGCTTTGTTGCCCTCTGTGAGTTATTCCTAGGCATCGAGGCCCATTTTGAATTATGGAGGAAATTCTTCTGCCTCGTTCCCCGCCACAAAGGGGGTTCCATATTTGAAGTGGGTGGTGTCGAAGTATGGCGCATTGCTGGATCCGGATACCCCATAGGAACTCCTAAAGAAGCGTACCCGCAATAGTCTTCGGAATGGTTCTATATGGACGATGTTCCGCTGCCGGATCCAGTCAGTCCCAGTCTCCCTAAATTTTCCAGCGCTCCCCTAAAGAAGCGCCTCAATTGGCGTCCCCGAAGTCCCAAAGAAGAGGACAATGCGGAGATACAGAGGTTGGTCAGCAAGGTCAGGCTGTTGGCCCACTCTGGACTCTCAATAGTCGAAGTCATGGCGATCACAATAAAGAGGTGTGTGCAGCCTCTTCAATCCAGAGTAACTCCTTTATGGTGTTACAATGGAGATGACGCATCCAGTTACATATGGCAGGGTACGGATACTCCAGCCGAACGGGCCTCCATTTTGGCCAATCTGTACAAGGGCGAAAAAGAAGATTTTCTTCGGTTAAACTGTCGGGAGGCCTATTCCATGTACACCCCTATTGAATGGGTAAGATCTCGATTCGGCTGTGTTTACTTTACTGCATGACAAACACTAATCGAATGTACTTTTTCTTTGTTGCCACCAACTAGGCATGGAGGAGGAGGATCGAGGACGTCCACTGTCCTGCTCATCAGCCGGAGGATCATAATCGCGACAAAGATCCCGGCTTTTGCGAGGATCCGAATATATACATAGAATTTGATGATGGGGTATTTTATCAGGCGAGCCTTGATGGTTCGGAAGTGTCCATCGTCGCCGACTACCCTCGCCTTCACCCATTCTGCATTGTGAGTATCTAGAGGCTTTTTAAGAAGAGGTCCCCATCTACACCCTTATCCATAGTACTGATCTAGATCTTTAATAGGATCGACGTTCCAGGGACCGTGTTGCTACCTCTTGAGCACTGCGTTGGATTTCCCCGAAGAGGAAGGGATGATGCAGCAAAGTAGCGTAAGTATTTCCCTCAGTTTTTGAGAACCAAGGTATCAATCCAGTAGGAGGCTACGCTTGAGTCCCTCGTACCTACACAAAAACAATAGCTCAACGCAACCAACACGCTTAGGGGTTGTCAATCCCTTCACGGTCACTTACGAAAGTGAGAACTAATAGAGATGATAAATAATATTTTTGGTATTTTTGTATAAAGATGCAATGTAAATAAAGTAAAAGCAAAGCAATAATAAAGTGATGGAGATTGATATGATGAGAAAGAGACCCGGGGGCCATAGGTTTCACTAGCGGCTTCTCTCAAGAGCATAAGTATTCTACGGTGGGTGAACAAATTACTGTTGAGCAATTGACAGATTGAGCATAGTTATGAGAATATCTAGGTATGATCATGTATATAGGCATCACGTCCGAGACATGTAGACCGAAATGATTCTGCATCTACTACTATTACTCCACTCATCGACCGCTATCCAGCATGCATCTAGAGTATTAAGTTAAAAACAGAGTAACGCCTTAAGCAAGATGACATGATGTAGAGGGATAGACTCATGTAATATGATGAAAACCCCATCTTGTTATCCTCGATGGCAACAATACAATACGTGCCTCGCTGCCCCTACTCTCACTAGGAAAGGACACCGCAAGATTGAACCCAAAGCTAAGCACTTCTCCCATTGCAAGAAAGATCAATCTAGTAGGCCAAACCAAACTGATAATTCGAAGAGACTTGCAAAGATAACCAATCATACATAAAAGAATTCAGCAAAGATTCAAATATTATTCATAGATAGACTGGATCATAAACCCACAATTCATCGGTCTCAACAAACACACCGTAAAAAGAAGATTACATCGAATAGATCTCCACAAGAGAGGGGGAGAACATTGTATTGAGATCCAAAAAGAGAGAAGAAGCCATCTAGCTACTAGCTATGGACCTGTAGGTCTGAAGTAAACTACTCACACTTCATCGGAGGGGCTTGGATGATGATGTAGAAGCCCTCTGTGATCGATGCCCCCTACGGCGGAGCTCCGGAACAGGCCCCAAGATGGGATCTCATGGATACAGAAAGTTACGACGGTGGAATTAGGTTTTTGGCTCCGTCCCCGATCGTTTGGGGGTACGTGCATATATATATATATAGGAGGAAGAAGTACGTTTGTGGAGCTTCGAGGGGCCCACGAGGCAGGGGGTGCGCCCTAGGGGGGCGCCCCCTACCCTCGTGACCACCTCGTGACTTTCTTGATGGAGGGTCCAAGTCTCCTGGATCTTATCTGATGAGAAAATCACGTTTCCAAAGGTTTCATTCAGTTTGGACTCCGTTTGATATTCCTTTTCTTCGAAACCCTAAAACAGGTAAAAACAACAATTCTGGGTTGGGCCTCCGGTTAATAGGTTAGTCCCAAAAATAATATAAAAGTGGAAAATAAATCCCAATAATGTCTAAAACAGTAGATAATATAGCATGGAGCAATCAAAAATTATAGATACGTTGGAGACGTATCAAGCATCCCCAAGCTTAATTCCTGCTCGTCCTCGAGCAGGTAAATGATAAAAACAGGATTTTTTATGCGGAGTGCTACTTGGCATATTTTTAATGTAATTCTTCTTAATTGTGGTATGAATATTCAGATCCGAAAGATTCAAAACAAAAGTTCATATTGACATAAAAATGATAATACTTCAAGCATGATAACTAAGCAATTATGTCTTCTCAAAATAACATGGCCAAAGAAAGTTCATCCCTACAAAATCATATAGTTTAGTCATGTTTCATTTTTGTCACACAAGAATGCTATCATCATGCACAACCCCGATGACAAGGCAAGCAATTGTTTCATACTTTAGTAATCTCAAACCTATAAACTTTCACGCAATATATGAGCGCGAGCCATGGACATAGCACTATGGGTGGAATAGAATATAATGAGGGGGGTTATGTGGAGAAGACAAAAAAGGAGAAAGTCTCACATCAACGAGGCTAATCAATGGGCTATGGAGATGCCCACCGATTGATGTTAATGCAAGGAGTAGGGATTGCCATGCAACGGATGCACTAGAGCTATAAATGTATGCAAGCTCAACAAAAGAAACTAGTGGGTGTGCATCCAACTTGCTTGCTCACGAAGACCTAGGGCACTTGAGGAGGCTCATTGTTGGAATATACAAGCCAAGTTCTATAATGAAAAATTCCCACTAGTATATGAAAGTGATAACATGAGAGACTCTCTACTATGAAGATCATGGTGCTATTTTTAAGCACACGTGTGGTAAAAGGATAGTAGCATTGTCCCTTCTCTCTTTTTCTCTCATTTTTTTGGGCCTTCTCTTTTTTATGGCCTTTCTCATTTTTTGGGCCTTCTCTTTTTTATGGCCTTTCTCTTTTTTTATTCCTCACTTGGGACAATGCTCTAATAATGATGATCATCACACTTCTATTTATTTACAACTCAATGATTACAACTCGATACTAGAACAAAGATGACTCTATGTGAATGCCTCCGGCGGTGTACCGGGATATAGAATTGCAAATCTAAAATAAATAAATAAAGAATCACAATTTTGATTTAGTAAAATCCATCTACTGCCAACACATACCTCTTTTTTTCTCTTTTGTTGTGTAATTGTTCTATTGTAATTAATTGAATCGGTTCAATTCTTGCCCTCATATTGAAATGAATCGAGATTGATAAGGAGTTAGTTAATGATGTTTGAGCATGTACTTTTTTTGAGTGTCTATTTATTTTCGATTGGTATCTATGGATTGATCACAAGCCGAAACATGGTTAGAGCTCTAATATGTATTGAACTAACCAAGAGTGACATGTATGAAAGAATTATGAACGGTGGCTTTGCCACAAATACTATGTCAAATACATGATCATGCTAAGCAATATGACAATGATGAATATGTCATGATGAACGGAATGATGGAAAGTTGCATGGCAATATATCTCGGAATGGCTATGGAAATGCCATAATAGGTAGGTATGGTGGCTATTTTGAGGAAGATATAAGGAGGTTTATGTGTGAAAGAGCATATCATATCACGGGGTTTGGATGCACCGGCGAAGTTTGCGCCAACTCTCAATGTGAGAAAGGGCAATGCATGGCACCGAAGAGGCTAGCAAGTATGGAAGGGTGAAAGTGCGTATAATCCATGGACTCAACATTAGTCATAAAGAACTCACATACTTATTGCAAAAATCTACAAGTCATCAAAAACCTCGGCACTACGCGCATGCTCCTAGGGGGATAGATTGGTAGGAAAAGACCATCGCTCGTCCCCGACCGCCACTCATAAGGAAGACAATCAAATAACACCTCATGTTTCAAATTTGTTGCATAACGTTTACCATACGTGCATGCTATGGGACTTGCAAACCTCAACACAAGTATTTCTCAATTTCACAACCACTCAACTAGCACGACTTTGATATTATTACCTCCATATCTCAAAACAATCATCAAGCATCAAACTTTTCTTAGTATTCAACACACTCATAAGAAAGTTTTATTATTAACCTTGCATACCAAGCATATTAGGATTTTAAGCAAATTACCGTGCTATTAAGACTCTCAAAATAATCTAAGTTAAGCATGAGAGATCAATAGTTTCTATAAAACAAATCCACCACCATGCTCTAAAAGATATAAGTGAAGCACTAGAGCAAAATTATAGAGCTCAAAAGATATAAGTGAAGCACATAGAGTATTCTATCAAATTCCAAATCATGTATGGCTCTCTCAAAAGGTGTGTACAGCAAGGATGATTCTGGTAGGCTAACAAGCAAAGACTCAAATCATAAAAGACGCTCCAAGCAAAACACATATCATGTGGTGAATAAAAATATAGCTCCAAGTAAAGTTACCGATAGAAGTAGACGAAAGAGGGGATGCCTTCCGGGGCATCCCCAAGCTTTGGCTTTTAGGTGTCCTTAGATTATCTTGGGGGTGCCATAGGCATCACCAAGCTTAGGTTCTTTCCACTTCTTGTTCCATAATCCATCAAATCTTTACCCAAAACTTGAAAACTTCACAACGCAAAACTTAAAGTAGAAAACTCGTGAGCTCCGTTAGCGAAAGAAAACAAAAGACCACTTCAAGGTACTGTAATGAACTAATTCTTTATTTATATGGGTGTTATACCTACTGTATTCCAACTTCTCTATGGATTATAAACTATTTTACTAGCCATAGATTCATCAAAATAAGCAAACAACACACGAAAAACAGAATTTGTCAAAAACAGAACAGTCTGTAGTAATCTGTAGCTAGCGCAAGATCTGGAACCCCAAAAATTCTAAAATAAATTGCTGTACGTGAGGAATTTATATATTAATCATCTGCAAAAATAATTAACTAAATAGCACTTTCCAAATAAAAATTACAGCAGTTCTCGTGAGCGCTAAAGTTTCTGTTTTTTACAGCAAGTTCAACAAGACTTTCCCCAAGTCTTCCCAATGGTTCTACTTGGCACAAACACTAATTAAACAAAAAAAACACAACCAAAACAGAGGCTAAATAATTATTTATTACTAAACAGGAGCAAAAAGCAAGGAATAAAAATAAAATTGGGTTGCCTCCCAACAAGCGCTATCGTTTAACGCCCCTAGCTAGGCATAACAAGCAAGAATAGATCTAGGTATTGCCATCTTTGGTAGGCAATCCATGAGTGGCTCTCATGATAGATTCATATGGTAATTTTATTTTCTTTCTAGGGAAGTGTTCCATGCCCTTTTTTTAATGGAAATTGAAATCTAATATTCCCTTCCTTCATATCAATAATTGCACCAACCGTTCTAAGGAAAGGTCTACCAAGAATAATAGGGCAAGAAGGATTGCAATCTACATCAAGAATGATAAAATCTACGGGCACATAATTCCTATTTGCAACAATAAGAACATCATTGATTCTTCCCATAGGTTTCCTAATAGTGGAATCCGCAAGATGCAAGTTTAGAGAGCAATCATCAAAATCACGGAAATCTAGTAAATCACACAAAGTTTTGGGAATAGTAGAGACACTAGCACCCAAATCACACAAAGCATAAAACTCATAATTTTTAATTTCAATCTTAATAGTTGGTTCCCACTCATCATAAAGTTTTCTAGGGATAGAAACTTCCAATTCAAGTTTTTCTTCATAAGATTGCATCAAGGCATCAACGATATGTTTAGTAAACGCTTTATTTTGACTATAAGCGTGAGGAGATTTTAGCACGGATTGCAACAAGATAATACAATCAATCAAAGAGCAATTTTCATAGTTAAATTACTTGAAATCCATAATAGTGGGTTTAGCAACATCTAGGGTTTTAATTTCTTCAATCCCACTTTTATCAAATTTCGCATCGAGATCAACAAATTCCGAATTCTTAGAACGCCTTCTAGGTAAAGGTGGATCATATTCAGTCCCATCATTATCAAGATTCATATTGCAAAACAAAGATTTAATAGGGGACACATCAATAACTTTTAGATCTTCATCATTATTTTCATAGGAACTAGAAGAACGTGCTTTTATAAAGGCATCTTTCTTAGCACGCATCCTAGCGGTTCTTTCTTTGCACTCGTCAATAGAAATTCTCATAGCTTTGAGAGACTCATTGATATCATACTTAGGTGGAATAGATCTAAGTTTCAAAGAATCAACATCAAGAGCAATTCTATCAACGTTCCTAGCTAAATCAACAATCTTAAGCAATTTTTCTTCAATCATAGCATTAAAATTCTTTTGCGAAGAAATAAATTCTTTAATATTAGATTCAAAATCATAGGGCATCTTATTATAATTTCCATAAGCATTGTTGTAGGAATTACCATAATTAGTAGAGGGATTACTAGGATAAGGCCTAGGATTGAAATTTCCTCTATACGCGTTGTTACCAAAATTGTTCCTACCAACAAAATTCACATCCATAGATTCATTATTATTCTCAATCAAAGTAGACAAGGGCACATCATTAGGATCAGAAGAAACACTCTTATTAGCAAATAATTTCATAAGTTCATCCATCTTTCCACTCAAAACATTATTTCTTCTATCGCATGCACCTTTTTAGTAGATCTTTCAGTATGCCATTGAGAATAATTAACCATAATATTATATAGGATTTTAGTAGCTTCTCCTAAAGTGATTTACATAAAAGTGCCTCCCGCGGCCGAATCTAAAAGATTTCTAGAAGCAAAATTCAATCCGGCATAAAAATTCTGAACAATCATCCACAAATTTAAACCATGAGTAGGGCAATTACGTATCATTAATTTCATTCTATCCCAAGCTTGTGAAACATGTTCATGATCAAGTTGTTTAAAATTCATAATATCGTTTCTAAGAGAGATGATCTTAGCGGGAGGAAAATACTTAGAGATAAAAGCATCTTTGCACTTGTTCCATGAATCAATACTGTTTTTAGGCAAAGACAGAAACCAAGCTTTAGCACGATCTCTAAGCGAAAAAGGAAATAGCTTCAACTTAACAATATCATTATCGACATCTTTTTTCTTTTGCATGTCACACAAATCAATGAAGCTATTAAGATGTGTAGCGGCATCTTCACTAGGAAGGCCGGAGAATGGATCTTTCATGACAAGATTCAACAAGGCAATATTAATTTCACAAGATTCAGCATCGGTAAGAGGAGCAATCGGAGTGCTAAGGAAATCATTATTGTTGGTATTGGTGAAGTCACACAATTTAGTATTATCTTGAGCCATCGCGACAAACAAGCAATCCAACACACGAGCAAACAAAAAGCAAACGACAAAAGAGGCAAATAGAGAGGAAGGATAGAGAGAGAGAGGGCGAATAAAACGATAAGGGTGAAGTGGGGGAGAGGAAAATGAGAGGCAAATGGAAAATAATGTAATGCGGGAGATAGGGATTGTGATGGGTACTTGGTATGTTGACTTTTGCGCAGACTCCCCGGCAACGGCGCCATAAATTCTTCTTGCTACCTCTTGAGCACTGCGTTGGATTTCCCCGAAGAGGAAGGGATGATGTAGCAAAGTAGCGTAAGTATTTCCCTCAGTTTTTGAGAACCAAGGTATCAATCCAGTAGGAGGATACGCTCGAGTCCCTCGTACCTACACAAAAACAATAGCTCAACGCAACCAACGTGCTTAGGGGTTGTCAATCCCTTCACGGTCACTTACGAAAGTGAGAACTAATAGAGATGATAAATAATATTTTTGGTATAAAGATGCAATGTAAATAAAGTAAAAGCAAAGAAATAATAAAGTGATGGAGATTGATATGATGAGAAAGAGACCCGGGGGCCATAGGTTTCACTGGTGGCTTCTCTCAAGAGCATAAGTATTCTACGGTGGGTGAACAAATTACTGTTGAGCAATTGACAAAATTGAGCATAGTTATGAGAATATCTAGGTATGATCATGTATATAGGCATCACGTCCGAGACAAGTAGACCGAAATGATTCTGCATCTACTACTATTACTCCACTCATCGACCGCTATCCAGCATGCATCTAGAGTATTAAGTTAAAAACAGAGTAACGCCTTAAGCAAGATGACATGATGTAGAGGGATAGTTTCATGCAATATGATAAAAAAACCATCTTGTTATCCTCGATGGCAACGATACAATACGTGCCTTGCTGCCCCTTCTGTCACTGGGAAAGGACACCGCAAGATCGAACCCAAAGCTAAGCACTTCTCCCATGGCAAGAAAAACCAATCTAGTAGGCCAAACCAAACTGATAATTCAAAGAGACTTGCAAAGATAACCAATCATACATAAAAGAATTCAGCAAAGATTCAAATATTATTCATAGATAGACTGGATCATAAACTCACAATTCATCGGTCTCAACAAACACACCGCAAAAAGAAGATTACATCGAATAGATCTCCACAAGAGAGGGGGAGAACATTGTATTGAGATCCAAAAAGAGAGAAGAAGCCATCTAGCTACTAGCTATGGACCCGTAGGTCTGAAGTAAACTACTCACACTTCATCGGAGGGGCTTGGATGATGATGTAGAAGCCCTCCGTGATCGATGCCCCCTCCGGCGGAGCTCCGGAATAGGCCCCAAGATGGGATCTCGTGGATATAGAAAGTTACGGCGGTGGAATTAGGTTTTTGGCTCCGTCCCCGATCGTTTGGGGGTACGTGGATATATATAGGAGGAAGAGGTACGTCGGTGGAGCTTCGAGGGGCCCACAAGGCAGGGGGCGTGCCCTAGGGGGGGCCTACCCTCGTGACCACCTCGTGGCTTTCTTGACGGAGGGTCCAAGTCTCCTAGATCTTATCTGATGAGAAAATCACGTTTCCGAAGGTTTCATTCCATTTGGACTCCGTTTGATATTCCTTTTCTTCGAAACCCTAAAACAGGTAAAAAACAACAATTCTGGGCCGGGCCTCCGGTTAATAGGTTAGTCCCAAAAATAATATAAAAGTGGAAAATAAAGCCCAATAATGTCTAAAACAGTAGATAATATAGCATGGAGCAATCAAAAATATAGATACGTTGGAGACGTATCACGTGTCTCCTCGAGGGCGGCCCCCACACAAGGCCGTCATTCAAAACAAAAAGGGACCAGGAGTACCATGGAGACTTCACAGTCTTCCAAGAGGTATGTGTACTCAATGCATGCCTAGGCATGAGTCCTGATTATTAAGAGTCTCCCCCTTTTATTTTTAGGAGGAGTACACGGCAAACAGTGGGAAAATGTCCCATTAGCCAAATGCCCACTAATCCGGTGCCGAACTCTTCGATTAGGGCGCAAGCAAATGTCGTGCCCGTTCCACCTCCTCAAGATTCGGATGATGTGTCAGTCATGAATTCTGAAGTGGAAAGCGTGACAAACCATCGTCGCTTGAAGGAAGCTATGCATGCTCCCTCCTTGTCCGAACAAGAATTCACTGCACCTGGTTCAACAAATGCTTATATCCGAGCTGCTCGAGACGGCATTGCCGGAGTTATACAGCTGTTCTTAACAAAAATACAGGTAAAGTTGGACACAATTTTACATGGTCGTATACCAGTAGCCCCCGAGACTTGAAGCAGTTGGCCCAACTGATTTAAGGGTCATTATATCATCAGGTACTCACGGAGAAGAACACATTGTCCAAGGAGCACTACAAAAAAAGACACATCCGTGACATTTTGGGCCAAACGAATTTTTTTCTGTCATACTTATGACACTTCTATGATGATAATTGTGACAAAACCCGGTATCATCATAGATGTGGTGGGATCCTACTTCTATGACAAAAAATCATGACCGAAAATGGGCTATTTTTCCTGGGCGGGCCGGAGACGCAACTGCATGGCATTCTTTGGGCCGTCCATGATGGAAAACACCGTGGTAGAAGCGAGGCCGAGGAAAATTTTGGGGAGTTCCCGGTTACGGTGGGTGGTCGGGGGCCGAGCGATGCACGTTTATCTCGTACACGTACGCGCGTGTGTGCGAGGCGTTGGGCTCTAACTGAACTCGAACGATTGCACTAGCTACGTTACTGAACCCGAGTGATTTCTTCACCACTGCTGCTAACCGAAGCCGATCGATGCTGCCTCTGGATGAACAGTGAGCGTTGCTGGGGGGTTTGGATGAACATTTCCCGGTGGGGGCTGGATGAACAGGACCCCGTGGTGTTGCCTCTGGATGAACAAGACCGCGATCGATCGAGCCGTTTGGGGCTGGATGAACATGACCCCGTGGAGGGCTGGATGAACAGGACCACCCCGTGGAGGGCTGGATGAATAGTAGATGGTGGATGGTTGGATGAACAGTAGCCATGGAGGGGTGGTTGAACAGGAGCCCGTGGAGAGGGCTGGTTGAACAGTAGCCGGTGGAGTAGCGCGTGGTGGAGGCTGGATGAACAGGAGCCCGTGGATGAACAGTCGCATGTGGAGGCCGGAGGAGGTCGATGGTGGATGAACAGTAGCCCGTGAAGGCTGGAGGGGGTCGATGGTGGAGATGAACAGTATCCCGTGGAGTCCTGTTTTGCGGTACGCCACACCCCTCCCGATGAACAGGACCCCCTATTCGACCGTAGCGCTCTAGCACAAGTCCGTTTCCTCCATTTTGTGGTACGCCACACCCCTCCCAATGAACAGGACCCCCATTTCGACCGTAGGAGGTTCGTTTCCTCCGTTTTGTGGTATGCCAAACCCCTCCCGATGAATAGGATCCCGTTTCGACCGTGGCCGGTCGAACACAAGGCCGTTTCCTCCGTTTTGCGGTACGCCAGGCCTCGTTTCCATCGACTATTCCATCCAAGCCCTCCCGATGAACACGAAGATGCATTCCGTTCTGACCCAGCTGGTTGGCTCCCCATGAACACGACGACGATGTTGTTTCTCCATTCCGACCCAGCCATGTACATGAGTCTTGGCTGTACGTATGCGCGAGTAGGCGTTCGAGACCCTGCCCGTATGTACGTACATGGCCGTATTTTCTTTCTTGCACACTGGCCGCTGTATGTACGTGTACATGCTACATGCACGCCTTTACATGGACCAGTATGTACATATACGTTCGCGACCAGAATGACAACGCTATGTACGCTTCGACCAGGTGGGTCCCGACTGTCAGGCACTTCCTTGCGTGCGAAGATGTAGCTGGTGGGTCCCAGCAGTCAGGGGGGCGAATCATTTTTTTGCCCGGACACACTTCCTTGCGTGCGAAGATGTCACTGGTAGGTCCCAGCAGTCAGGGGGAAACATTTTTTCGTGAAATACGATTGCCCGTCTGATGGGTCCCTACTGTCAGGTGGAGGAATCATTATTTTCCGCGTAATAAGGAGGCACTTCCTTGCTGCGGCCGTGGACCCATCTGTCAGCCTCTCCACGTACAGTCCACATCCGATGGAAGCTGTTCCTTGACCATGTTGACCATGCCGCGCCGAGAGCACTAGGGCGGTGGACGACGGTGAGGCCTAGGAAGGGGACGACACGGAGCCGGGGAAGACGCGACAGTGGATGCCCATGCGTAGAGGAGTATGATGGTTCACTGGTTTGCTGCGGTGTGAGGCTGCCGTCGCCGCAGAATAACAGGGGGTTTGGGTGAGTAGAGGGATGGCCTGGCCATCGGTGAGGCCTCCGCGGCATCGCAGCCGGTCACGGGAGGCAGGAGCACGAGGCACGACCGGTGCTGGTTTGGGCGGATGGAGCAAGAAGACCATAGGTTGAAGAAGCACTACAGCCGTTGGATGGACATCATACGGTCACTGGAGCTAGAATCGTTCATATTGACTAAGTTGACAAAGCCCTCCATCCCCTTCAACTTAGTTGGCCCACAAGTCGGCCTCCCACTATTGTGGGTCCCAACTAACAGGGGGGTATTCATTTTTTTGTGCGTAATATGGAGGCACTTCCTTTCTTGCGAAGATATAGCTGGTGGGTCCGACCTGTCAGCGATGGGAATATTTTTTTCGCGAAATACAGAGGCCCTTCCGGTGGGTCCCAGCTGTCAGGTGGAGGAATCATTATTTTGCGCTTAATAAGGAGGCATTTCGTTGCGTGCAGCCGTGGACCCAGCTGTCAGCCTCTCCACGCAAAGTCTACTTCCGATGGTGTCGTTCGTTGATCACGTTGACCACTCCGCGCCGAGTGCATCCAAGGTGGTGGACGACGGTGAGGCCCCGAACAGCAACGAGCCGGAGATGGAAAGACGCGGGAGTAGAGTCATAGACGGAGAGGTGTACGAGGGTTAACTGGTTCTGGTGCGGTGTGGTTCAGCAGTCGGTGGAGAAGAATATGAGGTGTGGAGGGGTGGAGGGATGGCCTGGCCAACGGTGGAGTAGCGCTTCATAGGGAAGCATGCTAAGCAGAGCTGCTAGCAGTAGGAGGCAGGAGCAGGTTGTCCCGGCGGCGCTGGAGGAAGAAGATGAGAGATTGAAGATGGATGCCGGTCGTTGGATGTAAATCCAACGGCTAACGATGTCAGAATCATTTGTTGACTAAGTTGACAACGACTTGCATTGGCTTCGACCTATTGGCCCACATTTCAGCCTCCAAAGATGTGGCACGTATTTAACCCATTTTTTTTCCAGAATTTACAGTCTTTTTTGCGAGGTAGAATTTACAGTCAATTTGATCTCTTTTTTTTAATTACAGTCCATTAGCTCGGCTGGGTGAACAAATAATGTAGCGTCCATGCGGCCTGTTTATATTTTTCCTAAAAAATTATAGGCCATTTGCACTTTTTCGAAATACACAATTTTGCTGGGCTGATTCTAATTATAATGTTGGTGTGGCCACAGCAATGTTATCAAAAAATAAACAGGGGCTGAGCATGTTGTTATATATATATATATATTTAAATAATAAGTGATATATTATTACATTGGTCCTTAAATCTTACCAAGCTTTTGTACACAATCACCAGGATTTTCGTTGCCATAAAAATCCAGGATTTTATTGTTAAGAAATTATTTTTATAAGTTAATAAGATGTGGGATATTGTTTTCTTACATATGTAAGTATCTGTTAAATATATGATGACAATAAAAATAATATATAATAACATATAAAATAATTTAAATATATATAATATAGTTAGAAGGGAAACATAAGTTGGACCAGGCATTCCTATTCTTATATAGAAAAATAGAACAGACCTCTGCGTTTTCTTAAAAAAACATAAATTGGGCTGCCGATGTTTCAGGAAAAATAAAACCTCGGATAGGAGGTCCATAGGCCGGTCGATACATGACGGCCCTCAAGAAAATACAAACAAGCCTATGGACCTCCCATTTGAGGTCGTGGGTTGCGCATGTTAAAAAAGAAAGCCTAGACGGGGCAACCCAAAACCCAGCTGATACTTGCTGCCCCAGTGATAATAAATGATACCCGCCAGCTCCCCGGCTTCGTTGTGAATTTATCTCCTACTAGCAAGATGCCCATGCATTGCACGCATCAAGATGCATTTGTACGAGTAGTTTATCTTGTGGGAGAAAAGGATGAACGAGGGAAGGCCTTATTTGCACATCTAGAGAGGGTTGTGGGTATCTTTTTGCAAAATTGCCATTGTTTCCTTCCTATCTGTCAGATATAAATCGGACGGCCTATATTGCAGGATGACAGGCACACCATCATCACCAACTTCGTTTTTTATAAGAGTAGAGATAGTAACTACACTGAAGCACCTAAAAAATTGTAACTATGTTGACAAACCCGTGGGCCCCAACCTCAGTATAGCATTAGGAGGAAGTATTTGTTCGATGAGGCACTTGCTTGCGTACGGCCATAGACCTGGTGGGTCCCGACTGTCCGCCTCTCCTGGCGTTGGACAAGGAAGACAATGTAATGGGTTATGTTTTCTTACATCTGAGATAAATTATATTGTCATGGATCATCCAACATGGTTGATCTTGCCTTTCCCCCTCATGCTAGCCAAATTCATCGCACCAAGTAGAGACACTACTTGTGCTTCCAGATACCCTTAAACCAGTTGTGCCATGAGAGTCCACCATACCTACATATGGATTGAGTAAGATCCTCCAAGTAAGTTGTCATCGGTGCAAGCAATAAAAATTGCTCTCTAAATATGTATGACTTATTAGTGTGGGAGAAAATAAGCTTTATACGATTGTGTGATATGGATGAAATAAAAGCGACAGACTGCATAATAAAGGTCCACATCGCAAGTGGCAATATAAAGTGACATTCTTTTGCATTAAGATTTTGTGCATCCAACCATAAAAGCGCATGACAACCTCTGATTCCCTCTGCGAAGGGCCTATCTTTTACTTTTATCTCCTACCTTGCATAAGAGTCATGGTGATCTTCAACCTTCCTTTTTTACAATTTATCCTTTGGCAAGCACAGTATGTTGGAAAGATCCTGGTATATATGGCTAATTGGATGTGAGTTTTCATGAACTATTATTGTTGACATTACCCTTGAGGTAAAACATTGGGAGGCAAAACTATAAGCCCCTATCTTTCTCTGTGTCCGATTAAAACTCCATACCCATAAGTATTGCGTGAGTGTCAGCAATTGTGAAAGACTATATGATAGTTGAGTATGTGGACTTGCTAAAAAGCTCTTATACATTGACTCTTTCCTATGTTATGATAAATTGCAATTGCTCCAATGACAGAGATTATAGTTTTTTAGTTTTCAGTGAAGTTTACGATTCATACTTGAAATTGTGATTGAATTATTACTCTAGCATAAGAAATCATATGACAAGAATTATATAAGTTATTGTTCTGAGAACGATCATGATGCCCTCATGTCCGTATTTTATTTTTATCGAAACCTCTATCTCTAAACATGTGGACATATTTTCCGATTTCGGCTTTCGCTTGAGGACAAGCGAGGTCTAAGCTTGGGGGAGTTGATATGTCCATTTTGCATCATGCTTTTATATCGATATTTATTGCATTATGGGCTGTTATTACACATTATGTCACAATACTTATGCCTATTCTCTCTTATTTTACAAGGTTTACATAAAGAGGGAGAATGTCGGCAGCTGGGATTCTAGGCTGGAAAAGGAGCAAATATTAGAGACCTATTTTGCACAGCTCCAAAAGTCCTAAAACTTCACGGAAGACGTTTTCGAAATATATAAAAAAATACTGAGCGCAAGAAGTTCACCAGGGGGCCACATCCTGCCCACGAGGGTGGGGGGCGCGCCCTACCCCCTGGGCGCGCCCCCTACCTCGTGGGCCCCCTGGTGGCCCTCCGATGGCCATCTTCTGCTATATGAAATCTTTCGATGAGGAAAAAAATCATAAGCCATCTCCTCGGACGAAACTCCGCCGCCACGAGGCGGAACCTTGGCGAATCCAACCTAGGGCTCCGGCAGAGCTGTTCTGCCGGGGAAACTTCCCTCCGGGAGGGGAAGTCATCGCCATTGTCATCACCAACGCTCCTCTCATTGGGAGAGGGCAATCTCCATCAACATCTTCACCAACACCATCTCCTCTCAAAACCCTAGTTCATCTCTTGTATCCAATTCTTGTCTCCAAGTCCGGGATTGGTACTAGTAGGTTGCTAGTAGTGTTAATTACTCCTTGTAGTTGATGCTAGTTGGTTTATTTGGTGGAAGATCATATGTTCAGATCCTATATGCATATTAATACCCCTCTGATTATGAACATGAATATGCTTTGTGAGCAGTTACGTTTGTTCCTGAGGACATGGGAGAAGTCTTGCTATTAGTAGTCATGTGAATTTGGTATTCGTTCAATATTTTGATGAGATGCATGTTGTCTCTCCTCTAGTGGTGTTATGTGAACGTCGACTACATAACACTTCACCATTATTTGGGCCTAGAGGAAGGCATTGGGAAGTAATAAGTAGATGATAGGTTGCTAGAGTGATAGAATCTTAAACCCTAGTTTATGCGTTGCTTCGTCAGGGGCTGATTTGGATCCATATGTGTCATGCTATGGTTAGGTTTACCTTAATACTTTTGTTGTAGTTGCGGATTCTTGCAATAGAGGTTAATCATAAGTGGGATACTTGTCCAAGTAGGACAGTACCCAAGCACTGGTCCACCCACATACCAAATTATCAAAGTACCGAACGCGAATCATATGAACATGATGAAAACTAGCTTGACGATATTCCCACGTGTCCACGGGAGTGCTTTTCTCTATATAGGAGTTTGTCCAGGCTTGTCCTTTGCTACAAAAAGGATTGGGCCACCTTGCTGCACTTTATTTACTTTTGTTACTTGTTGCTCGTTACAAATTATCCTATCACAAAACTATCTGTTACCACTTATTTCAGTACTTGCAGAGAATACCTTGCTGGAAACTGCTTATCATTTCCTTCTGCTCCTTGTTGGGTTCGACACTCTTACTTATCGGAAGGACTACGATAGATCCCCTATACTTGTGGGTCATCAAGACTCTTTTCTGGCGCCGTTGCCGGGGAGTGAAGCGCCTTTGGTAGGTGGAATTTGGTAAGGAAAATTTATATAGTGTGCTGAAATTTACTGTCACTTGTTACTATGGAAAGTAATCCTCCGAGGGGCTTGTTTGGGGTATCTTCACCCCGACCAGTAGAGCAAAGAGTTGCTCCTCAACCTACTGAACCTACTGAAAATGAAAATGTTTGCTTTGAAATTCCTTCGGGTATGATAGAAAAACTGCTAGCTAATCCTTTTGCAGGAGACGGAACAATGCATCCTGATGAGCACCTATTATATGTGGATGAAGTTTGTGGATTATTTAAGCTTGCAGGTGTACCTAGAGATGTTGTTAAGAAGAAGGTCTTCCCTTTATCTTTAAAGGAAGATGCATTGACATGGTATAGGATATGTGATGATACGGGGTCATGGAACTACAAATGATTGAAATTGGAATTTCATCAGAAGTTTTATCCTATGCATCTTGTTCATCGTGATCGCAATTATATATATAATTTTTGGCCCCGCGAAGGAGAAAGCATCGCTCAATCTTGGGGGAGGCTTAAATCAATGTTATATTCATGCCCCAATCATGAGCTCTCAAGAGAGATGATTATTCAAAATTTATATGCTCGTCTTTATGATAACAATTGCACCATGCTCGATACTTCTTGTGCTGGCTCTTTTATGACGAAGACTATTGAATTCAAATGGGATTTATTGGAAAGAATTAAACGCAACTCTGAAGATTTGGACCTCGACGAAGGTAAGGAGTCAGGTATGACACCTAAGTTTGATTGTGTTAAATCTTTTATGGATACCGATGTTTTCCATAAATTTAGCACTAAATATGGACTTGAATCTGAGATAGTAGCTTCTTTCTGTGAATCTTCTGCTACTTATGTTGATCTCCCCAAGGAGAAGTGGTTTAAATATCATCATCCCATAGAAGTAAAAGTAGTTGCACCTATTAAAGTTGAAGAAAAGACTATCACTTATAATGATCCTATTGTTCCTACTTCTTATGTTGAGAAACCACCTTTCCCTCTTAGGATAAAGGATCATGCTAAAGCTTCTACTATGGTTCGTAAAAGCAATATTAAAACTTATACACCTTCTGAGTAAATTAAAGTTGAACCTGATATTGCTATTGTTAAAGATCTCTTGTCTGATAATATTGATGGGCATGTTATTCATTTCCTTGATGAGACTGCTAGAATTGCTAAACCTTGTGCTAAAGATAAAAACAGACATGTGGTAGGCATGCCTGTTATTTCTGTTAAAATAGGAGATCATTGTTATCATGGCTTATGTGATATGGGTGCTAGTGCTAGTGCAATACCTTACGACTTATACAAAGAAATTATGCATGATATTGCACCTGCTGAGATAGAAGATATTGATGTCACAATTGAATTTGCCAATAGAGATACTATTTCACCAATGGGAATTGTTAGAGATGTTGAAGTCTTGTGTGGGAAAACTAAATATCCTGCTGATTTTTTTGTTCTTGGTTCCCCACAAGATAGCTTTTGTCCCATTATATTTGGTAGACCCTTCTTAAACACTGTTAATGCTAAGATAGATTGCAAAAATGATGTTGTTACTATCGGGTTAGATGATATGTCTCATGAATTTAATTTCTCTAAATTTGGTAGACAACACTGTGAAGAAGAATTACCTAGTAAGGATGAAATTATTGGTCTTGCTTCTATTGCCGTACCTCCTAGTGATCCTTTAGAACAATATTTGCTAGACCATGAAAATGATATGTTTGTGAATGAAAGAAGGGAAATAGATGAAGTATTCTTTAAACAGGAACCTATTCTGAAACACAATTTGCCTGTTGAAATCCTAGGGGATCCTCCTCCACCCAAGGGTGATCCCGTGTTTGAGCTTAAACTGTTGCCTGGTACTCTTAAATATGCTTATCTTGATGAGAAAAAGATATATCCTGTTATTATTAGTGCTAACCTTTCAGAGCATGAGGAAGAGAGATTATTGAAAACTCTGAAGAAGCAACGTGCTCCTATTGGGTATACTCTTGATGATCTTAAGGGCATTAGTCCCACTCTATGTCAACATAAAATAAATTTGGAAGAAGATGCTAAACCAGTTCGTGATCACCAACGACGGCTGAATCCTAAAATGAAAGAAGTGGTAAGAAAGGAAATACTAAAGCTCCTCGGGACAGGAATAATCTATCCCATTGCTGATAGTCAGTGGGTAAGTCTTGGCCATTGTGTCCCTAAGAAGGGAGGTATTACTGTCGTTCCTAATGATAAAGATGAATTGATTCCTCAAAGAATTATTACAGGTTATAGGATGTCAATTGATTTCCGCAAATTAAATAAGGCCACTAAAAAGGATCATTACCCCTTACCTTTTATCGATCAAATGCTAGAATGATTATCCAAATATACACATTTTTGCTTTCTAGATGGTTATTCTGGTTTCTCTCAAATACTGGTGTCAGCCAAGGATCAATCAAAGACTACTTTTACTTGCCCTTTTGGTACTTTTGCTTATAGACGTATGCCTTTTGGTTTATGTAATGCACCTGCTACCTTTCAAAGATGCATGATGGCTATATTCTCTGAGTTTTGTGAAAAGATTTATGTGGTTTTCATGGACTATTTCTCCGTCTATGGATCTTCTTTTGATGATTGCTTGAGCAACCTTGATCGAGTTTTGCAGAGATGTGAAGTAACTAATCTTGTCTTGAATAGGGAAAAGTGCCACTTTATGGTTAATGAAGGTATTATCTTGGGGCATAAAGTTTCTGAAATAGGTATTGAAGTTGATAAAGCCAAGGTTGATGCTATTGAAAAGATGCCATGCCCCAAGGACATCAAAGGTATAAGAAGTTTCCTTGGTCGTGCAGGATTTTATAGGAGGTTCATTAAGGACTTCTCAAAAATTTCTTGACCTCTGACTAATTTATTACAAAAAGATATACCATTTGTCTTTGATGATGATTGTGTAGAAGCATTTGAAATACTTAAGAAAGCATTGATCTCTGCACCTATTGTTCAGCCACCTGATTGGAATTTATCCTTTGAAATTATGTGTGATGCTAGTGATTATGCTGTAGGTGCTGTTCTAGGGCAAAGAGTTGATAAGAAATTAAACATTATTCAATATGCTAGTAAAACCCTAGACAATGCTCAAAGAAATTATGCTACTACTAAAAAAGAATTCTTAGCAGTTGTATTTGCTTGTGATAAGTTCAGACCTTATATTGTTGATTCTAAAGTAACTATTCACACTGATCATGCTGCTATTAAATATCTTATGGAAAAGAAAGATGCTAAACCTAGACTTATTAGATGGGTTCTCTTGCTACAATAATTTGACTTACATATTGTTGATAGAAAGGGAGCTGAGAACCTCGTTGCAGACAACTTGTCTTGGTTAGAAAATGTGCTTGATGACCCACTACCTATTGATGATAGCTTTCGTGATGAGCAATTAAATGTCATAAACGCTTCTCATACTGCTCCATGGTAGGCTGATTATGCTAATTACATTGTTGCCAAATTCATACCACCTAGTTTCACATACCAGCAAAATAAAAAGTTCTTCTATGATTTGAGGCATTACTTTTGGGATGACCCACATCTTTATAAAGAAGCAGTAGATGGTGTTATTAGGCGTTGTGTACCTGAGCATGAACAGGAACAGATCCTACGCAAGTGTCACTCCGAAGCTTATGGAGGACACCATGCTGGAGATAGAACTGCACACAAGGTATTGCAATCCAGTTTTTATTGGCCTACTCTCTTCAAGGATGCCCGTAAGTTTGTCTTATCTTGTGATGAATGTCAAAGAATTGGTAATATTAGTAGACGTCAAGAAATGCCTATTAACTATTCACTCGTTATTGAACCATTTGATGTTTGGGGCTTTGACTATATGGGACCTTTTCCTGCCTCTAATGGTTATACACATATTTTAGTTGCTGTTGATTACGTTACTAAGTGGGTAGAAGCTATTCCAACTAGTAGTGTTGATCATAACATTTCTATTAAAATGCTTAAAGAAGTTATTTTTCCAAGATTTGGGGTCCCTAGATATTTAATGACTGATGGTGGTTCACATTTTATTCATGGTGCTTTCCGTAAAATGCTTGCTAAGTATGATGTTAATCATATAATTGCATCCCCTTATCACCCTCAGTCTAGTGGTCAAGTAGAATTGAGTAATAGAGAGCTCAAATTAATTTTGCAAAAGACTATCAATAGGTCTAGAAAGAATTGGTCCAAGAAACTTGGTGATGCATTATGGGCCTATAGAATTGCATATAAAAATCCTATGGGTATGTCTCCGTATAAAATGGTTTATGGAAAAGCATGTCACTTACCTCTCGAACTGGAACACAAGGCATATTGGGCTATTAAAGAGCTCAATTATGATTTTAAACTTGCCGGTGAGAAGAGGTTATTTGATATTAGCTCACTTGATGAATGGAGAACCCCTACGAAAATGCCAAGTTGTTTAAAGAAAAATTTAAAAGATGGCATGATAAAAGGATACAAAAGCATGAGTTTAATATAGGTGATTATGTATTGCTATACAACTCTCGTCTAAGATTTTTTGCAGGAAAACTTCTCTCTAAATGGGAAGGTCCTTACGTTATCGAGGAGGTCTATCGTTCCGGTGCCATAAAAATCAACAACTTCGAAGGCACAAATCCAAAGGTGGTGAATGGTCAAAGAATCAAACATCATATCTCAGGTAATCCCATAAATGTTGAATGCAATGTTATTGAAACCGTAACCCTGGAGGAATACATAAGGGACACTTTCCGGAACATTTCAGACTCCTAAAAGGAATAGGTATGTGGTACGGTAAGTAAACCGACTCCAAAATAGTTTTTAAGGCAATATCTCTCCGTTTTGGAATATTTAGCAAAATAGAAAAATAAGAAGCAGTCCGGGGAGGACACGAGGGCACCACAAGGGTGGAGGGCGTGCCCTACCCTCCTGGGCACCCCGTGTGCTCTCCGGACTCCGTTTTCTTACACGTTACGTATTTTTGTTGGTAAAAATTCATTATATAATTTCCGAAGGTTTTGACTCCTGTATCATGCAAATATCTCCTGTCTTTGTTTCAAGCTGTCCTGCTGCAGATTCGAGCAACATGTCGTCCCAGGATTCAGATGGAGAGAGCTATGTGGCTGATTACCTTGCATATCCTAAAGTCTATGGGGATGTGGAGCATTGTGGTTGGACTACGGAAGAAGAAGAGGACTATGAACCTAAGGGAAAGGAGGAGACGAGCTCAGATGAAGATGAAGTCCCGCTACCTCAACCTGGGGACATGCATGTGCAGTTCAAAAAGTCAAGCCTTCCTGATAGAGTAAAGAAACCTAAGATCGACTTTATCCCTTTTCGCCTCTTGCAGGAAAACAAACAGGAACTATGCAAGAAGATACTGAGCCTGGAACAAGAGATCGAGGACCTAAGGGACCAAAATTCTGTCCTCAAACGCAAATTAAGGAAGAAGCCTACGCCATCAACAAAACCACCATCTTCTTCACCAACAAAGAAGAACTGAGCATCGGGTATGGGCACTCCCCTTGGCAACTGCCAAGCTTGGGGGAGTGCCCCGGTATCGTATCACCATTACTTTTATCTTTACCGTTTTTCTTAGTTCGATCCTTTTGGTAATATCTTGATCTAGTAGAATAAAGTTTATGGCATGATCTAGTTTTGAGTTTTGCTTTATGATCCCTCTATGTACTCAAGTCTGTGAGCTATATATAATAAAGATTAGTGTTGAGTCAAGGACTTGATTATTTTGCCATGATCTTAAGTGAATAAAAGAAAAGAGAAAGAAATAAGAACAAACAAAGAGATCATATGGATCTTATGGAGAGTAATGAGCTCACATACAAAAAGTATGATGAATAAAAGTTGTTGACAGTTGACAAACATAGTTTTGGTCATCGTTGCAATTAATAGGAAGTAATAAATAAAGAGAGGTCTTCACATATAAATGTACTATCTTGGACATCTTTTATGATTGTGAGCACTCATTAAAATATGGCATGCTAAAGAGTTGGCGTTGGACAAGGAAGACAACGTAATGGGTTATGTTTTCTTACATCTGAGATAAATTATATTGTCATGGATCATCCAACATGGTTGATCTTGCCTTTCCCCCTCATGCTAGCCAAATTCATCGCACCAAGTAGAGACACTACTTGTGCTTCCAGATACCCTTAAACCAGTTGTGCCATGAGAGTCCACCATACCTACCTATGGATTGAGTAAGATCCTCCAAGTAAGTTGTCATCGGTGCAAGCAATAAAAATTGCTCTCTAAATATGTATGACTTATTAGTGTGGGAGAAAATAAGCTTTATACGATTGTGTGATATGGATGAAATAAAAGCGACAGACTGCATAATAAAGGTCCACATCGCAAGTGGCAATATAAAGTGACATTCTTTTGCATTAAGATTTTGTGCATCCAACCATAAAAGCGCATGACAACCTCTGATTCCCTCTGCGAAGGGCCTATCTTTTACTTTTATCTCCTACCTTGCATAAGAGTCATGGTGATCTTCAACCTTCCTTTTTTACAATTTATCCTTTGGCAAGCACAGTATGTTGGAAAGATCCTGGTATATATGGCTAATTGGATGTGAGTTTTCATGAACTATTATTGTTGACATTACCCTTGAGGTAAAACGTTGGGAGGCAAAACTATAAGCCCCTATCTTTCTCTGTGTCCGATTAAAACTCCATACCCATAAGTATTGCGTGAGTGTCAGCAATTGTGAAAGACTATATGATAGTTGAGTATGTGGACTTGCTAAAAAGCTCTTATACATTGACTCTTTCCTATGTTATGATAAATTGCAATTGCTCCAATGACAGAGATTATAGTTTGTTAGTTTTCAGTGAAGTTTACGATTCATACTTGAAATTGTGATTGAATTATTACTCTAGCATAAGAAATCATATGACAAGAATTATATAAGTTATTGTTCTGAGAACGATCATGATGCCCTCATGTCCATATTTTATTTTTATCGAAACCTCTATCTCTAAACATGTGGACATATTTTCCGATTTCGGCTTTCGCTTGAGGACAAGCGAGGTCTAAGCTTGGGGGAGTTGATATGTCCATTTTGCATCATGCTTTTATATCGATATTTATTGCATTATGGGCTGTTATTACACATTATGTCACAATACTTATGCCTATTCTCTCTTATTTTACAAGGTTTACATAAAGAGGGAGAATGCCGGCAGCTGGGATTCTAGGCTGGAAAAGGAGCAAATATTAGAGACCTATTCTGCACAGCTCCAAAAGTCCTAAAACTTCACGGAAGACGTTTTCGAAATATATAAAAAAATACTGAGCGCAAGAAGTTCACCAGGGGGCCACATCCTGCCCACGAGGGTGGGGGGCGCGCCCTACCCCCTGGGCGCGCCCCCTACCTCGTGGGCCCCCTGGTGGCCCTCCGATGGCCATCTTCTGCTATATGAAATCTTTCGATGAGGAAAAAATCATAAGCCATCTCCTCGGACGAAACTCCGCCGCCACGAGGCGGAACCTTGGCGGATCCAACCTAGGGCTCCGGCAGAGCTGTTCTGCCGGGGAAACTTCCCTCCGGGAGGGGAAGTCATCGCCATTGTCATCACCAACGCTCCTCTCATCGGGAGAGGGCAATCTCCATCAACATCTTCACCAACACCATCTCCTCTCAAAACCCTAGTTCATCTCTTGTATCCAATTCTTGTCTCCAAGTCCTGGATTGGTACTAGTAGGTTGCTAGTAGTGTTAATTACTCATATGTTCAGATCCTATATGCATATTAATACCCCTCTGATTATGAACATGAATATGCTTTGTGAGTAGTTACATTTGTTCCTGAGGACATGGGAGAAGTCTTGCTATTAGTAGTCATGTGAATTTGGTATTCGTTCAATATTTTGATGAGATGTATGTTGTCTCTCCTCTAGTGGTGTTATGTGAACGTCGACTACATAACACTTCACCATTATTTGGGCCTAGAGGAAGGCATTGGGAAGTAATAAGTAGATGATGGTTTGCTAGAGTGACAGAAGCTGAAACCCTAGTTTATGCGTTGCTTCGTAAGGGGCTGATTTGGATCCATATGTTTCATGCTATGGTTAGGTTTACCTTAATACTTTTGTTGTAGTTGCGGCTACTTGCAATAGAGGTTAATCATAAGTGGGATGCTTGTCCAAGTAAGGACAGTACCCAAGCACCGGTCCACCCACATACCAAATTATCAAAGTACCAAACACGAATCATATGAACGTGATGAAAACTAGCTTGACGATATTCCCATGTGTCCACGGGAGCGCTTTTCTCTATATAGGAGTCTGTCCAGGCTTGTCCTTTGCTACAAAAAGGATTGGGCCACCTTGGTGCACTTTATTTACTTATGTTACTTGTTGATCATTACAAATTATCCGATGACAAAACTATCTGTTACCACTTATTTCAGTACTTGGAGAGAATACCTTGCTGGAAACCGCTTATCATTTCCTTCTGCTTCTCGTTGGGTTCAACACTCTTACTTATCGAAAGGACTACGATAGATCCCCTATACTTGTGGGTCATCATGCTCAACAAATCTAAAATTCAAAAGACATTCATATCTGAAAGTACTCTCAAAATACACTACACAAAACACAATTCACAACCTGCAAATACTAACCCTAAGCCCCTCCTGACAATTCACAACCTGCCCGACTATTGCGGTAGGAGGGGCAGTCCCTCCTATTCCTCGGCGGCAGACAACCACCCCGTGAGACGATGTGAACGGCGAGGGAGAGGATGGCGGGGAAGCATCGTCGGGCCAACTATTTTTATCCTCTTGCAGTTGGGTTCGGTCGATGAAGACTCCACCGGCAAGCTCTGGCACGACACCCTCACAAACGGCACCCTATAGATGCTCGATCCTTCAATCTCTAGTGGATGCTCCATCTGGGATCGATACTCCCACCACCGCTCTCTCATGATCGGATTTGGTGAATCTGTTTGCTCCATGGCCTAGAGGAGCAGCTCTATGTACTCCCGCGCGACTCCCTCGGGAGTATCGCCACCTTTTCGCTCTGTTGCAGATATTTGGCCATGGATGTCGCCGTCGCCGCTAGTTGGTCCTTGTTGTCAAACCAAGACTGTATCTCCAACATCCTAGTTAGCTTCACAGGGTCGCCGTCTGCGATCCTCACGTATCAGTTGTACTTCTCCATTGATCTACTTCTCCACAGCACCTTCACTCGCCGGCAGTGGTTTTTGAATGGAAGAGGAGAGGAGTAGCGCTGGTTTTTGGATTAGAATGGGAGAGGAGCGACGCTGGTTTTGGATTGGAACAGGAGAGGAGGGGCGGTGGTTTTGAAATGGAAGAGGAGAGGAGCGATGCTAGATTTAGATTGGAACAGGAGAGGAGCGGCGGTGGTTTAAGAGGAGAAGAGCGGAAGAGCGGCGCTGGTCTTGGAAGTATTTTTTTTGTTTTGCGTATTTTGGGTCAAAGTTTGACCACGTACTGTATTTGACAAGCAAAATGTGAATGCATGTCACCAAAAATTGTATCGTTTGGTTCGTATCTGAATGTACTTCCAAAATATATTATTTTTGCAATGTATAACATATATTTTATTTGTGAAAATCATGGTCAATTATGACCCAGAATAAAAGGGAGACTAGTTAATGTGGGGTCGCTTTCTTAATTGAAGGGTAAATTGATTTTGATTTTGATCCAGTCACAGCGCGCCGGCCCTCTCGTCCAATCCTAAATCACTGCCGCACACTCATCTCCCTCTTCTCCATTGCAAAACCACCTCCTCTCCTCTCCATCATCTCCATTCAAAAACCACAGTCTCGCCTCTCCCTCTTCTCCATTGCAAAACCACCTCCTCTCCTCTCCATCATCTCCATTCCAAAACCACTGTGTCTTCTCTCCCTCTTCTCCATTGCAAAACCACCTCCTCTCATCTCCATCATTTCCATTCCAAAACCACTGTATCGCCTCTTGATAACCCACAAGTATAGGGGATCACAACAGTTTTCAAGGGTAGAGTATTCAACCCAAATTTATTGATTCGACACAAGGGGAGCCAAAGAATATTCTCAAGTATTAGCAGCTGAGTTGTCAATTCAACCACACCTGGAAACTTAATATCTGCAACATAGCATTTAGTAGCAAAGTAATATGATAGTAGTGGTAACAATAACAAAAGGTAACGGTAGCAAAAGTAATATTTTTGGGTTTTGTAGTGATTGTAACAATAGCAACGGAAAAGTAAATAAGTGAAGAACAATATATGGAAAGCTCGTAGGCGTTGGGTCGATGATAGAGAATTATGCCGGATGCGATCGATCATGTAACAGTCATAACCTAGGGTGACATAGAACTAGCTCCAGTTCATCAATGTAATGTAGGCATGTATTCCGAATATAGTCATACGTGCTTATGGAAAGAACTTGCATGACATCTTTTGTCCTACCCTCCCGTGGCAGCGGGGTCCTAATGGAAACTAAGGGATATTAAGGCCTCCTTTTAATAGAGTACCGGACCAAAGCATTAACACATAGTGAATACATGAACTCCTCAAACTACGGTCATCATCGGGGGTGGTCCCAATTATTATCACTTCGGGGTTGCCGAATCATAACACATATTAGGTGACTATAGACTTGCAAGGTAGGATCAAGAACTCTCATATATTGATGAAAACATAATAGGTTCAGATCCTAAATCATGGCACTCGGGCCCTGGTGACAAGCATTAAGCATAGCAAAGTCATAGCAACATCAATCTCAGAACATAGTGGATACTAGGGATCAAACCCTAACAAAACTAACTCGATTACATGATAAATCTCATCCAAGCCATCACCATCCAGCATGCCTACGATGGAATTACTCACACAGGGCGGTGAGCATCATGAAATTGGTGATGGAGGAAGGTTGATGATGACGATGGCGACGGATTCCCCTCTTCGGAGCCCCGAACGGACTCCAGATCAGCCCTCCCGAGAGAGTTTAGGGCTTGGTAGCGGCTCCGTATCGTAAAATGTGATGAATCCTCCTCTCTGATTTTTTTCTCCCCGAAAGTGAATATATGGAGTCAGGGTTGAGGTCGGTGGAGCGTCAGGGGGCCCATGAGGCAGGGGGCGTGCCCCCACCCTCGTGGACAGGTGGAGGCCCCCCTGACGTGGATGTTTCTTCCAGTATTTTTTATATATTCCAAAACAATTCTTCGTTGATTTCCAGGTCATTCCGAGAACTTTTATTTCTGCACAAAAATAACACCATAGCAATTCTGCTGAAAATAACATCAGTCCGGGTTATATCCATTCAAATCATGCAAGTTAGAGTCCAAAACAAGGGCAGAAGTGTTTGGAAAAGTAGATACGACGGAGAAGTATCAACTCTCCCAAGCTTAAACCTTTGCTTGTCCTCAAGCAATTCAGTTGATAAACTGAAAGTGATAAAGAAAAACTTTTACAAACTTGGTTTGCTCTTGTTGTTGTAAATATGTAAAGCCAGCATTCAGGTTTTCAACAAAGATTATGAACTAACCATATTCACAATAACACTTAGGTCTCATGTTTACTCATATCAATGACATAATCAACTAGCGAGCAATAATAATAAATCTCGGATGACAACACTTTCTCAAAATTATCATGATATGATATGACAAGATGGTATCTCGCTAGCCCTTTCTGAGACTGCAAAACATAAATGCAGAGCACCTTTAAAGGTCAAGGACTGACTAGACATTGTAATTCATGGTAAAAGAGATCCAGTCAAGTCATACTCAATGTAAACTAATAGTAATGAATGCAAATGACAACGGTGCTCTCCAACTGGTGCTTTTTAATAAGAGGATGATGACTCAACATAAAAGTAAATGGATAGGCACTTCGCAGAGGGAAGCATGGATTTGTAGAGGTGCCAGAGCTCGATTTTGAAATAGATATGAATAATATTTTGAGCGGTATACTTTCATTGTTAACATAACAACCGAGAGATCTCGATATCTTCCATGCTACACACATTATAGGCGGTTCCCAAACAGAATGGTGAAGTTTATACTCCCCTCCACCAACAAGCATCAATCCATGGCTTGCTTGAAACAACGAGTGCCTCCAACTAACAAGAGTCCCGGGGGAGTTTTGTTTGCAGTTATTTTGATTTGATTTGCATAAAGCATGGGACTGGGCATCCCGATGACCAGCCATTTTCTCGTGAGTGAGGAGCAGAGTCCACTCCTCTTGAGAATAACCCGCCTAGCATGGAAGACACAGACAACCCTAGTTGATACATGAGCTATTCGAGCATACAAAACAGAATGTTTATTTGAAGGTTTAGAGTTTGGCACATACAAATTTACTTGGAACGACAGGTAGATACCATATATAGGTAGGTATGGTGGACTCATATGGAAGAACTTTGGGGTTTATGGAATTGGATGCACAAGCAGCATTCCCGCTTAGTACAGGTGAAGGCTAGAAAAAGACTGGGAAGCGACCAGCTAGAGAGCGACAACAGTCATGAACATGCATTAAAATTAATCAACACTGAATGCAAGCATGAGTAGGATATAATGCACCATGAACATAAATATCGTAGAGGCTATGTTGATTTTGTTTCAACTACATGCATGAACATGTGCCAAGTCAAGCCACTCGAATCGTTCAAAAGAGGATACCACCCTATCATACCACACCACAACCATTTTAATAGCATGTTGGCACCCAAGGTAAACCATTATAAGCTCCTAGCTAATTAAGCATGGCATAAGCAACTACAATCTCTAATTGGCATTGCAAACATGTTTATTCATAATATGTTGAATCAGGAATGATGAACTAATCATATTTACAAAAACAAGAGAGGTCGAGTTCATACTAGCTTTTCTCATCTCAATAAGTTCATCATATAATCATCATTATTGCCTTTCACTTGCACGACTGAATAGTGTGGAAAATAATAATAGTGCACATGCATTGGACTAAGCTGGAATCTGCAAGCATTCAATTCAAGGGAGAAGACAAGGTAATATGGGCTCTTTGTTAGATCAACAATAATGCTTATAAGAGCCAATCAACATTTTCATTATTGTCTTCTCCTGTCGACCCCCAAAGAACAAGAAAAGAAACAAAACTATTTACACGAGAAAGCTCCCAACAAGCAAAAGAAGAACAAGAAATCTTTTTGGGTTTTCTTTTTAATTACTACTACTACAACATGAAAAGTAAACTAGCAAAAAAAACTACAACTAATTTTTTTGTTTTTATTAAGGTTTATCAAACACACAAAAAGAAAGCATAAAAAGGAAAATAAACTAGCACAAATATTACAATGAAAAAGTATGAGCACCGACAACTAGCATGGGTGTGTGAACAGGAATGTAATGTCGGTGAGAAATACGTACCCCCCCAAGCTTAGGCTTTTGGCCTAAGTTGGTCTATGGCCACGGCTGGCCTGGCGGATATCCAAAGTTGTAACCGGGGCCGTACTGAGATGCAGCGGCAATTGCCTGATGAGCTGCAGCTTGGAGGCGAGCTGTCTCCACCCTCCTCTCGTACTCGGTCGCCTCCTCCCTAGTTATAAATATCGCCCCTTTGCCTGAAAGTAAAAGAAAGTAGGAGCAGGGAGGGCGACATGATAGGTGCGTCGTCTATCAAAGATTAGTCGGTACTGGAGGAACTGATCGTTTATCTCAACAAACTGATGACGAACCATAGCCTCATAATGTAAATAAGAAGGAGGCAACTCAATATCATCTCCATGTATGGGTATCTCAAGAAAGTTAGCTATACAAGTTGCATAAATTCCACCAAAGAAATCTCCATGAAGACGATTATTATGAAACCTACGTGCATCAATGGCTCCCAAATTATAATGTTTATCTCATAATACAACACTCCTGAGAACACTGAGATCAGGGACACACATGTGACATGCTTCATCCTTACCATTGATGCACCTACCTATGAAGAGAGCAAAATAATGTATAGCAGGAAAATGAATGCTCCCTATGGTAGCTTGTGTTATATCTATAGACTCTCCCACAGTTATACTAGCAAGAAAATCTCTAAATTCATATTTGCGAGGTTCACTAACATCACCCCACTGAGGGAGTTTACAAGCAGTGTTAAAATCTTCTAAGTCCATGGTATAAGATTTATCATAAAGATCAAGCAGGATAGTTTGAGAATTGCGTGATGATGAGAATTTAAACCTTCTCACAAATGAATCAGTTAAGTAGAGGTATTGACTGCACTTATCTGCCTCGAAGCTCTCCAGATCAGCATTACACACATATGCATCAAATTCCTCTTTAATTCCTGCTTGGATCATGAAATCCTCTGACGGCCATTCACAAGGCCGCACTTGAGCGTCTCTTGGTGGTTCCTCGTCCGCATCGCGTATTGTGGTCCTGGGTCCTTGCTTCCTTGAAGAACCACCTTGGTACATTTTCCTAAACATATTTCTTCCTCTGAATTTTTTTTGAAATTTTTAGTAACTTCAAAATAAAAGTGCACCAAACTCAACAATATTGATAGCAACTACTCCTACAAGTGCCTAGAGGATATATCATGCATTAGAACTACTTTTCACAATATAAATTTGACATGCAAGCTCAAGAACAAGGTCACCTAAGCAACAAAAATTTGCAATGAATAAAGCACTAGAACAAAAACTAATTGGACCATTGGAGGAGTCACATACCAAGGAACAATCCCCCAAAGCAGTTTTGTGAATGGAGCTTTGAGCAAGGAGATCGAAAATGGCAGCAAGAAGAGCTTGGAATCGGGTTTGAGCTGGCTAGTGATTTTTTGGGAGGAAGAAGGAGTGTGTGGTAACTGCAATAAGTAGAGGGGAGCCACCATGGTCCCACGAGGCAGGGGGGCATGCCCAGGACCCTCATGACCAGGTGCTTGCTCCCCCTGATGAGTTCTCAGTGACAGATATTCTCAAATATTCCAGAAAAAACATATTTAAATTTCAGGGCATTTGGAGAACTTTTATTTTCGGGGTATTTTTATTGCATGGATAATTCAGAAAACAGACAAAATATACTATTTTTGCTTTATTTAATATAAATAACAAAAAGTAAAAAGAGGGTACAGAGAGTTGTGTTTTCTAAATCCATCCATCTCACGCTCATCAAAAGGAATCCACTAACAAGGTTGATCAGGTCTTGTTAACAAACTCATTTCGAGTAACATGAAACCGGAGAAATTTTGAATAACACTATGTTACCTCAACGGGGATATGCATGTCCCCAAAAATAAGAATATCATATTTCTTCTTGACAGTAGGAAGAGGAAATTCAAAACCTCCAATAGTAATTGTTGAAAATTTTCCAATAGAATTGATACTGTGGACTTGAGGTTGTTTCATCGGAAAGTGTACTGTATGCTCATTACCATTAACATGAAAAGTGACATTGCCTTTGGTGCAATCAATAACAGCCCCTGCCGTATTCAAAAAGGGTCTTCCAATAATAATAGACATATTATCGTCCTCGGGAATATCAAGAATAACAAAGTCCATTAAAATAGTAACGTTTGCAACCACAACAGGCACATCCTCACAAATGCCGACAGGTATAGCAGTTGATTTATCGGCCATTTGCAAAGATATTTAAGTAGGTGTCAACTTATTCAAATCGAGTCTACGATATAAAGAGAGAGGCATAACACTAACACCGGCTCCAAGATCACATAAAGCAGTTTTAACATAGTTTCTTTTAATGGAGCATGGTATAGTTGGTACTCCTGGATCCCCTAGTTTCTTTGGTATTCCACCCTTAAAAGTATAATTAGCAAGCATGGTGGAAATTTCAGCTTTTGGTATCTTTCTCTTATTAGTAAAAATTTCTTTCATGTACTTAGCATAAGGATTCATTTTAAGCATATCAGTCAAACGCATACGCAAAAAGATAGGTCTAATTATTTCAGCAAATCGCTCAAAATCATCATCATCCTTTTTCTTGGATGGTTTAGGAGGAAAGGGCATGGGTTTCTGAACCCATGGTTCTCTTTCTTTACCGTGCTTCCTAGCAACAAAGTCTCTCTTATCATAACGTTGATTCTTTGATTGTGGGTTGTCAAGATTAACAACAGGTTCAATCTCTACATCATTGTCATTACTAGGTTGAGCATCAATATGAACATCATCATTAACATTATCACTAGGTTCATGTTCATTACCAGCTTGTGTTTCAGCATCAGAAATAGAAATATCATTGGGATTCTCAGGTGTGTCAACAACAGGTTCACTACATGCATACAAAGTCCTATCATTTTTCTTTCTCTTCCTCTTAGAAGGACTAGGTGCATCTACATTAGCTCTCTGAGAATCTTGCTCAATTCTCTTAGGATGGCCCTCAGGATACAAAGGTTCCTGGGTCACTTTACCTCCTCTAGTTGCAACTCTAAAAGCAAAGTCATTATTTTTACTATTCAATTCATTGAGCAAATGATTCTGAGCTTTAAGTACTTGTTCTGCTTGAGTGGTAACCATAGAAGCATGTTTACTAATAAGTAAGTTGACCTTTAAAATTAGCCATATAATCACTCAAGTGTTCAATCATGTAAGCATTATGTTTCAGTTGTCTACCAACATAAGCATTAAAGTCTTCTTGCTTAACCATAAAGTTATCAAATTCATCCAAACATTGGCTAGCAAACTTAGCAGGAGGGATTTCAGCTTTATCATATCTATAGAGAGAATTTACCTTTACTACCTGTGTCGGGTTATCAAGACCATGTATTTCTTCAACAAGCGGCAAATTAAGACCATGTATTTCTTCAATAGGAGTTAAATTCTTAACATCTACAGCTTTAATACCTTTTTCTTTCATAGATTTCTTTGCCTCTTGCATATCTTTAGGACTGAGAAACAGAATACCCCTTTTCTTCGGAGTTGGCTTAGGAGTTGGTTCAGGAAGTGTCCAATTATTTTCATTAGTCAACATATTATTCAATAGAATTTCAGCTTGATCAATAGTTCTTTCCCTGAAAACACAACCAGCACAACTATCCAGGTAAACTCTAGAAGCATCGATTAGTCCATTATAAAAGATATCAAGTATTTCATTTTTCTTGAGAGGATGATCAGGCAAAGCATTAAGTAATTGGAGAAGCCTCCCCAAGCTTGTGGGAGACTCTCTTCTTCAATTTGCACAAAATTATATATTTCCCTTAAAGCAGCTTGTTTCTTATGAGCGGGGAAATATTTAGCACAGAAGTAATAAATCATATCCCGGGGACTACACACACAACCAGGATCAAGAGAATTAAACCATATCTTATCATCACCCTTTAATGAGAACGGAAATAATTTAAGGATATAATAGTAGCGAGTTTTCTCATCATTAGTGAACAGGGTAGCTATATCATTTAATTTAGTAAGATGTGCCACAACAGTTTCAGATTCATAGCCATAGAAATGATCAGATTCAGCCAAAGTAATTATATCAGGATCAACTAAGAAATCATAATCCTTATCAATAATAAATATAGGTGAAGTAGCATAAGCAGGATCATATTTCATTCTAGCATTCAGAGATTTTTCTTTCAGCTTAGCTAATAGTTTCTTAAGATCACTTCTATCATTGCAGGCAAGAAAGTCTCTAGCAGTTTCTTCATCCATAACATAACCCTCAGGAACAACATGTAATTCATATCTAGGGGGAGAATCTTCATCATCACTTTCATCAGTATTATCAGTTTCAATAATTTTATTCTCTCAATCCCTAGCAAGTTATGTTCATCAAGAAATTCACCAAGTGGCACAGTAGTATCAAGCATAGAAGTAGTTTCATCATAAGTATCATGCATAGCAGAAGTGGCATCATAAATAACATGCGACATATCATAATTAATAGCAGAAGCAGGTTTAGGTGTCGCAAGTTTACTCAAAATAGAAGGTGAATCAAGTGCATAGCTAGATTGCAGTTCCTTACCTCCCCTCGTAGTTGAGGGAAAAATCTTGGTTCTTTGATCTTTCAAGTTCTTCATAATGATAAGCAGATATAAATCCCAAGTGACGCAAAGAATAGAGCTATGCTCCCCAGCAACGGCGCAAGAAAATAGTCTTGATAACCCACAAGTATAGGGGATCGCAACAGTTTTCGAGGGTAGAGTATTCAACCCAAATTTATTGATTCGACACAAGGGGATCCAAAGAATATTCTCAAGTATTAGCAGCTGAGTTGTCAATTCAACCACACCTGGAAACTTAATATCTGCAACATAGCATTTAGTAGCAAAGTAATATGATAGTAGTGGTAACGATAGCAAAAGGTAATGGTAGCAAAAGTAATATTTTTGGGTTTTGTAGTGATTGTAACAATAGCAACGTCAAAGTAAATAGGCGAAGAACAATATATGGAAAGCTTGTAGGCATTGGATCGGTGATAGAGAATTATGCCGGATGCGATCGATCATGTAACAGTCATAACCTAGGGTGACACAGAACTAGCTCCAGTTCATCAATGTAATGTAGGCATGTATTCTGAATATAGTCATACGTGCTTATGGAAAGAACTTGCATGACATCTTTTGTCCTACCCTCCCATGGCAGCGGGGTCCTAATGGAAACTAAGGGATATTAAGGCCTCCTTTTAATAGAGTACCGGACCAAAGCATTAACACATAGTGAATACATGAACTCCTCAAACTACGGTCATCATCGGGAGTGGTCCCGATTATTGTCACTTTGGGGCTGCCGGATCATAACACATAGTAGGTGACTATAGACTTGCAAGGTAGGATCAAGAACTCTCATATATTGATAAAAACATAATAGGTTCAGATTTGAAATCATGGCACTCGGGCCCTAGTGACAAGCATTAAGCATAGCAAAGTCATAGCAACATCAATCTCAGAACATAGTGGATACTAGGGATCAAACCCTAACAAAACTAACTCGATTACATGATAAATCTCATCCAACTCATCACCGTCCAGCAAGCCTATGATGGAATTACTCATACACGGCGGTGAGCATCATGAAATTGGTGATGGAGGAAGGTTGTTGATGATGATGGCAATGGATTCCCCTCTCCGGAGCCCCAAACGGACTCCAGATCAGCCTTCCCGAGAGAGTTTAGGGCTTGGCGGCGGCTCCGTATCGTAAAACACGATGAATCCTTCTCTCTGATTTTTTTCTCCTCGAAAGTGAATATATGGACCCAGGGTTGAGGTCGGTGGAGTGTCAGGGGGCCCACAAGGCAGGGGGCGCGCCTCCACCCTCGTGGACAGGTGGAGGCCCCCCTAACGTGGATCTTTCTTCCAGTATTTTTTATATATTCCAAAATAATTCTCTGTTGATTTTCAGGTCATTCCGAGAACTTTTATTTCTGCACAAAAATAACACCATGGCAATTCTGCTAAAAACAACGCCATTCCGGGTTAGTTCCATTCAAATCATGCAAGTTAGAGTCCAAAACAAGGGCAAAAGTGTTTGGAAAAGTAGATACGATGGAGACGTATCACCTCTCCCTCTTCTCTATTGCAAGACCACCGTCTCCTCCCATCTTCCAAAGCTAGCACCGGACCACTCAGAAGGACATTATGGGGAGGATGCAGCAGCGAATCGGGCAGATCACCGATGGCGACCAGGCAAAGTTAGCCAGGTTGAAGGACATCCTTACTTGGTTTGACAATGAGTGGGATATTTTGAGGACGGTGAGGGCCATGTGGCAATGTATGCGAAAGAGCGAGACAACGACGATGAGGGCGGCGGTGTACATGTACTCCTCGGCGGCAGTCATGCCGCAGTCCTTCGAGTTCATCGAGTATCTCCTCTGGGTGATGGAGCAGACAGATTCGCCCGAGGCAAAAGTCAGGCGGAGGTGGTGGGCGTACAGATCGAAGGTCGAGCACCCAGAGGATAACGAATCGATCGAGTATGGTGTGCCGTTCGTGAGGGTGCAAAGCTAGCCGGAGCCACAGGAGTATTCGTTCTCCCACAACAAGAGGAGGCCGGATGGCGTGACGTCTCTTCCCCGTCGTTCTCCACGGTTCCCTCGATACTCGCCTCGTTTCAAAGGCGCGGTAGGGTTTAAGGTAAGCTTCACACTAACCTAATCTTCCACATGCTCATGCTTACAATCAGAGTGACAGCTAATGAAAATCATGCTTACAATTAGTCTCCGAGTACTACGCCAATCACCCTTAAATAGCTCTAGACCTTTGGGCCAAAGTTGTGACACTATGTACAAATAAAGAAAAATAGATTGGTGCTTCTTTCAAAAAAGAGTACTCCCTAGAAAACTGCCAATATAAGCTACTAGTATTTGGTTAGAGGATTTGCTGCCGAGAAAGATCCGTCCACAGAAAGCGCCACACATCCCACTGGTGGTGGTGGATGCCAATGCATGCATGGAGCATGGTTGGTGTCTGTAATTTTTACTTGGCACACCTCGCACTCTGCATATATGCTGGTTCCATCCGTACATTTGTGCAGTTCCACCAAAATGCATCTGAATAACCCTGTTTGCATAGATAATGAAAAGGCGCGATTACATTATAGTGGCACTAGTTGATGAAACACGCAAAATAAATAGAAGAAAATATTGCGATAGTATCATAGTATGTCATGCTACGAGGGCGAGATGGCCCCTGCGACGCCTCATACGGTACACCACGCCTCATACTGGAAATCGTCCCAAGTCTCCCCGATACACCTTCTGCTAGTGATGAACATCAGTGTACAGCGGTAGTACAAGGAGGGGCCTTGAGACATTCAAATCTCTATTTTTGTGCAGATCAACTAAAATTAAGCACCCCAGTTTGCAGAAACGCGCAAACATTAACAATGGGACTAGTTGATGAAACATACATTAACAAAGAGAAGCACTTTCTTTATCTACATTGGAAATGAAATGATAGAGAGGACACTCGCTCTATTTTAACTGTATTATTACTTCATTTTATCAGTGACACTAGGGTTGAGCAGGTGGCAAACGAGGTGTACCGTGCGTCGCAAGGATGAAGGCCGGGGGTGCTTAGCCTGGGATGTTGAAGCTGGCTCTTTCAGTCCCTATCTTCCCCCTGATGTTTCTATGGTAGCATTTGGGTTGTAATCCAAACTTGGTCGAGCTGGTGCTGCGTCCCCCTACCTGCCTAGCTTATGTGGCGAACTTGTCTCCTGCTAGTACTCAGTCCGTTCTAGTAGTAGTTGCATAACTGCCCGTTTACACTGAGATGTTGTCGGATAATGGTTCTCTATGGTTGGGTTTCTTTAATGAAATCGGAGGGAACCCCCTCTTTCGATATATAAAAAACAGTGGCACTAGCGGTGCCAAAACATTGCCTCAAATTAATAGTGCCACTAGATTAAGGTGCAAAATAATAACATTACTGCTTTATCATGGCAATGCCAAAATAGTAGCACAAGAGCAGGATCAACATGCAGGAGCTTTGGAAAATGGTGAGACCAAAAAGGAACATACCTCGTGATGGAACCATATCTGCAGTCAACGCCATCGTAGAAGGGATGACACCAGTCACCAACATGGATGATTCAATTCATGGGACCTTTTGGTGCAGTTCACCTAAAGTGAAGCAATGTCCCATGAGCTAGCAGCTTCTTCTTTTTTTCCAAGAAAAGGGCCCCAGCCCCAGTTCCATTTCCATCAGAAAATGAAACCCACAGAGCTTATTCTTCATTAGTTGCAATAAAATATTGAGCAACATCAAGGTTGGTCATGAAGCTCTTGGCATGTTCAACTATAATTTGGATATCATTTGTGCAGTTCAACTAAGATCAATCGTGAAATGTATATCTCTGTTTGCACAAAAAAGGTGGAAAGGAGGATGACTAACAAGTGATGAAACATGCATCAAATGAAAAAAATCATGTTCCTTATCTGAATGGCAATCGTACAAGGACAGTAGCAATTTCTAGCAGCATTGCTAAATATTAGTGTGGGCATTAGGATTAACTATGACAACCGTTAAATACGACATTACTTTAGTGGTGCCATTGCTTCATTTTACCAGCAACATTACATTAACAGCTGCTACAGAGTCGGTATTTGGGCACGGGAGAGTAGGCGGACCAGGACAGTTGCATCTCTAACAAAAAGAAGCAACTTATCTTAATGGGAAATTTAGTAGGACATGAAAAAAAAGTGCCATTGATTCATATTACTAGAGGCATTACATTGAAAACAACATTTGTTTAACGTGTCCTTACTTTTAACAGTGTGACTGCTACATTTTACCAGTGGCATTACATAAGAGTGGCTCGGGGCAACAAACATCAGAAGAGGATATCTGGGTTGGTCCCATTTTTGTCCGGTATATAGCCACCTTATACTGTGTGAGGCTAGAAAATCTAGTGCTGGACTTACTCTGTTGACTTGTCCCCCAGTCCCCACTTTCTTTCTTGTTTCAACCAATAGATAAGGTTTATATTGAGTTTGTACTACGTTCCATTTATTTCCCTGTTAGACCTAGAGACCAGTTGGATAGCCAGTCTCTGCTACTTTTCGCCCCCATTATTTCCTCTTTCGACCAAGTCCTAGATTCAGGTAACAAATCTTCCCCCAACCCCACCCCCTTTCTTCCTTGTTTGAACCAAGTACTACTAGATTCGAGTGCATGAACTAGTTTTACCTCTTAACAGTAAAAAAAAAGGTGGTTTTCGAACAGCTGATCGATCCTATCTACGAGGGGGCCTGAGAAATAGTAAAAGATACAAATGCAGCAACGTGAGGAGCTCGGGAAGTAGAGCAAGGCCGGTTTTGAAGGAAGTTATACTCGAGGGTCGCTAGGATGTCGCTAGGTGGGCGGCGGGAGGCCGGATCTGCCCACACTATGGCAGCGAGGAAGAAGGGGTGGGAGGCCCTCCCTCGCCAGCGATGCTTGGGAGAGAACAGCAAGGCACACTGACCGGGATGTGCTGGCAGTGGGTAAGAGCCGTCGCCGAGGATGACCGCGTGAACATTGCACCTTCTCACCTTCCCCGGCGGAGAGGATCCAGCTGGATCTATGACCAGCGGTGAGTAGAGAGAGAGAGAGTGTGGCCACTGCTGTCGTGTTTAGATCTGGAGAGGACGAGAGTGTGAAGAGAGCAACACTAGCAAGCAAGCGTGAAGGCTCCTGCCTATATAGTGGATTACTAGTTTTCTTTTGTCTACCGGCCGGAGCCGAGTTGACCTTGGCAATGACTGTCGAGAAGTCTTCATGCACGTGCCTCGGAGGCACATTTGTCGTCATTTTGATCTGAAGCACCAGATTATAACATATAACACGAAAAAATGCCACATGATAAGAAATCATAACCTCACTACCCAAAGGAGACAAGATGAATCCCGACAGACAAACTAGACAAGGATCAAAGCTCAAATTAAAGATAAACTCGTAGAAAAGGGGTCCGTCGATAGATGTCCTAATTAACATAGCCGGCTTGACCTAGATGGCAGCTGAGTAGTCTTTGTGCATGTGCCCCCAATGACTAGCCCAACTCAGTTGTTGCTGTTTAACCCTCGCAGTGATCCGAAGCACATGACACCTAATTTTGCGAGATGACAAGAAACCTTTTTTTACATTTCTCACCAGAACTACAGCCCTGTACAACACAGCCTGCATGATATGTAGATGATAGCCAATCTAGGCGTGTCTGCTAGAGTCTGGTCACATGCATGGACGAACTGATCTTTCGTGTCTTGCAGGGATCGTCCAGGTACCAACGCATGTACTCCTACAACACTTCTCTAGTATTACTATCGCTCGTCTCTCTCTTCTATTAACTCACCCGACTTGCGGGGCCGGGGAGTGTGCCTATGGTCGGTTCTCAATTGCGGCCCCACATGTCTATGCAAACGCAATATGACGCGCTATCCATTCGAAGAGCGGCATGCCAGACTGACCGACCGTCTGGGGTGCGACACGAATGCGACGAGCGTGCTGTATACTCTGTACATGTGTACCGCCGTTTTCTTGAGGCTTTGCTCCCTGGCGCAATCCATGGATACAAAATTAGTATACTGTACTATTTAAAAGTCGAGGGTGGGGCTTTTCTCGCGTGGTAGGCGGGGCAGTTCCGCCTATTCGGTTCGACAGAGACGCGAGAATATGAGGGAGTAGGCTGCTGCAAACGTAGGGCTGTGTGATTTGCTAGTGATTTACTGCTGGACAGGTGGGGCCCGGTGATTTGACTTGCCAATATCATTTTAACTGCGGCGCTACGACCAGCGTGAGTCTCCTGATTCCTGACCACCTCCATACAGGTGCCTCTCCTGATGCTCCACCATGTAGAGGCCGGCTCTTGCTTGAGAGCCCACTCCACTTTTTCCTTGCCTCTTTCCTCCAGATATGCAAAAATGCCATGTAAAGCGGGCTTATAGCCCACTATTGTACTTGATCCTATAGGTGCTAAGCCTGCCACATAGGCATAAAGTCTGATCTGGCAAGTTAATTAAGAAGAGAGAGACTAGTTTGGTGACCCCAGGAAGAAACGGTGATAAGCGTGTGTACCTAGATGAAGCAAACTTAGCAACAAAAAACTAAGCACCTATGCATTGGGGACTTGAGTTGCTAAGCCATTTAATGCCCATAGCACCTCATCTAAGCACCATTTCATTGGAAGAGGTCACTCCTTAGCCAACCTTATAGCTAACCTTGTTGTATGAGTGACTAAGTGATGACTATGTATGACATGCCAACATCAGATAGCCTAACGCACCATGTTAAATCTCCAAGGGCACGACCACGCAAGCGAGGCGACGGTCATGGTAGGCGCAACCATGATACGAGCTGTTGGCAGCCCTTGGATCTGAGATCAAATGGTCGCATGCTAAGGTGCTGAAAATTTGCAGAATAACCCTCCAGGATAGGATATTCACCCATAGGTCTAGAATCACGCCATGCAACCGTTCGATCTTAGGTCCAAGGGCTCTCAGAAGCTCGTATCATGGGAGAATGGAAAGCTTCGTATCACCTGTAATTTCCCCGACGCTTGACATGACATCGAAAGCCATTTAATTGGGCATCGAGTAGACATGACATCTAATTGGGCCCCCATAGTACTGTGCATTAATCCATTTATCCACCAGGCAAGCCACTACCCTGCCATTCGCACGCGCCCCCCACTCGACATTTTTACAATCGATTAACCACTCCTAGTCGTCCCGTCCTTTCACATTACGGCAGTTCCACTAATCCTAGCCCTCCTCCCAAATCCATGGCGTCCCAAATTTCCATGATCGGCGGTGAGTACAAGGTTAGAACCATCACCAGTGATGAGTTCTACGTCATCTACACCCATTCTCCCGCAAAGGTCAAAGAATGCCTTGCTCGCTTCAAACACATGTTCAAAAACTCAATTGATGAGTGGGTCGCTGGGCTAGATGTTGGGTACACCACAGTCCTGGGAAGCGAGAAGAATCTAAAGGAGGCAGAGAAGAAGAAGCCCGCCATGATCCAGGTTTGCGTGCATGACTTATGCTTGGTCTACCACATATGCCATGCCGACATTGAGTGCCAGGATTTTAAGAATTTCCTCAAGGACAGCCGAGTCAAATTCGTTACTGTAGACTTTAGGAACGACAGGGATGTCCTGGATCGGATAGGCCTCGTTGTAGGCAACCCCTTTGACCTCCAGAAGAAAGGGCTGGTGCCCTCCCGTGATCAGCCTTCAATGCTGACCCTGGCAGGAGCCATGGTTCATCCTTCGTATGGTACACTGAAGAAACCTCCATTCAAGTTTCATCATGCATGGGAGTGAAATGTACTAGATATAGACCACATACACTACACTGCAATGGATGGCTACCTTTGTTTCAATATCTACAAGGGTTGGATGAAGAGCAAGAGCCAAGTGTGCGGTTCAATCAAAGAAGCATCGTCCAAGAGGAAGAGGGACAAGGACGAAGTCGAGGACGTGGATGAGGAGTCCGAGTAAGGTGGCAGTATCATTGCTCATGGTGGTTCTAATGCAGTGTCTACCGGATTTGTTTCTTAGTTTAATTTCAGGTGTGCTTAGTTTTATTTGAGGGGTGTGTTGTGCTGAGCCCCCAGCAGAACTATGTTATGTTTCTTCTCGTTATATTTCGTACATTTCATCTTTTAGTTGGTATAGTACTACCACTCATTTCTTCACATTATATACGTACAATATATATGGCCAACATCATATAGCCAGTAGTTTAGTTATCAAAGAATTTCAGGGTGCTTAGTTTTGTCAAAGAATTCCAGGGTGCTTAGTTTTATTTGAGGGGTGTGTTGTGCTGGACACCATTAACTTATCATTGTGAGAATTTGCTTATTTTTGTCATGTAACATGGTCAACAGGTTTGACGTGAAAATAACAGTGTCTAATGGCATTTCTGAGCAAACATCTAACTTAATGATGGCATTTTTAGATATCTAATTGCATTTTTGAGCAGACATCTCATGGATCAATGGCATTCTTTGAGTAGTTGTAACTTCTAATGGCAAAACTGAGTAGTGATACACAACTAGTGGCATAAATAATAAGAACCCAAGAATTAAATAGGTATGCTAATTTCTTTATTTCTTTATACCTTTGTGTGCGAAACAATATACGCTGCCTCCCCCCAGATTTTCTTTACAGAGGCAACATAGAACTATATGAGTGCCCTGTTAAATTTTGGAATTATTCTGGGTTCGTTTGGCCTTTTTATACATTAATTGAGTTTGTGGTCATTTAATGTGCATAATTCAAATTTGAACTACAAGCACATGCTCCCGTGCACCAAAGTTGATTGAAAAATCACATGTGTGTCCTCGGGTGAATTTCTAGGTCCCATGCAAGAAATGGGAATGAAATTCAAACATCTGGGCATCGTGGTTCAGCCTAGAACATTGAGAAGCTTGGTTTTAAAATTCTTGTAAATCCAAAACAGGCCTGCAAATCATGAAACTTGGCATGGTGTCATGTCATGGTACTACCATGCTGTGGTAAAAAAATTGCAGAATAGGAACAAGTTTTGTATAAGTTTCTTGCAAACCGGAGCTTCTCTCAAGAAGGCTCGTGGTTCTGAGAGGGAACGTGTCACCTTTGTGTGCATAATTCAAATTTTAAATACAAGCACATTCCTTAATAGGATTTATTAAAGAAGATTTGTATATGATGCAACCAGAAGGTTTTGTCGATCCTAAAGGTACTAACAAAATATGCAAGCTCCAGCGATCCATCTATGGACTGGTGCAAGCATCTCGGAGTTGGAGTATACTCTTTGATAAGTTGATCAAAGCATATAGTTTTATACAGACTTGCGGTGAAGCCTGTATTTACAAGAAAGTGAGTGGGAGCACTACAACATTTCTGATAAGTATATGTATGACATATTGTTGATCGGAGATGATGTAGAATTATTCTGCAAAGGATAAAGGAATGTTTGTAAGGAGTTTTTTCAAAGAAAGACCTCGGTGAAGCTGCTTACATATTGAGCATCAAGATCTATAGAGATAGATCAAGACGCTTGATAAGTTTTTTCAATGAGTACATACCTTGACAAGATTTTGAAGTAGTTCAAAATGGAACAGTCAAAGAAGGAGTTCTTGCCTGTGTTACAAGGTGTAAAGTTGAGTAAGACTCAAAACCCGACCACGACAGAAGATAGAGAGAGAATGAAAGTCATTCCCTATGCCTCAGCCATAGGTTCTATAAAGTATGCCATGCTATGTACCAGACCTATTGTATACCCTGCCCTGAGTTTGGCAAAGGAGTACCATAGTGATCTAGGAGTAGATCACTGGACATTGGTCAAAGTTATCCTTAGTGGAATAAGGATATGTTTCTCGATTATGGAAGTGACAAAAGGTTCATCGTAAAGGGTTACGTCGATGCAAATTTTGACACTGATCTAGATGACTCTAAATCTCAATCTGGATTCATCTTGAAAGTGGGAGCAATTAGCTAGAGTAGCTCTGTGCAGAGCATTGTTGACATAGAAATTTGCAAAATACTTACGGATCTGAATGTGGTAGACCAAAACATGATCACACCTCAGTACTCTTTGGGTGTTAATCACATAGTGATGTGAACTAGATTATTGACTCTAGTAAACCCTTTGGGTGCTGGTCACAAGTTGATGTGAACTATGGGTGTTAATCACATGGTGATGTGAACTATTGGTATTAAATCACATGGAGATGTTAACTAGATTATTGACTCTAGTGCAAGTGGGGAGACTGAAGGAAATATGCCCTAGAGGCAATAATGAAGTTATTATTTATTTCCTTATATCATGATAAATGTTTATTATTCATGCTAGAATTGTATTAACCGGAAACATAATACATGTGTGAATACATAGACAAACAGAGTGTCACTAGTATGCCTCTACTTGACTAGCTCGTTGATCAAAGGTGGTTATGTTTCCTAACCATAGACATGAGTTGTCATTTGATTACGGGATCACATCATTAGGAGAATGATGTGATTGACTTGACCCATTCCATTAGCTTAGCACTTGATCATTTAGTTTGTTGCTATTGCTTTCTTCATAACTTATACATGTTCCTATGACTATGAGATTATGCAACTCCCGTTTACTGGAGGAACACTTTGTGTGCTACCAAACATCACAATGTAACTGGGTGATTATAAAGGTGCTCTACAGGTGTCTCCGAAGGTACTTGTTGGGTTGGCGTATTTCAAGATTAGGATTTGTCAATTCGATTGTCGGAGAGGTATCTCTGGGCCCTCTCGGTAATGCACATCACTTAAGCCTTGCAAGCATTGCAACTAATAAGTTAGTTGCGGGATGATGTGTTACGGAACGAGTAAAGAGACTTGCCAGTAATGAGATTGAACTAGGTATTGAGATACCGACGATCGAATCTCGGGCAAGTAACATACCGATGACAAAGGGAACAATGTATGTTGTTATGTGGTCTGACCGATAAAGATCTTCGTAGAATATGTGGGAGCCAATATGAGCATCCAGGTTTCGCTATTGGTTATTGACTGGAGACATGTCTCGGTCATGTCTACATAGTTCTCGAACCCGTAGGGTCCGCACGCTTAAAGTTTCGGTGACGATTGTATTATGAGTTTATGTGATTTGATGTATCAAAGGTAGTTCGGAGTCCCGGATGAGATTGGGGACAGGACGAGGAGTCTCGAAATGGTCGAGACATAAAGATCGATATATTGGACGACTATATTCGGACATCGGAAAGGTTCCGAGTGATTCGGGTATTTTCGGGGGTACCGGGGAGTTACGGGAATACGAGGAAGAAGTAATGGGCCTCATGGGACAAGTGGTGGAAGAGAGGAAGCAGGGCGCGCGGCCCCCCTAGCCCAAACCGAATTGGACTAGGGGGCCGGCCCCCCTTTCCTCCTTCTCCTCCTCCTTCCTTCTCCTTCTCCTCCTTCCTTTCCTCCTCCTAGTAGGAGTAGGAAAGGGGAGTCCTACTCCTACTAGGAGGAGGACTCCTCCTCCTGGTGCGCCCATAGAGGGCCGGCCGGCCTCCCCCTTGCTCCTTTATATAAGGGGGCAGGGGGGCACCCATAGACACACAAGTTGATCAGTTGATCTCTTCCAGCCGTGTGCGATGCCCCCCTCCACCATATTCCACCTCGGTCATATCATAGTGGTGCTTAGGCGAAGCCCTGCGTCGGTAGCAACATCATCACCGTCACCACGCCGTCGTGCTGACGGAACTCTCCCGTGAAGCTCTGCTGGATCGGAGTTTGCAGGACGTCATCGAGCTGAACGTGTGCTGAACTCGGAGGTGCCGTGCGTTCTGTACTTGGATCGGTCGGATCATGAAGACGTACGACTACATCAACCGCATTGTGCTAACGCTTCCGCTTTCGGTCTACGAGGGTACGTGGACACACTCTCCCCTCTCGTTGCTATGCATCACCATGATCTTGCATGTCCGTAGGAAAATTTTGAAATTGCTACGTTCCCCAACAGCACCAACATGCTGTGGTAATTTTGCTCTCCGATTTGCGAAGGCGCACACATTAACAATCAACAAAGTCATTTTGGAACAAGTGCTGTCACGTTACAATCGGAAACACAAGTATTATTGAAACCGTGGGCGTTCTATCTACCATTTACGTGCCGCCACGCGTCCCCTTTTTTATTAGCTAGGAGGCGCCGTGCAGGGTAGCTATTTGAGTATGGGAGGCGTGCGAGCCCTTTGACCTCCATCTACCGTCCACCTCTCTCCCAAGGTCTCCATTAATGGCGCCCGAGCCTCTGTTTAATGGCGTGGCAATGTCTCACTCGACTAAGATTTAAGAGAGAAAAAAGAAAATCTGAAAAGAAAATTTTGCACGGATCTTGATGTAAGATCCGACGGACCGATATAGCATCTACTTTGACTTATAGCAAGACTAGTGAATATATATAAAGAGACGAGAGTGGATAATAATTGTCTTACATAATTAGCAAGATAATTAAAAAAGCCACATGCGGCTACGCCCGAAATACACAAGGGCAAAAGAAGAAGGAAGACACATACAATGATCTGGCTTGCTGATCTCTACTTTCTTTATGCGCCGTAGGTCGCAGAGACTAGTTCTCGCGGCGGGTGATGATCTCTTTTATCAGTTTCATGTCCTTAATATGCTGCTTGGCAGCATCCATTGATTCCTCCACCAGCCTGTTGCGCTCGATGCGGAGCATGTCATTCTCGTCCATAAGTTTCTTGATGACGACGCTCGTCCTCTGCAACAAGGCAGCGGTCTCCTCCTCCTGCTTTTCTCTTCCGGCGATCTTTGCCCTCAGCAGGTCGCGCTCGCCCCGGAGCTTCGCATTGCCCTCCCCTAGTTGCCGGATGACGTCGGTAGCCTCATCCTGCAACCTCGCCCAACCGGAGATCTGATCCATCTGGCTATGGACCGTCGCATGCATGTGCCTGTAAGAGTCCTTGCCTGCCCGTGAGAAATTTTCCTAGGCCGCCACGGCGCGGCGGGACCTCTGTTTTGCTTCAGCGGCGTGGCGGGACATCTCTGCCGCTTCCGCGGTGTGGCCGGACCAGTCTGCTACATCGACGGCGTGGCGGGACGTCCGTGCTGCTTCGGCGGCATGGCGGGACCTCTATGCTGCTACTGCCGCGCGGCTGGACATGTCGGCTGCTTTCGCGGCGAGGCAGGACATCTCTCGTGCTTGCTCTTTCATGCTCACCTCTCCCTGGTGGAAATCTCTCGACCTAGAACTCACGCTGGCTATGGCTTGATTGACTTGATTGTTTTTTGTGGATGAGGAGTTGAGGAGGAATGTGCAGTCATCTTAGCATAGTAGTATTTATAACCGAGTACTACTAATACGCTCCTAAGTGGGAAACCGTTTAGGTTGTAATCAGTGTGAACATGTTTGCAATTAAATATAGCGTGGCAGTAGCAGTAATTTGGAATGTGACGAGACGCGCTCAAAATTTATTGATGGTTCTAGTTTCGAAGTGCGACACTATTCCCGGATGGCGTAACGTTGGCACGTTTTCTCGGCCGTGGTGTAGCATATGCCATGGTACTAGTTCTTTTTCTACTGCTGTGTACGTGCAAAAACTGGCACCGTCGGACACATATCTTACGCTTGGCGTTCGACAGGAATAGCCTTGTGGCGAGCTACAGACTAGTCTTTTTTCCAGACGCATTACACCTATCTCTCGGGACTTCTTGCACGCACCATAACTGCTCCCTAGGTCGATGCCACCCACATACATTTGTACTCTAAGAGGAGGTGCATGCACACACCCGATTGGCTCTATCATGGGCTTCATGTTGCTCCTTGGCCTTGAGATTGAGAAGTTTGAAGTGCGGAGGCTAAGATGGAGGCGCGAGGTTTTGGTTAATGTGCCGGCCGCACACGGCACCAACACGGCACGAGCTTCGTCTGCCTAGTGCGCATGCGGTCGGGTGAGTTGTCCAAGTATAGACACAACCAGGCCCTCGTTGGTATCCATGCCTCGACTTTGGCTGGTCATAGTAGAGAGTGTCATATAATATATGTATAATTTGGCGACGAGCGCTCTCTATATGTACAGCATTTTCTTTAATTTCATCTTGTTAGTTTTGCTCCATGGCGCAATCCATCGATACTACTACTGTACAAATGTATACATTCTTTAAAAGGCTAGAGGGCGGGGCAGTCTAGCTTGGTCCTTTTCACGAGAGGCGAGGGCCTTTGTGATTTGATGACTCATTACTGCTGGAAGGCGGGGCCTTGTGATTTGACTGCTCGTATAAATGTGCCGACGACCTGAGGAGGAGCAAAGAAGTGTGCGGTATACTCATGTTTTCCACTGGAGTAGTACTAGTACGACGGAGGAGCATGAAACACGGCAGCCCAGTGCCATATGGTGATAAAAATGATCTAATTTGCTAGTCATATCATTGTTAGTATTGTTCTATTCATTCCTCGCAGAGAACATGACACGTGCGGTGGAACACCCGAAGCAAAAGAAGAAACACAGGAGCAAAAGAAGAAGGAAGATTATCACCCCAAATGATCTAATTCACCGCGGAGTCGTAACTGCTTCTTCATTGCCTCCATGACCTCCATCTCCTTGCGCGTCTCCTCCGCCATCTTCTTCATTCTATCCATGACGCGGGATTTCTCGACGCGAGCCTTCATCATTTGTTCCACGGCCACATTACGTGCCTTGACAGCAGTCGGGTGCTCGATGCGGAGCTTCGCCAACTCCTCCTTCTGTTCCATGACGAGGGCCTACATCATCTTCATCGAGGAACTACTACTCTCATGCACTCTTCTTCCAGCCGGCGTTCTTCTCCTTCAGCAGGTCGAGCTAGTGGCAGAGCTTCACCTTGTCCTCCTGAAGTTGCAGGATTTCGCCGGTCGCCTTCTTCTCCGAGGCAATGCTCTTCTTCAGCAGCATCACCAAGCCGGCGGTCAACTCCTCCTCCTTATTGAGCTTAGCGGGCATGTCGTCGAGGCTCTCCTTCAGCAGCTCCACCAAACCGTGGATGAACTCCTTCTGCTTATTGAGGTGCTTATTGAGTTGATCGAGCATGCCGACGAGGGATAACGACTCCAGCGCCGCCAGCTCGGCATGTTCGCCTCTGCGGCTAGGGCGCTCCTGGGAGCCATCGCCAGCCCGTGAGAGATCTTTCGAGGTATCTGCATGGCGGCGAGCCCTCTTTTTTCCGTAGCCTTGGTTGCCGCTCCCTTGTTACGAGTAGTTCTCGACCTAGAGCTCTGCGCACCGGACATGGCAAGGACGGACGAAGAAGAAGCACTTATGAGGAGGAAAGGTAGAGTAATTTTCGGTTAGGTAGTTCCCCTTTTTATAACCTAAGTACTAGCACTAGTACTAATACCTTCATAGTGGGAACACATTCAGGTTTGGTATGTACTAGTATGCGTGAGCAGGCTTGCACTTAATTGTAGCACTAGTACTTTTGAATGTGATGGGAACAAGGTAAAGATAAATTGATGGGTTTTGGTTTTGAGGCCCGAAACGGCTCCCAATGAGTTTAGTGGAACATAAATTTCAAGTAGACTACGCTGCTCAAATGCGTAAATATTATGTTACTGTCAAAAATTGGCACAAAATACGAAGGAGACCAATGGAAGTACTACTAGCAACCCATGATTTAACTACTTGCATGCGCGCAGTGGAGTAGTAATGTCTTTCTTCCGCCCTCACGTCCACTCAATTTGCATGCTATGTATTAATTGACCATCAATGAAGTGAATGACTTTACACGCGTCAAATTATCACATGGAGTGGATCTTGGTACAAAATTGTGTCCGCCCATGTACCCGCGTGTGCGTGCGAGGGAATGAGTGCGTGTGTGGCATGCGTGCACATCTTCGCTTCATGCATGTACCGCCAGTGTGGCTCAGGGAGGACGAGTACATTCTTCTGGAACCAGTAGCACGTCACCATGATCAATCCACACAAGGATGTCGCGACAACGTCTACACATGTGCCACGTGGCTTCATGAACTGTAAGAGAGACACTGTGTAGCGTGCCATTGCGTTTTGCACATACTCGAAGTACTAGTAAGGTACACGTGCATTGCACGCGTCGGATTTTGCAACCAAATTATGAATAAATATCACACTATAGCATGTAAGCTCTGAGTCATATATGCATGATGTAGACCTTCATTTAATTCTTATAGTTCATCTCATTCAAAATCAATTAGTTTTTATAAAAAACCTAGGGCCTCTTTGATTCGTAGGATTTCCAAAACGCGGGAATAGGAAGAACATGGGATTAGAGTGGAATGTCGTCTTGAATCCTACAGGATTGTACGAGTGTTTTATGGTGCATAGAAAAAACGCAGATTTCTTTCAAATAGGTTTGAGTGGATGGGATGTTTCCTATGAAATCTAGTGCAAATGAATCATATGGAAAAATTCCTATGGTTTACAATCCTACGAATCAAACAACCAAGATAGGAAAAATTCCTAAGGATTAGAATCCTCCAAAATTCCTTTGAGAATCCTTTGAATCAAAGAAGCCCTTAATCTATTTTATGATTCATGGAATTGTGCGTTGTAAAGCATAAAGTAAAAACAAATAATGGCAATTCAACTAGAAAAAAAGTTTGGGCAGTTATGATACGGAAGATTCTAGAACAAAGGAGAACCACTATTGTTTTGAGATTTGTGCATTATGCTTAAGTTCAACCATGGAGTCTGCTAGATTGTACATGTGGCAAAATCCGGGGGGGGGGGCTAGAAGATGGTGCGAGGGACCGAGTCGAGGGAGACTATGAAGGAGTGCACAACTGCGAGATCGATATTTAGAGAGAGGGGTGAGAACGTGCGTTGTTGTGCAGTGGCGGAGACGTGAAAAATGTCCCATGAGCTAGGGGGCCAAGCATTGCTAATCCTTTACGAGGAGGGCCAATTCATCAACCTAAACCATTTTTTACCAGCAATTGTCTAACGATCACATTCATATTAGCCACGATATATAGTGATGCCAGGGGGCGGGGGCTTGCTGCCCCCTGTCTTCGCCATTGTGCGCGCCTCTGAGAGATGAAGCGGAAGGCATGGATGATGAGAGGGGGGCGTTGGACATAATTAATGTGGGTGTATTAGCTATATATGTAATCCTATATAGAGAGGTATAGATTGATCGATGTGGACGTGGGAAAGAGGGTGAGACCGCACTAGATATATAGATTGATCACTTTATGTGGAAAACTATGAATGCTATATACACACACACATAGAGGAACATCGATTGTTGCGCATGCACGTGAGAGATAAAGAATGCCTGATATGATGGAGAGGGGGATGTGTGTGTGTTCCTTCATGGGAGACCTACCCGAAGAAAAAGATTGCATGTGTGTGATGGATAATGCCGACTAGTAGTGTGTGTGCATGCATGCACGAGAGAAAGTTAGTGGTACAATTATAAAGAGAAGACCAATGTGTGGGTATAAAAGACTAGGTGAGGTCATAATCAATGTAAAGTTGAATTCAAATATTTGAATAAGAGATCATAATATTTGAAACCCATTCATGCATGAATATAACGAAGATCTGCGCAGTGTGGTTTGGAAACGAGCATGCTGTAATGTATACACATTGAACAAGGTCAGACTGGTTTGAATTTGAGATACTGATGGCAGACATCGTTTGGCCACATTGTATCCGTGCATGGACACACTATTCTAATTGGAGATGATGGGTGACTTTCGCATCACATATCTATATCTATACCCATATATATATATATATATATATATATATATATATATTATATTTTGTATATAGTGTGCAGATAACTTTAACTTTGAAAGATGGTCGTTGGATGAGGCCAATCCGATGGTGCAGAGCTAGCAAATTTGAGCACTACTGGCCATTGGATATCATCTAGATTCCACCAGATTTTTCCACATGTACAATCTAGAAGACTCTATGGTTGAACTTAAGCATAATGCACAAACATCAAAACACAAGCACTTCTTATTTGTTCTAGAATCTTCCGTATCAGAATTTCCCAAATGTTTTTCTACATGATTTGTTTTTACTTTATGCCTTACAACGCACAATTCCATGAATCTTAAAATAGGTTAGCTTTCTTATAAAAACTAGATTATTTTGAATGAAATGAACTATAAGAATTAAACGAACATGTACATCATGCATATATGACTCAAAGCTTACATGCTATAATGTGGTATTTATTCATAATTTGGTTGCCAAATCTCATGCGTGCAATGCACGCGTACCTTACTAGTCTAAATGGTGTATGTGTGTGTTGTGCATGTTAAACACATTGTACGTAGTATATCATACTACTCTAAATTGTCTTTTTTGGGTACACGTTAAGCTTGTTCCTCGAAATTTCAAGCCGCGCCTTCTTATGCCGAAATTTCAAGCTAGCATCTCTGTCTATCATGCTGGGAAACTCCTGCCTCTTCAACCCGCGCCTTGTTACCCCGAAATATTTAAGATAAATCTTTGTCTCATTGTGCTCCGACAACTCCTTCCATCTCAACCTGCGCCTTGCTATTCCAAAATTACAACGCGCGCGAAAACTCCCACCTCCTGTGAAATCCCGACATGTGAAATGCCCGTGATACCCCTGAGCCGAAGGAACCGCCTCAAATCGGTGGGGGTACTTTCTTAACTTACCCCACATTTCAGACAAGCGCGCCCCTAAGCCATGGTTCCCCACTCCCATCCCATCCGCCCACCCATTTGTACACCAAGGCCGGGAAAACCCGCGAAGGCCCACACCCTCCTCCGTCCGCCACCCAGCTGGAGCCTCTTCCCCGATGACTTCGTCCACAGCAACAACTCGACGTCCCTCATCCACCGTACCGGATGAGGATCCGTCATCGATCTGGTCGTCTCGCCGGTTCAGCCACCCCGTCCTCCACCTCCAAGTAGCTGCCCCGACGTTCCCCTCGTCTTTCACGCCACCTCCATTCCCACACAGCCATCTTCACCTGCACCACCGGAAGAGCATCATCATCACCATTTCATCGGATGAAGCTGTAGCCTAATCGGCGCCATCAAAGAGGTTATACACTAATCGCCGCATTTTCTTCTTGATTCGATCTCACGGTGCTGCCGGCGCTCGGTCCTGAGCCGACACGGCGCGGCTCCATCCACGGCGGCGTCGTCAGCCACTTCCTCCACGGCGTCGCTCCCTCGGTGGTGACATCCACATCAGTAGGAGCTACTGCTGCTTTAGCTCTCGCTCGCGCTGCTACTCTGCTCTTGCTCTCAGTCCCCTGCCTTGTGTGCTCTTGCTCTTGCTCTTGCTCATGCTACTGCTCTCGCTCTTGCTCTTGCTTGCGATGCTGCTCCGATTTAGGTACACTTCGGTCGACTGAATCGACTT
>NC_041382.1:639547361-639581832 GCF_002162155.2 Triticum dicoccoides | reverse complement strand
GGCGGCGGCGGACCGGTGGTGGGGAGTGTTTTTGGGGCAGGCGGGGCGGCGCACCGCCGGCCGCAGGCGGCTGTTTGGCTGGTGGTGGCTGGCGGCTCAGGGGGGGTGGAGGTTGAAGATGAACTGCAGGCCCTTGATTTTGTATCCAACGGCTGCAAAATCGACTGACCCGAGATGAAAAAGTCAGTCGACTGACGTGTGGCCTCACCTCTAGTGCATTCAGTTTTGACAGCAAAATTCAGTTTCGACAGTCAAGTTCAGTTTTGACAGTTAAATTAAGTTTCGACAATTAAGTTCAGAGATGAGCGGCTGATGTATTTTACATCTAGCACTTTGTGGTTATGTATTTTACATCATCTATTGGAGATGCTATTAGAATTCCACTTAGGTTAACATTGTCTCTCTTGTCCTACTTCTGCCTCGGCGTCGTACAACTCACCGGAGCTGCTCCAACAATGAAACCCTCCATCACAGTAGAGCAGTACCTCGGGCTCCATCTCCAGACGCCTAAGATCTTCTTCCCCTCCTCCGACATCCAAGTCAGCCGGAGCATCCTCACCAGCCAACCCAATCACGCTGAGATCGACATGGCTTCGCCAAAGAGGTTGTACACTTGTTGCATATCTTTTTTTACTCCACATATTATATATATTGTCCACTAAGCACACAGAGTAACGGGAAATACGGTTATTTTATCCTACTATATGACAAGCAGTGAGGTACCAGTGAAAGTGCGTTATATCGACTAGAGGGGGGGTGAATAGGAGATTTTTATGAATTCTTCACTGAGGAATTTGCAGGTGAGGAAATTCCTAAGCGAAGAACTACTAGCAGCGGAATAAGTACTCAAAAGTAAACATAACAGAGCACAAGCATAGTCATTATGATGAAATGAAGACAAGCACAAAGTACAGAAAGCGTAAACACAGGATAACACAGGATGAAGACCAACAGAGAAGAAATTGAATTGAGGAAATTGAGAAAGTCTTCAGTCAAAGTCTTCAAACACAGATACGAACAAGCACTCAACACAGTTATGAGGAAATGAAAGAGTTGAGGAAATAGAACCAGTAAGCTTGGTGAAGACAATGATTTGGTAGACCAGTTCCAACTGCTTTCTCAGTTGTACATCTGGTTGGAGCAGCTAGGTATTTAAACCTGAGGACACACAGTCCCGAACACACAGTCCTCACCGTATTCTCCTTGAGCTAAGGTCACACAGAGCTCGCCCAATCACTCGTGGTAAGTCTTCAGGTGACTTCTGAACCTTCACAAACTTGGTCACTCGGTGATCCACAATTCCTCTTGGATGCTCTAGACCTTGACGCCTAACCATCTGGAAGAAGCACAGTCTTCAAAGGTAACAAGCGTCGGATCCACGCAGGATCAATCTCTTCAGTGATGCTCAATCACTTGGGGTTTGTAGGTGTTTGGGTTTGGATTTTCCTCACTTGATGATTTTCGCTCAAAGTCCTCAGAGGATGGGATGCTCTCAAATGGCAAGTGTCAGTTTCTCTCGGAGCAGCCAACCAGCTAGTCGTTGTAGGGGGTGGCTATTTATAGCCTAGGGAGCAGTCCAACATGATAATACATAAATGCCCTTCAATGATATGACCGTTAGGTGGGTAGATATTTTGGGACAGCTGGCGCATAGCACAGCAACGGTCGGAATTTTGAGTAGTAAAATCCTCAGGGCTATCATGTTCCTCACTATGTAGGCAATCTGCACTGGCGAATTCCTAACTCCTCAGTTAGAACAAATTGCTCAAAGACCAGAAGAACTTCGTCTCTATCACTGAAGAATATGACTGAACTGTATGAGATTTCCAATGGCTTCACTCGAAGGGATGGGTAGGTGTTGGATTTTGAGTTGAGCATCACATGGAAATTTTTCCTTAGTATTTCCTCGACCCCCTTTAACAGTACGGTGTTTCCTATGACTCAAGAAAGAGAAAATGAAACTACGGAAACAAAAGTCTTCACGCTTCATGTTCCTCGAATGAATACCAAATCTTCAGGATTGCACCAATTTCTTCACTTTCAAAGTCTCCAGAAAGTCTTCAGAAATCCAAAGTCTTCTGACGAAGAACTTCGTTTTTAGGGGCGACTTTCTCTGTAAATATCAAACTCCTCATAGTCTTATAGACCTATGTACACTCATAAACACATTAGTCCCTTAACCTATAAGTCTTCAATACACCAAAATCACTAAGGGGCACTAGATGCACTTACAATCTCCCCCTTTTTGGTGATTGATGACAAGATAGGTTAAGTTTTCAACGGGGATAAACATATGAAGTGTAAATACTGATATTGAGGAATTTGATTGCAAGATATAGAAGAACTCCCCCTGAAGATGTGCATAGTGAGGAATTTGCTTTTGAAGCATTGCACACTTTAAGAGTAGAATCATGTAGATCTCCCCCTATATCTTGTAATTCATACACGCATTTGACATATCATAATGAGGAATTTGAAGTGCATGATGAAATATGGTGACTGATGTAATTCAGCATGCGTGCATTAGCATATATGAGGAATAAGCATGCAGAAAAACACATCAAAAGTATCAGAGCACCATCGGATTTAAGTTCACAACTCGATCCAATAAAGTTTCAGAAGAATGACAGTTGTAACTTAGCAAAAAAACAACGCCCATATAGATAGACCCGCTTGAAGACTAACTCAAAATTCTCCCCCTTTGTCATCGAATGACCAAAAGGATCAAAAATGAGGACTAACCCCCCTGAAGAATATCAAGTTGATGATGGAGCGCTAGCGTTGTCGGGGTCATTTGTCATGGAAGGGCCTGCTGCAGTGTCGTCCAAGTCTTCATGCTCATCGGTGTCGCGCGATGAAGAATATGAGCTGTATACCAAGGGAGGAACCTTGACCTTCTTGTATTTCTTTGGTGGAGGTGCAGACCAGTCAAAATCTTCCTTGAGACCCATTTTCTTGAGATCTTCTTCACCATACAGATGTGATAGAATGGCCCAGGTGAGACCGAAGACTTCATGGAGGTAGTAATGGTTTTTCTTCACTGCATTGTGTGTAGCAGTCATGTTGTGAAGAAATGAACCAAACTGACGCTTAACCCATTTATGGTTTCGATCCACCTTCTGGTGAAGACTAAGCAGAAGCTGACGGTCAGTCATCACACGAGGAGCAGTGGCTTGAGGAGTAGACTTGGGTGCATTGGCAGCAGAGTCATGTGTGGCAGAGTCATCATTGGTGGAATAAGATGCAGCTTTGCGAAACTAACCATCCAATGGATGAATGCCTTCATTAATGATAGCAGGAGCCTTGCCCTTTTCATCATTTGAAGCAAAAGCCTGCTTGAGGACTTCAATCGGGGGTAGATAGCTAAGGTGATTCTGAAAATCAGCCTTGTAGTTGAGTGAAGACCTTGTCCTGAGGAATCTCATAATCCAAGGTGCATAAGGTTTCAGCTCAAACGGAGAAAGTGCAGCATTTGCTAGAGTCCTCATGAAGAAATCATGATAGTTGATAGGAATGCTATGAATAATGTTGAATAGCAGATTCTTCATGATGCCAACTATTTCCTCATCAGATGAGTCGTGGCCTTTGATGGGACTCATTGTCCTCGTCAGAATGCAATAGATAGTCCGAGGCACACATAGTAATTCCTTCACGAGGAATTTGGTTCGTGGGGCCTGACCTGGCTTTAAAGGCTTCATTAGAACTTGCATCTAGTGATTTGTAAGCTCAGGTTCACTGTAGATGCAACGAGCAGCTTCAAGGGGAGGACTGAGTGGTAAAGCACGAAGCAATTCAGTAGCTAGTGCCGTGTAGTAAGTTTTTTCAGACATCCAGTCCAGCACCCATGAATTCACATCTTCAGAATCTCCTGTGATGTGCAGCGTTGCATAAAATTGAAGAATGAGTTCTTCATTCCAATCACAGATGTCAGTGTAGAAATTTAACAGTCCAGCGTCATGAAGAACACTAAGGACTGGCACGAAGCACGACAGAGATTCCATATCCACATGAGGAATGTGCTCATGGTAGAAGATTTTGTCTTTGTTGAACAGCACTGAGGAATAGAAATTAGCCTGGCTGGCAGTCCAGAAACGCCTTTTCCTAATGCGAGCAGAGTCACAGGGGTTGTAGTCTGTGAAGAATACGTGCTCGCCGAAGAAATCATCAGCCTTCAATTTTTTGCTTCCTGGAGAATGGATCCTTTGGCTTGGGTAGAGGAGTGTCAGTGAGTTGCATCATAACCTCAGGAATCGGAATCTCAGGTTCTTCAGGCTGAGGAATTTCTGCTTCCTCTTCAGTGGCAGTCTGCGTCTTTAGATGTTCAGCAGCAGCAGTTTCTTCAGCACTAGTGGCTGGAATTTCTTCACGTACAGACGAAGTGGGGTGAGTTTCATCAGAGCCCATTTGAACAGTTGGTGCAGGGGACTGAGGTATTTGCTGTAAAGGTGTGAACAGTGGAGAGTTTGAATGCTGACTTTCCCAAAATTCATCACTTAGCATAGGTGTGGTACAACAAATGTCCACATCTTCATCTTCCTTTTCTTCAACGCCAGCCTCTTCAGCTGTGAACTGAGGCATAGGCGAGGAAACAACTGGTGTTGAAGGGATTTGATCCACTTAAATTTCTTCATTCATCTGCTCTAACAAAGCAGCAAAAGGATTTTCTTCATCAGATCCGCTAGGGATCACATATTCTTCATCAAAAGGAACAAGATCCTTTGACGGCATGGTTGAGATAGGGACAACATCAATTGGGTTTGCAAACGAGCTTGTCAGTGGCTTCATCTTCTTCTGAGCTGAAGAATCTGAAGTAGTTGATGCTTTCCTTTTCTTCATAGCTGCCCGCTCTGCAGCCTTGGTCTTCTTCACATCTGATGCAGATGGAAGGATCGGAGTTGGTGTAGGCGCAGGAGGAGCAGAGGAATCTGGTTGATTTTCTTCAGGCACAACTGATGCAGTTGCCCTGACTTATTCATTTTCTTCAGGCGCACCACTAATGGATGCCCTGGCAATTTCTTCAGTGGCTGGAATGCAGTCATTAGCCCTGGAACTCACATTTTCTTCAGCAGCCTGAAAGTCATCAGCGGTGCTGGCATGTTCTTCAGTTGGCTGAGCAGATGCTTCAGCCTGAGAAATTTCCTGTTTTGATGGAGCTGCAACATTTGAGGTGAACTTCTCAGTCAGTTTAACAAACCTAATCTTGGCTCCTTGCCAATCAGCATAGTAGGCTTTGAAGTCATCGCTGAGGGTTTTGATTTCAGACTGGATTTTTACAAGTTCATCAGTTGTCATAGTGACAACGTTGTTCTTCAGAAATTTCTCCTTCTTATATTGCGCTTTCTTGATCTGCCTGACCTTCTCATATTTCCATTTTTCTTCTTGGATGAAATGGGTCAGCATGTGACTCTGGCCAGGAGTCAACTTGAAATCAGGCATAGGAGTGTTTGGGTCCTTGTGCCAGAGATAAATATAGTCGAGGATCAACCTTGGATCCAAAAGCAGTGGCACATTTGTGCCTATGGCTCTAGCGGCCCTGACTTGCCTATCTCTGATGATCTCAACAAGTTCTTCTTCATCATCAGCTTCATCTTCTTCAGATGACACTTGGAAGGCGACCTTCTTCTTCTGAGGACTAGGGCAAGGACCTCGTCCAGCAGTGGCCTTTGTCTTCAGCAGAGAGGGTCCCGTTGAAGAATTGGGTGCAGCTGAGGAACTAGCTAAAGCTCCTGAGGCAATAGATATGCCTGTAGTCCTTTGGCACGTGGCAAGATGCACAGGTGCAGAGGACTTTGTCGGAGCAGCTGAGGACTTTGGAGGAGCTACTGAGGACTTTTGAGGAGCTGAGGATTTTGGAGGAGAAGGAGCAGCATGAGGAATTGGCCTTGAGGGCTTTGAAGATTCTGGCCATGAGGGCATTGCTGAGGAACTTGGTCCTGAGGGCACTGAAGGCGAAGCACTTGGCTTGTGCGCAGGCTTCTTTGACATGGCCTTCTTAGGCTTGACAGAGGCCTCAGCGGCAGCAGCAGCAGCAGAGTCTTTGTTGAATTTCCTCATAACTTCTCTGGCTTGTCTACCCAACTTGGCCTGGCACTTGGCCCATTCATCAGGATAATCCTCACCATGCTTGAGGCTGGTGGGATCAGCTATTTGGCCAGGTGCCAATGGAGGTCTTGGGCATGGAGGATTGAGTGCGAATTTCTTCATGTATTTGGGAGTAACATATCTATATTCCCTCCACTCTCTTGCCCATCTCCTCTCTATCCTCTGTATGCGCACCTTGCACTGATTTTTGTCCTCTTTTCCAAACTTGGCCTCATCAGGAGTGCAGTAATCTTTGTATATGTCATCAGGGATTTCAAAGGCAGTATTGATTTCGGCCTCTTTCCTCCTTTCTGTGGCTTCTTACCATTAGCCATTTTCTTCAGTTGAGGAATTTGAACAATTGAATTCTCCGAAGAAGTATGCAACTTTTCTTCGAGGAATGCTACAAATGAGTTAAGTTGATGAGAACCTAGTGATTCAGCAGCGGACATGAGTACCTGTGAACAGAGTATAGTTGCGAGGAATTTGGAGAGGTCATATGCGTTCTCAGAAGGTTTTGTAAAAAGAACAAGTTTGAGGAATTTGACCAGACAAGTCTTGAAGAATTTCACTGAGCGTTCTTAGTCTTAGGTTCCAAAGTTGTACAGATCAGAAACCCACACAATTGAGGAATCTTGAAGAGAAATTTGCAGCTTAGAGAAATGAATCAAGAATTGATGACATGTGAGGTGTTTTAGTGTGTGAAGATTTGAAGAAAAACACCTTTGAAGATTTTGTAGATAATCATTTGAATCACAAAGGGCAGTAAAAGTATCTTTTAATTACCCTGAACGAAGAACACGACGAACTGTGGGGTGGAGAAGTGAAGTTTGTCTGTGCAGATCTTCCATGCCCTAACTCGGCGGAGGAAGACGGCTACAGCGGCGGCAGAGTGAAGATTTCCGCGGCCGGCACGAGTACGGCGGCGACGGGGTCGAGGTAGTGAAGCTCTTCCTCACCGGCGATGATGAAGTAGCGGCGGCGCTAGGGTTTGAGAAGCTCGAGCTGGAGAAGGAGGTCAAGCAGAGTAAAGGAAGTGAGGAAGGGGAGAGGGGGTATTTATAGCCACGGTGAAAAACTGTTCGCCCGAAGAAATTGGACGAACGTGCCCCTGACCCTTCTCATTCGCTTTACATGTGTCACCCACGTACTAAGAGGTGGAGATCGTGTGCGATTGTGGGTGAAAGGATAAGTATATCGTGGGATGCGGAACGGTTTGAGCGGCAAAGCCGAAAATTTAGATAAGATAGGTTTTAAAGTTCCGTTTGCAATTTCTTCAGCTGACAAGGACACAGTGAAGATTTTGAACGAGTTTCAAATAGAACGCACATGAAGAATTTGTGAACAGATTGGGTTGAGTATAGCATAGAGGGGGAAGGGTCCGATCACATTCACTTAGCAAAAAAAACAACTTGAAGAAATAGCCATAAGTGAATGCTGTAGAGGACATAAACTCACATATATATATAGCCAATGAAGAAAAACGACGGAAACAGTGAAGACAATGCAAAGTTGAAGAATTTTTACAACTGAGGAATTTCAACTTTTGGTGGTGGCGTGACCCACCGTATAAGAATGATGATTTCAGACACCGCGTACAATTGTCGTAGGGTTCTGAGAATCAAATTCTTCATTAATTTCTTCACACTTAGAGTGTTATTCTTCATTGATTGAATAAAAACGTTTCTTCATGTGTTGCACATCTAAGTCATAAATTTTGCATAAGTGTTAGGATGAGTGTCCTTTTCAAAGAACATTTGAAGATTCTAAGATATTTAGCTCACACCGCAACTTGCTAAATCTCTTCTCATCAAGGGCTTTGTGAAGATATCGGCTAGCTGTTCTTTAGTCTTCACATGCTCAATAGAAATGTCGCCCTTCAACACATGATCACGAAGAAAATGATGACGAATCTGAATGTGCTTTGTCTTCGAGTGCTGAACTGGGTTGCGAGCAATCTTGATGGCACTCTCATTGTCACAAAAGAGAGGCACATTCTTCATGTTGACGCCGTTGTCCTTGAGAGTTTGCTTCATCCATAGCAATTGAGCACAACAAGAACCAGCGGCAATGTACTCAGCTTCAGCAGTAGATAGTGGTACGTAGTTCTGTTTCTTCGAGGACCAACAGACCAAGGATCGTCCGAGGAAATGACATGTACCAGATGTTGACTTGCGGTCCACACGATCACCAGCATAGTCAGAGTCAGAATATACAATGAGATCAAAAGCCGAGCCCTTGGGGTACCATAATCCAAGTGTTGGTGTGTGAGCTAGATATTGAAGAATATGCTTCACAGCCTTATGGTGTGATTCCTTCGGTGTAGCTTGAAATCATGCACACATGCAAACACTGTCGGATTTCGGGTTCTGGCAGACCCTTGAGGTTCGAACACTGGGGTGCGTGCGGAGATTTCGCCTTCTACCTACCTGCGCCCCACCGCCTCGCTAAGATCTAAGCTATGGAAAGAACATCACAAGAAACGCAGGGTTTATACTGGTTCGGGCCACCGTTGTGGTGTAATACCCTACTCCAGTGTGTGGTGTGATGGATTGCCTCTTGGGCTGATGATGATGAGTAATACAAGGAAGAACAGCCTCGTGAGGGTCTATTCTTGGCTGGGGGGATGAACTGCTAGGAGGAGTTCAGTCACCCTTCTCTCTCTCTCTCTCTCTCTCTCTCTCTCTCTCTCTCTTCTCGATTGCGATCCGATCTCGGTCCCCCTCTTCTGTGGGTGGCTAGTCCTATTTATAGGCAAAGGCCCTGGGCCTCTTCCCAAATATTGAGCGGGAAGGGCGCCAACAATTGGCCATTTTGAAGGGGAACATCTGGTACACTTATCCTGACTAAAGTTGGTCCTCGCCTGCCAAAGGCTCTGGTGGTGACGCTGGCTTAGGCTCCACAATGACTTCTTCCCTGCCGTTGGACTGGTCTTGGTCTTGTTGCACCGAAACGGGTGCCTTTGCTTGATGCTCTCGCCTACGCTTGCTCCCTTTGCACCAAAGAGGAAAGAAGGACACTGCGCGGGCTGGCGCCCGCCTGGCACCCTTGGTCGTCATGGCCTGCGTCATGGGCACCTCGTGAGGTACCCCGCCTTGATCTCTCCGCCTCCTCGCGAGCCAGCCTGATGAGGCCGTGCCTGAGGAAGCTCCGTGTTGTCCGCCCCGCGATGCTTGGCCCCTCGCGAGGGTCTTGGGTTTGTGTTGATGAAGATGGGCCGTGCTGGCCCCCCTTTGAGCCACGCCGCAGGCCGCAGGCAGGCAAGTCTGGGGACCCCCGTTGCCAGAACACCGACAGTAGCCCCCGGGCCCAAGGCGCGCCCGGACTTGGCCGTGCGGGGAGGCGAAAGGGCAAGGGCGAAGCGCCGCGGGCCCTAACAGCCTACGTCCTTGGGCGCCGCGTAGCGGTTGGTTGGGCGTGGGCGGCACTGTTCCCCCACGCCCCCTTATTCTACGCCATGCTAGGCGGACTCGTAGTCGTACACAGCTGCTCCCCTTTTTGTTGCTCGAGCGCCCACTGTCCTTCCTCCGCTCGAACTCCAGCTTCTGTTTTCAACCCAATCTTGAACCTTCCCCCCCTTCCCATTGCCATGGCTCCGATGAAGAAGGGAAGAGGGAAGAAACCCATGGCTTCGCCTTGCTCGCCGCCGTTGGCGGCCCCCGCCGAGGGCTTGGGCAAGGTCAGCTCGGCTCTGGCCACTATCTTCAATGAATGCGGGAGGACGATGGCCTGGCCCGCGTCCCACTTCTCCATCGACAGGATAGTCACCGAGGTCCCATATTTTGCCGACGCCCTGTGGGCGGGTCTGGTTCCCCCCTTTTATGATTTCTTCAATGCTGTGCTTTCCCACTATCAGATCCACATGATGCATCTGGGTCCTGAATCCATCACCCTCCTTTCGGTCTTCGCCTTTGTTTGCGAGGCAATGATGGGCATCCTTCCTTCGGTTGCCTTGCTGCGCCACTTCTTCTCTCTGCGCCTTGTCGACCCTACCCAATGCTGGGCGTGCGTGAGCTTCGTTGCCGCGCCTGAGACAGCGGCCTCAGGGATTGACTTCAGGCTCCCTCTGCCCGTGGCTGGGTTCCACGAGCGGTGGTTGTATGTGGATGCAGGGGTGCCCAGCCCCCTGCTATTGGAGCCAACTTCGCCTGCTATCCCCAATTCGGGCTGGGGCCAGGAGACGCTTGAGAGCCCCCGGCTCGTCTTCGTCTGGCACCGCTTCACGTTCTTGAGGTCGCTTGGCGTGACAGCGCCCAAGGTGGTGAAGGAGTTCCTGCTACGCCGTGTTGCTCCTCTCCAACACCACTCCCGCCGGATGTGGGCCTTCAGCGGGCGTGATGATCATATGAGGCTCCAGGAAGAGGACCTGACGCCTGAAGTGTTGAGGCCAGCGCTCTTGATCCTGACTGGGGACCCCAACCCTGGCAGCATCCAGCAGGGAGGGGCCTTGCTGTACCTCTGCCAGAATAGGGGCGATTTTGTGAATCAGATGCCTATCTTTGATGAGTGGGGGTCGCGCCCCGCCGGCCTCCAGGGGCCTCGCGAGAACCCAGTGATGGTGACTGCCCTTCCAGTCGGCCAAGGCGACTCTTCCTCAAGTGGCGGAGCAGGGAGGCATGAGGCGCCAGAGGCCGATGGGGCTCCCGGCGGGGTGACAGCGCCGGGTGATGCTCATGAGGGAGCAGCTCTTGGGGCCCGTGCCGCTGAGGCTGAGGGTGGCAAGCAGCTGCCCTCAGCGCCTGCGACTGAGGCCCCTGAGGTTCCAGCCACTTCTCTTGGTGAGGCGATTGGCAATGCACATCAGGCAGGCGCCCCTGCAAGGATCGCCTTGACGCTCCGTCTTCGTCGAAGGTTGATCCCTGCGCTCAACTCTTGGGCCGCTTCCGCGTGGACTTTGAGGCCCTCCGGAAGAGAGGGAGGCCCTAGGCGACGATTACCCTTGTCGCCTGCTGAAGCGTAGGAAGTACTTCGCCACTGATGAGTAAGCCTTCTCCTTTCCCATCTCCCGATCCTTCTGTTGCTTTTACTGATCTTTGCTCCGCAGGACCCTTCCAGCCGAGCTCGCGGAGATGGCTGAGCTGCCATCTCCCTTGGCTTCGCCGCCCCCACCGTCCTCAAGCGCTCCGAGCAGCAGAGCCCTTGCGGTGAGGGCGATCGGAGAGGCGAACCGTCCTGAGGCGCATCGTGGCCCTGCGCACCTCGCGATCCTCCTTCGCGGGCCTTCTCGTGGCATAGCCAGCCTGCCGTGGGCTTCTCGCCTGGTTGTGGACTGCGATTGGCTGAGGCGCTCCCTGCGCTCTTCATCTGGGGACGGGCTGGCTCCAGGCCGGGCTTCTGGCATGGCGTGCCCGGCCATCGCGAGGGTGCCAGCCCCCAGCCCCCTGCCCGGAGGGGGAGTGCTGATTCGAGGCCCCCGGCGCTTGCTCGGGGCAGATGATGGTGTGGAAGACGTGCTCGAGCGTGCCCGGGAGTGTCGCGCTCTTTGCCAAGGATTCCTTCGAAGGGTGGCTGACGCGGTGAGCCTGCTTGGTGAGGAGCTTGCTGATGAAGACGCGTGCCTTGAGGCCGAGGGCCTGCGCCTGGCTGCAGAGAGGCGTGAGCTGGAGGGCGCCATCGCCCTTGCGCGCAGTCAGCGCGACCTTGACGACGCAGAGGCCAAGGCGTCGCTGGTGGCCTCTCGGGAGGCCCGATCTTGGGCTATTGAGGAGGCCCGGGAAGCTGACCGGCGGCGAGAGGCGGCGGAGGAGCGGGCTCGGGAGCTCCTGGCCTGGTGCCACTCACTGGAGGAGCAAGTGGAGTTGCACGAGGCAGCCCTCGCGTCAATTAAGGTGGCCTCTGGGGACCCAGCAGAGCTCCAGAAGCGTGAGGAGGCGCTGACGCTGGAAGCCGCTGAACGTACCCGCGAGTACGAGCGTCTGGAGACGAGGGAGCGCTTGGTGACGTAGGCGGAGGATGATGTTACTGCACGGGAAGCCTGTGTCCTGGAGGAGGTCGGACGTCGGGTGGCGATGGCGCGCTTGAACCTCGAGCACGAGTTCGAGGAGAGGCTGGAGTTGATCCGGGCCGAGGCTGAAGGTAGGACTGCTGCCTTGAGGGCCAAGCTGGAGGAAGCGACACAGCGGTCCGATGCTTTTCGGGCCGCCCTTGAGGTAGCGCAAGGGGAGTCAACCACCTCCCAGGCTGAGGTGCTCCTTCTTCGCCAGCAGGTGGAGGAGGCTGAGGTCGTCGCGCGCCAGAATGCGGACGAGATACATCAGCGGCGGATCCTGGAGCATGAGCACGGCCCCATGCTCACCACGCTCCGGGAGAGAGCCAACACAGCCTTGGGCAACATCTGCGAGGCGGTTGTTGGCGAGCCGCACGCAGTCAACTACGCCGGCAACCTTCAGTTCTTCATCGACGTGGTGACGCAGTTGGAGGCGCGGTCGGTCAGGGCCGACAGGTTGGTGGAGGAGAGGAGCCGCGCCCTGCTCGGGCGCGCCTTTTCTCGCGTCTTCAGCCATTTCCAGAACATGGATCCCCACTTCGATTTCGACGCCGCCATCGCCCCAGTCCCCCAGGCCGTCCGAGACGACCCGGCACACTGGGTGGAAGACAATGTGGATGCTCTTGTCAGGGCCTTCGCTTCAGACAACAACGGCGTGATCGTGGCTGCCGACGAGGGCGGTGTGGTGAACGGCCCTGACGCCGCTGGCGGCAACACAGACAGCGATGGCGAGTTCAGCGACGCCAGCAACGGTTCGGGTGGTGCTCCTGAGGACACATTGGGGGATTCATCCGACTGATCGTGCATCGTTCCTGTTTCCTTACCCTGCATGAATAGAACTCAGGTTTTGGCCTGATGGCTGTGAGAGCATTTTGGAGGGGGAGCCCCTCATGTAAAACTTGTGTTCTTCGTACTAGTAGACGTTACATTGCCCATGTGCCCGCGCCAAGTGGTTGGCTTAAGCGACACGCTGGTCGGCTAGTTTACCTTTGTCCCATGCGGGCCCTGAGGTAGCCTGTGGGAGGCTGTGGTGTCCCGAATGTTCCTTGACCGAATCTGTAGGATCTGCAGTAAAAAACCCTCCTGAGAGGACGCGGCGGCGGCAGTCTGGGCTGCGCGCAAGCTAGGCCTAACCCGGCTCACGAGGAGCTCACGAGGGGAGGCAGCTGAGGCGAAGTGGTAACCAAAACGTGAGAAATTGCTCGAACGAGACTAAGCACCCCTTCCCCGAACACACGCAAATCTCAAATTCGAATCCAACTTAAATCCAGCGGGGGAAAGCGACAACCAAAGGGAAAAGCAATGAAAGCAGACAAAAGGCCGCGTCCGGCACCTAATCTAGTCTTGGACGTCTCCTCACCAGCGCGGAGCTTAGTGCTGCCACTGGGCGTGGGAGGGAGCCCCAGGGCCTGAGGCCAGCACCCCTGAGACTCCGGGGCGTGTACAGCCCCACTCATTATTACGTGAGAGTGTCACGGGGCGGCGAGCTTCACAGGCACTGGGCCTTCTTCACAGGTACCGGCCTTGCTTCATATCGCCAGACGAGGGCCCCGCCATGCGCCACACTCTAGTGCCATCAACGACGACCGAAAACCAGGACGCCGCCGATGGGGTAGAGTGGTCGCCAGTGGTTCCCCCGACGACCACGGGTCCTCCGCCAGGGGCAGGCCCTGAGGCACCTCCCCAGCAGAGGGCCTACCTCCTGAGAACACCTTGCTCCAAACGCCCCAGTGGTGATGTCGGATCTCGGCCCCTCTCCTGCAGCCCCCTGCGCCCTCCTCCCGAGGGGTAGGAGACTGTGGGAGCGGGGCAGCTGCTCGCTGTGGCGACCTACACCTCCTGCGATCCATGATTAGCGTATGCCTGCTCCTGAGGAATTAGTGGTACCCGATAGTCGTTGCCTCCAGCATGGCCAGTGGGACCGTCCCAGGGCTCCTGGAAGGGCTCAACTTCTGGCGCCTCGTCCCCCTAGCTTGGGCTGAGGAGCGAGCCTTGTTCGCCCTCATGAGGGTGTCCTTGGTCCATCATGAGGGGCATGTATTCTTCTGGTGCCGTTATCCCAAAGGCGATGCCATAGTGCTCCGCGCGCCACGCAGCTCTGCCTGACGCGCCCACCATGGGGTGGTAGCGTGGCTGTCCACTGGGGCCGTGGGTCGCGTCGAGTCCTTCTTCTTCGCGGACTGGGAGCGGGGGCAGCGTCGCCGCCGGTCCGGTGCCGACGGCTTCGCTGGCGTTGGAGTAGCCTTGGAGCCCGTGGGCGCGCGTGGAGCCGCCGCGCGGGCCGCCCTGGGCTTGAGATGGGAGCTGGGTGCAGAAGGGGGGAGCCCCCGAGGCGGCGAAGCACAGGAGCTCTGCCACCCGCTCCAGCAGCACGTCGCGGCCGCCCTCTAGCAGCCTGCACTTCAGTAGCTCTCGGGCCACCGTGAGCGCGGCCCTCGAGTTCGCCTGCTCCCGGCGGGTGTACCGTGTCGTGGTCGCAGCGTGATTGGAGGCCCTTGCTGCCGACCGCGCCTGCCGCAGCGTGAGAGCTGTCGAAGCCTGTCCGCGTCGCCCGCGGCCCGCAGCGCCCTCCGGACCGTGAGCTGCCTGGGGCATGGGTCGCCCGAGGCGAGCGGCTCTGCGTGGGCGGGCCACGCCGCCCATGGATCTGGGTTGCCTGCCTGGTCGCCGGACATGGTGATGACGATGTGACGGGACACGAAGCGGTAAAAGGTGGATTCCGGTGCACCCCTACCTGGCGCGCCAAATGTCGGATTTCGGGTTCCGGCAGACCCTTGAGGTTCGAACACTGGGGTGCGTGCGGAGATTTTGCCTTCTACCTACCTGCGCCCCACCGCCTCGCTAAGATCTAAGCTATGGAAAGAACAGCACAAGAGACGCAGGGTTTATACTGGTTCGGGCCACCGTTGTGGTGTAATACCCTACTCCAGTGTGTGGTGTGGTGGATTGCCTCTTGGGCTGATGATGATGAGTAATACAAGGAAGAACAGCCTCGCGAGGGTCTGTTCTTGGCTGGGGGGATGAACTGCTAGGAGGAGTTCAGTCACCCTTCTCTCTCTCTCTCTCTTCTCGATTGCGATCCGATCTCGGTCCCCCTCTCCTGTGGGTGGCTAGTCCTATTTATAGGCAAAGGCCCTGGGCCTCTTCCCAAATATTGAGCGGGAAGGGCGCCAACGATTGGCAAAGGGGAACATCTGGTACACTTATCCTGACTAAAGTTGGTCCTCGCCTGCCAAAGGCTCTGGTGGTGACGCTGGCTTGGGCTCCACAATGACTTCTTCCCTGCCGTTGGACTTGTCTTGGTCGTTTTGCACCGAAACGGGTGCCTTTGCTTGATGCTCTCGCCTGCGCTTGCTCCCTTTGCACCAAAGAGGAAAGAAGGACACTGCGTGGGCTGGCGCCCGCCTGGCACCCTTGGTCGTCATGGCCTGCATCACGGGCACCTCGTGAGGTACCCCACCTTGATCTCTCTGCCTCCTCGCGAGCCAGCCTGATGAGGCTGTGCTTGAGGAAGCTCCGTGTCATCCGCCTCGCGAGGCTTGGCCCCTCGCGAGGGTCTTGGGTTTGTGTTGATGAAGATGGGCCGTGCTGGGCCCCCTTTGAGCCACGCCGCAGGCTGCAGGCAGGCAAGTCTGGGGACCCCCATTCCCAGAACACCGACAAACACTAAGCATAATATCTGGCCTAGATGCACATAAGTACAATAAAGAACCAATCATGGAGCGGTATATCTTATGATCGAAGTCGATACCATTTTCATCAGTGCACAGATGTCCATTTGTGGGCATAGGAATTTTGACGCCTTTGCAATCTTGCATGCCGAATTTCCTCAGTACATCCTTGAGGTATTTCTCCTGAGATATGAATATGCCGTTGCATTGTTGACGAATTTGAAGACCTAAGAAGAATTTCAACTCTCCCATCATAGACATTTGATATTCTTCACTCATCATATAGGCAAATTAATCACTATAACATTGTTCAGTACAGCCAAAGATAATATCATCAACATATATTTGGCACACAAACAATTCACTATCATAAGATTTAGTGAAAAGAGTAGGGTCGAGTGAACCGGGTTTGAAGCCTTTCTTCATAAGGAATGCCTTCAAAGTATCATACCACGCCCGTGGGGCCTGCTTGAGGCCATAGAGGGCCTTGTTGAGTCTGAAGACTTTGTCAGGATTCTTTGGATCTTCAAAACCTGGGGATTGAGCAACATATACTTCTTCCTCAAGCTTACCATTGAGGAATGCACTTTTCACATCCATTTGATATAGAGTGATATCATGATGGTTAGCATAAGCAAGTAATATGCGAATAGCCTCAAGTCTAGCAACAGGTGCAAAAGTTTCATCAAAATCAATTCCTTCAATCTGTGTGTAGCCTTGAGCTACAAGTCGTGCCTTATTCCTTACCACAAGGCCATTTTCGTCTTGCTTGTTGCGATAGATCCATTTTGTGCCATTGATATTGTGCTTGCAAGGATCTAGACGTTTGACTAGTTCCCAGACGTTCTCTTGCATGGCCTGAATCCACTTAGGCTCCAGAAATGCTTCATCTACCTTAGTGGGATTTGTGATAGAGACAAAAGCATAGTGCCCACAAAAGTTAGATAAACGTGAAGCTTTTGAGCGTGTGAGAGGACCTGGCACTTTAATGTCATTGATGATCTTTTCAACTTGCACTTCTTTTGCAATGCGAGGATGAGATGGTTGTTGTTGATGAATTTGATCAGGATTTTCTTCAGCACCATTTTCTTCAATATTTTCTTCAGGTGCATTAGCTCGACATTCTTCATGTTCTGGAATGAATTCTTCAGCAGATTCTTCAGTAGGAATGACATCCTCAATAGCCTTGAACCTGATAGTTTCCTCAGGTGCTGGTTCATCTATCACAGTAGGTAGGTGCTCTCTTTGCGAGCCATTAGTTTCATCGAACCGCACATCTACAGTTTCAACAACCTTGTGAAGAACGTTGTTGAAGACTCTGTAGGTATGCGAGTCCTTTCCGTAACCAAGCATAAAACCTTCATGTGCTTTCGGTGCAAATTTTGAGTTGTAATGAGGATCTCTAATCCAACATTTAGCACCGAAGACTTTGAAATAACTTACATTGGGTTTCTTGTCAGTGAGGAGTTCATAGGCAGTCTTCTTGAAGAATTTGTGAAGATATACTCTGTTGATGATGTGGCATGTAGTATCAATTGCATCAATCCAGAAACAACGAGGCGTCTTGTATTCATCAAGCATAGTGCGAGCCATCTCAACACGAGTTATGTTCTTGCGCTCCACAACGCTGTTCTGCTGAGGAGTATAAGGAGCAGATAACTCATGAGTAATACCAAGTTCATCAAGATAGTCATCAAGACCAGAATTCTTGAACTCAGTTCCATTGTCACTTCTGATGTGCTTGATCTTCACACCAAAGTTGGTTGAAGCCCTCGAGGAAAATCGTTTGAAGACTTCCTCCACTTCATGTTTGTAAGTAACAATGTGTACCCATGTGTATCGAGAGTAATCATCAACAATAACAAAGCCATATAGAGATGCATCAATTGTAATAGCAGAATAATGATTAGGGCCAAAGAGGTCCATATGAAGCAATTCAAATGGTCGAGTGGTAGTCATGATTGTCTTCGCTAGATGCTTGGCCTTTGTCATCTTCCCAGCTTCACAGGCTCCGCGTAAGTGATCCTTGAGGAATTTGACATTCTCAATGCCAATGACATGCTTCTTCTTTGCAAGAGTGTGCAAATTTGAGTAAAACCAACCCTCGAGTTTCGCCGAGGTGGCCCCACAGGTTGCCCGGTTCGAAGCAACACTTAGAAAAGCACTGGTCCAGGGGGGTTAAAAATAAAGATGACCCTCGGAAGCGCGACTCCCAAGGGAAAAGTATAGGTGGTAGTGAGGCAAATGGTAAAACCAAGGTTGGGTCTTGCTGGAGGAGTTTTATTCAAAGTGAACTGTCAAGGGGGGCCCATAACCCCAACCTCGTTAGGAACACAAAATCAAGGAATATAACACCGGTATGACGGAAACTAGGGCGGCAAGAGTGGAACAAAACACCAGGCATAAGGCCGAGCCTTCCACCCTTTACCAAGTATGTAAATGCATTAAAATTAAACAATAGATAATATGATATCCCAACGTATCCATGTTCCAACATGGAAAAAACTACAAGACACCTGCAACTAGCAACACTATAAGAGGGGCTGAACAAAGCGGTAACTTAGTAAAACAACGGTTTGCTAGAGGCTTGACATGGCAATATGGGAGGCATGAGATAACAAGTGGTAGGTAGCGTGACATAGCGATAGAACGAACAACTAGCAAGCAAAGATAGAAGTGATATCGAGGGTATGGTCATCTTGCCTAAGATCCTGCAAGGAAGAAGAACGAGTACATGAAGAAGACAAACAGACGTAGTCGAATGAATCCTCACAACTCCGAAACGAAACCGAAGCTAAGGAGAGAAGCAACCGGAAAGAAGCAAGCAATATGGTAAACACACAAGAATAAACATGGCATGAAGCACAAACAAGTATGATGCATGTCCGGTTTACATATGCATGGCATGGCAAAGTGCACAAACAAAACTACAAGTTAAGTGGAGCTCAATATGCAACGAGATGCATATTGACAAAACACCACATGAATTATTTAGTTCTCTCTCGATTATGTACCCAACAATATTAAATGTTGTTAAACATGGCAAGAGGTGAAACATAAATAAACAAACTATTTAGGCACATTTAAATGAGGCCGGGAACAACAAACAACAATTCCGGTAAATCCTCATGTGCATTTAGCAATTTAATGCAAACACCAATTTTAAACATTTTAAATGTTGTTATCATGATGCGGATGACATATACAAGTTTATGCAATTTTATAAAAATGTTACATGAGCATGTTATGAAGCATTTGTCATCGCGACAGAAATGGAAGGGGTGCCACGGCAACAACAACGGAAATGGTGCCACAGCAACATTCCGGTTCCAGTAGCTCATGGAGATACCAGTGCAAAAGGAAGTGTGGATGTGCAAAACATTCAAGAGTGATGGGGAGTGATCCCGGAAACCAGGTGTCCCATGTGTCGGTGGCATGGTAAACGAGGAACAATGTGCAACGACAGCTCGGACACGGTGCAAACATGGGCATCTCAAACAACACACATGCATTCGGTCCACGGGCGTCGTTCCGGCGGTTATACCTTCCAAGGGTGCATTTTCGGGGCGGATCGGGTTCGATGCGATGTAGGGGAAGTAGGCGTTCTCGGGACGGTAGTGGAAGTAGTGGTACACATCTCGGAGAGGGACTTTAGGCATCCGAGTAACTTGGGGTCGACGGTAGTCGTTCTCGCATGCTCCAGGGTCGACGGTAGAGGTTCTCGCGATCTCAGCAACGGTAGTGGTACATGTTTATAGTCGCACGAGTTTCCATAGATGTTCGGGGTCACGGTGAGGAACTTGACACATCGTTGAACTTGGCGTCCGAGGAATCCCGCGTAGTCGTACACGAGTCATAGTCGAGCTTGACGGTTTCGTTACACGGTTCTTCGGAGACGGTAGTGGTATACAAGTATTTTGGCCATGGTAATCGTACACACTTTCGGATAGGAACTCGGTGTTCCGATGCGGTGTACGGGAACATGTCGATGGTCGTCGTGGTACTTGGTGTTTCGTTCAGTACTCGTTCGAGCATTCGTGTGGTTTTGCCGATGGTGTACTTGGGGATATCCAAGGCGGCCTTGACGCATCTGTTCATAGAGGTACTTGGCGGTTTCGTGTAGTCGGTCTTGCCGGTCTCGGTAACGTAGTTGTACAGGAGCGTCATCGAACTTGTCGAATCCAAACTCTTGGAGGGCCGCTGTGGTACTTGGTGCTTGTGATGTGGTGTTTGGCGAAAACAAGGGGTGCTTGACGAAATCTTCAATGATCGAACTTGGCGCTACTCCCTGTTCATTAGTCGTCCGACTTGGCGTCAACCGCAGCAGCACGCGGAGGAGCACCAGGACAGCGGAGACCACCGGCAGGGGACAGCGGCTACCGTGGATGTTGCAGGGACTCGGGAAGGAGGTAAAGAAGACGCAGCGACGCGATCTCCGGCGAGAAGGCGAAGCAGAGGAGGGCAGCGGTGGTGCGCTTGAGGCCGAGCGGAGGGAGGAAGAGGCGCGAGCGCGAGGTGGCCCTCGGCTGCCATGGACGGAGGCGAGGTCCGGGCAGAGGAATGCGGCATAGCTCGATGGCGGGAAGGCGGCAGCGGGATCCGGGCAGCAGAGGAGCGACCGAGCCAGCGGCTGGGTGCTTCATGGCGGCGCCATGGCGGGGAGGCGATGGTGCTGGTAGCGGGGAGGTCTGGCGGCGCGCGGGAAGAGCAGCTGCAACAGGGCGTGGGGGATGACGGCTGCGGGCGTAGGTGCTCGAGGAACTCCTCTCCTCAAGCACTCGAGCGACGGGGACGAGGTGCAGGGGGAGGCGCGGTCGCGGCCTGGCGCTATAGAGGGAGGCGCATCATGGGGTCGGGTGCGGTGGTGCGAGAGCGAGGCAGGGGGATCGAGCAGGTCTGGGGTCTGCGTGCGTGTGTGCGTGGCTGGTGGCGGCGCAAAGGAACAAGGAGTGGGATCGAGGGATAGCTAGGGTTCGGGAGAGAGGTGAGGTGCGGCTGGTCCTTGGGCCGACGCAGGAACTTGGAAGGCCCAGTTGGGCTGGCTGGCTGCTAGGCTCCCTTCTCCCACTCTCTTCTCTTTTCATCTATAGAAAATGGAAAGAAACAAAAGAGAGAAGGAAAGGTTTGTAAAAGAAGTGGGCATGGGGTTAAATTTCCCGGACTCACAAAAGGGGCTTGATCCAAGAAAAATACAAGTTGCCTGCTTGAAAGATTTAAATGCAAATCCATTTGAATTTAAATTTGAATGGTTTGAACTAGGACAATAATTATAAGAGCCCAAAATGATGAGGATTTTTGGAGGAACCTCGATAAAAGTGATAAAAATTGTGGACATGATTTGAAGGTCAAACTCAAAGTGGAATAGGCATGTGAATTATTTTGCAAGTGTGTTCTGGTTAATTCCAAACTAATGGAATATTTATAATAGGTGCATAATTATTAGGAGGATATGTTATAAAGAGAAATCACCATGTGAATTCCCTCGATTTAAATAGATCAAAAGATCTATGCAATTTATTTAGATGAGTTTAAAAAAATTAATGATATGATACATGATGACATGATGCAATGCACAAACAAATCACATGATGAAACTTGGAATAGTTGGAAGTCTTCTGGAGCGTCGGTCTTGGGGCGTCACAACACTCCTCCACTTACAAGAGATCTCGTCCCGAGATCTAAGGGTGGCACTAGAGAGAAGCGGAAAAGGAAGAGGTAATACAAAGTTGCTTCTTCGACAAATGAGCGAAACCACGAACCTTAAGAGGTTGAACAACTTGAAAGAAAGAACACAATAGAGTTGAACAAAATTGATAGCACTCCGATAGAAAACAGAAACAAGGATCACCATGTGAGCCTTGGAGGTTGCAAAGCTATGAATGACGAGCACAATGGACAAGAAGGAATTGAAACCACTCTGGTTGAAACGAGATGTACAAGGAACAATAAAGATCAATTACGACAGCACTCCGGATAAAACAAGATAGAGAAGGAGTAAGAAAGATATAATTTGGACAACATTCCGACTGTAAATGGAAGGAATTGAACATGAACTTGATAAGATGAGATGATACTTCATGAAATCAACAACACACTGCCTCCGGAACTAATAAAAGAATGGCACGAGGGGTAAGAAAGATTTCAGACAGCACTCCGGTTGAGAAGGGAGGCAAAACTGATAAGATGAGAGAACTTAAATGGAGGACATGATACTCCGGTTGAATGGATAAGCAAAGGAAAGAACATGATCTTTGACAAAAATGGGATGATGGGTCGAAGAGTGCAACATCACAATGCCTCCGGAACAAAAGATAGAACGAACTGAAAGTAACGAAGAAGAAAACAACATCTTCTACCTCGAATGAATTTGAAAACATCCTTCCATAGAGGATTGGACGGAGTTTTTGGGAAATGAACAATGAAAAGAATAAACTTGTTGTGGGCGTATGGAAAACTTTTCAAAACTATGAGGTGAAATTCTGCCACTAACGGAAGCAATAGATTGGATTGATATCAACAAGGAGACGAGAAACTTATTTCATCGGAAGGATAAATGAAGAACTTGGGTCATTTATAAGCACCATAAATAGCAACAATCCTTATGGAAAGCTTTAGGTGAAATATAACCCAATATAACTCCAATGAAAAGATTGATGGGTTTAAATATCTCTTTCCTGACAACTTGTCAATCATGAAACATGAAGGGAACTGTCAAAATGACATAAGACCACCTCAAAAGATAAAGTAGAAAGAATTGCACTTTGGAATGCAAGATGAAGAATACTTGAACTCCTCCAAACAAAACATGTGTTGAACACCAGGTTTATTTATGAGTATAGCTTGGCGGATCATAACTTTGAGAGAAATCTTGAAGAGCCATTGAAGAATGAAAAGCATCCTTGACGAACCACCATGTAGAACCTCCATGAAGAACTCCGGTAAAAAAGGATGATAGAAAGAAAGAGAAGTTGAGAACACAAGGTGAAGCCTTGCAATGATTTAGATGGAGCTTCACGACGAGATAATGCGGAAAACTTGGAACTCCGGAAAAGAAAATATGACACATCTCGAACCGAGAAATGTGACGTGATGAACAACTCTGGAACGAAGAAGCTAGGTCACTTGGATGAAACAATAATAAGAATTATGTTATGCGTATCCTTCACCAATTTGAATTGATGAGAAGCAACGGATTTGGCATACTACTTATTCATATAGAAAGGATTAAGGAGAGATATAGCGTAAACTTGAGAAGGTCTTGAATGAACCACCGGTACAATTTCGGAAAGAACGAATGAATTGATATGGTAACAAAGGAAAAGGGATCTTGAACGAACCACCGTAAGAACTGAAACTGAACATAGCAAGAAGGGACGAATCACCGGGAAGAATTAGAAAACGAACAAAGATGCTTGAGTGAATTTGGATACCAAGGAATGAAGAGATGGCAAGCTGAATAGAGAATACTTCAATGATGCACCGGCGAGATTTGGAGACCGATAGCTAAAATCTTAGAACGAAGAGAATCTTCAGAAATGATGGTCTTCAGATGATATAGAAATGAGAGCAACTCCTGAAATGCTTCGGATGGGTGAAAAGAATTCTCACAATTGAAAAACAATTATGAGAGGATGGCATCAAGCTTGAACTTCGTATTTTTTAAGAACGGGTAAGGATATAAGAGGAACTCCACTTCGGTCTTCACAATCCGAGAATGATGACGTGAAACACCACCATGTATTGTTTAGATACTCCAGAATGAAAATTAGAAAAGATTGAACGATCGACGAAAGAATTTGAAAGATCTTGGAGAAATACATTTGACTGATGATAATTCATTCTTACGTCGAACTATGAAATGAATTTTAGAATAGCTCCGGAAAAAATAGAAGAGTCAGGTAAGATCCTGGGAAAAGACCTGTGGGTTAGGGCCCACTCTAAAGAAACACCTTTGAATGATTGCTAGAAAGGGGGAATTGCACCGGTTGAATTAAATGGCTTGAATGAGGTAACAACCTCGAGATATCTTGAATGGATTAGGAATGAAAACACGAATCTTCTGAGATATCTTCAGCACTCCAGAACAATTGAATAGCGAGAAGTGGATGATTAAGATGTGCACCGTGATGAGAAAACATTTGTAGCGAGGAAAAGATATGAACAACAAAGTTTGAATTGAATCTACCGGAGAAGAAAAGGAACAAAGAATGATGAACTTGAAATTTCTGACCATCTTTATGACAATCACCGGATAAGAACATTGAAAGAAAAGAATGAAGAGTCTTCACATCCATAAGATGGATACTTGATTAAGAAATCTGAGTCCTTGAAGAAAAAGGGGTGGGAGGATGGGAAAACAAAGACAACTTGGGACGGATGAAACTAACACTGTTGAGATAACTTAGAATTGATCTTGTAGATGTTGAAAATGATCGGATCCACTTGAAGAGAAGCACGCCGGTTGAAAAAGGATTGACATGGCAATCTCGATAAACAAGAAGGATTACTATTCACATAGAAGTATGAGAACACCATTTAGAAAAAGGTATGTAATCCACATTTGACTTTGAAGCAACTCAAATCCCATATCATGCATCTGTCAGAAAGATATTCTAGGAGCTACTTGAATTCCCACTTATAAAATCCCGAAACTTTCTGGTTATGCAATCTGGTGTTGGGGATACAGGGGAAGCATAATATCTCACTCAAACTAACAATCCTTACACCCAGTTGTATCCATCCGTCAACACATAACCAAGAAAACTTCGGAAATCGTGTACCTCAACCTTCGAAAAGCATCCGTTATACGAGTTATGTCAATACTCCCGAACTCCCGCCCCAGTACTAGGTGGCATCGAGGTTATCGCACCAACAACTGCATAAAAGATACTTTCCATGTCGGTGAACTCAGGTATTCCATAACTACAACGATAAATTTGTGACGACAACACCTCGGAGCTCAACTCCCCGGGACACTGCCACAACCCCTAAATGTCAGGAGGCACCAAGAACAAAGTTCTCGTCACAAGAATATTAGAACGATTCCAAGATACCCGCGTGATCCTAATTTTTTTGGTTAAATTTGAGGAGAGGAAAGTCAAAACATCTACATCAGGAGACCTCACCAGAGTGACGAAGGGACTGAGGAGTAAAAAGAATCCTACTCTCCGATAGATATAATCCTAAGACTCAAAATATTTTTGTTCTAGACTCAACAACGTCAGTGATTTGATCAAGCAGGGGGCTCCTAAGTCGGGGATGGCTCTGATACCAACTTGTAACACCCATGATGCGGCTATATCGCCCACGTGTCGAGGCACGACTTAGAGGCATAACCACATGGTGCTTTAGTCGCAAGAGGGGTAATCTTCACACAATCCCATGTACTGAATAAGAAAGGGATAAAGAGTTGGCTTACAATCGCCACTTCACACGAGTAACAAGTTAAACATACATCATCCAGAGTACAATCAAGGTCCGACTACGGAACCAAAAGAAAAGAAGACAACCCCAAATGCTAGATCCCCGATCATCCCAACTGGGCACCACTACTGATCATCCGGAAAAGACACATAAAAACGGCCAAGATCTTCATCGAACTCTCACTCGAGATCAGTTGCGTCACCTGCACTGGTATCAATGGTTGAGCGAGTCCTGGATTAAGGGGTCCTCGGGCGTCCGACCTGTTATCCATGGGCCAGACTGATGGGCTGTGAAGACATGAAGGCCGAAGACTGTACCCGTGTCCGGATTGGACTCTCCTTGGCGTGGAAGGCAAGCTTGGCGACCGACTATGAAGATTCCTTCTTATGTAACCGACTCTATGTAAACCCTAGATCCCCTCGGTGTCTATATAAACCGGAGGGGTTAGTCCGGAAGGGATATACTCATTACCATAGTCATATAGGCTAGGCTTATAGGGTTTAGCCATTACGATCTCGTGGTAGATCAACTCTTGTAACACTCATATTCATCAATATCAATCAAGCATGACGTAGGGTATTACCTCCATAGAGAGGGCCCGAACCTGGGTAAACACCGTGTCCCCCGTCTCCTATTACCATCGATCCTAGACGCACAGTTTGGGACCCGCTACCCGAGATCCGCCAGTTTTGACACCGACATTGGTGCTTTCATTGAGAGTTCCATTGTGCCGTCAACGAAAGGTTTGATGGCCCCTTCAATCGTCTATAGTGATGCTGTCCAAGGAGAAACCTTCCTCCCCGGACAGATTTTCGTGTTCGGCGGCTTCGTACTGCGGGCCAACTCGCTTGGCCATCTGGAGCAGATCGATAGCTACTCCCTTGGCCACCAGGTCAGATTGGAAGCTTGAACTACGTCGCAGATATCTGTGGAGACTTGATCTTCAATGGATTTGAGACCGCAGCGATCGCTCCTCCTCACCCTGATGAACATGACTTAAATATGTCATCGAATCACATCCAGGAGATGGTCACTATTGCCGCAACGGCCTTAGAACTGGAGCAGATCGTGCCATCCGAGGCCACAGAGTCCGCGGAGTTGGAGCCGCACACGGGCTCGGCACCCTGCAATATTTGCGTCAATGGAATTCCGGACTCGTCTCCGGCTATAAGTTCCAGACCAGGCACGCCTGCGGACACCGAGCTAGACCGGTTATCAATTTTTGAATTTAGCGCCGCAGACATCTTCTAGCACTCACCTTTGGGTGATGTGCTAAACTCTTTAAAGAACTTATCCTTGGAGAAGGACTCACAGCCGAACTATGTTCGGTTCGACCCAGAGGCCGATGATGGGAAATTTCATTTCCCACCCACCACCCACTTCATAGCCACTATCGAGGACTTAACCAACATGCCCGCTTCTGGCTCCGAAGAGATTGACGGCAAAGACAACAATGCCGATAAGGAGCAAGGCCAAGACCCGCCAATCATCAGGCGTGGGACGGCCACCCCTTCATATGACATGTACATGATCGATACACTTAAAAAGCCTCGCGGCAAGGACAAGGGAGATCCAGTTAAAACTCCTGAGACACAATCTAAGTTTCAGCGCCCCAAACGCCGCCCCAAGTCATGCCGCATCAACGACGACGCTGGAGAAAATAGTACTCCGGACGGCACCGAAAGCAATGAAGACCCTGTGGGAGCAATATCCGAGCAGGAGCAACAGGAAAACAGGCAAGCCAGCCCCGATGAACAGGCCTCGCCCAGCGACGGTTCGGAGGATGACAACTACCTTCCGCTCTCCAAAGATGAGGTAAGCCTCGGCGATGAAGACTTCATCGTACCCGAAGAGCCCCTCGAGCAGGAGCGCTTCAAGCGCATGCTGATAGCTACGACAAGGAGCCTGAAAAAGAAGCAGCAGCAACTTCACGCTGACCAAGACCTACTCAATGACAGATGGACCAAAGTCCCGGTCACCGAAGAATACGGCCTTAGTGGCCTAGCCAAAAGCTACCCAAAGCACAGATCGCTATACCAGTCCGTTGACAGGGCGTTGGAGCCCATACCATTGTCACACAATGCGGCAGGTCGCCGACAACTCTGTCCGGATAAAGAGGCAACGCAAGCCGAACACCAGACCGCCCCACCTCGCCGTAAAGGTAAGAACAACGCAGGTCACGATTACCTAGACAAATTGCAGAGCAACTTGGAAAATAGAGCAGGAAACGCAAGACCGATCTACGGATCGCAAAAGCATGCTTCGACACGCGACAATGGCTACCTATTCGGACGTGTCAAACCTCGCCACGCCCGATCCGAAAACTGCAAAGGGACTCTTTTGGAGTTATGTCGCAGTGTGGCCGAGGGCTTGTCCCCCTGTTGGAGCTGCTCAACGGTGTTGATTTCCAAACCCAAGCCGATCGACGGTGGCATCTTGCCCTTCTTGGAAGACCGCCCCTCCCAATCTTCGGGGCCGGCCCTTTTCCTCCTTTTTGGAGAAGGGATACTGGGTCCTTTTCCGCCTCCATCTTCAGGCAAGGAAAGGTTTATTTCCCCGGACTCAGTGTCCGACTTACCTTCAGAACAAAGGTCATCTTGGGTCTTCTTGCCCTCCCCTGCTGGTGCCTGGTGTGGCACCAAGGCCAGCATCCTTGTTAACACAAGAATAGATGATTCTTCGGGAAGGGGAGCCGAACACCTAATCCGTTCCTCCTTCTTTATCCAGCCCTGAAAAAGGATGATACTGCTGGTATATTGCCACTGGGTAACTGACTATAAGGTATTCGGTAAACGGGTACTTACCGAGGTATCCGGATGGTTACAGTCTAGGCCGGCATCTTCGGTGGTGTCCGGCCATTGCCTTCATTTCTCGAAGAATAATCTCCACATTCCTTCGTGCGTTGTGCTGAAGAAGTGCTGAAGAGTCCGCGACCCTTCTGGATTGAACTCCCACAGGCGGAGAGGCCGTCGCTGCCACGACAGGGTCCGACAAACTAGCATTACTTGAACGACGTTGGCTATGTCGATGTCCCTCTCAATGAGGCTTCGGATGCAACTTTGCAGAGTTCGCACATCATTCATTGATCCCCAATCCAGCCCCTTGTTAATCCATGATGCATGCTGGATTGGGGGGCTGGATCGTAATGGGGTGCAGTTGCCCACTTGGAGCTGCGGGGCTCGATGATATAGAACCACCCCTGCTGCCACAAATCGGAAGATTTGTTGAAGGATCCTTTCAGCCAAACGGCGCTAGCAAGCTTGCTCACTATAGCGCCGCCGTACTCGGCCTGCTCCCCCTCTACCACTTGTGGCTTCACATCGAAGGTCTTGAGCCACAAGCCGAAGTGCGAAGGAGTTTGGAGGAAGGCTTCGCACATGACGATAAACACCGTGATGAGAAGAATAGAATCCGGGGCCAAATCGTGAAAGTCTTGCCCGTAATAGAACATGAGCCCTCGGACGAAGGCGTTAAGTGCAAACCCCAACCCGCGGAGGAAGTGGCACACGAACACGACCCTCTCGCCGGATCTGGGGGCGGGAATAACCTGCCCCCGGCAGGAAGCCGATGATAGATTTCAGCGGTCAGGTATCTCGCCACCCGAAGCTTTGCAATGTCTTCCTTCGCAACAGAAGAAGCTACCCACCTGCCTTGACTACGGCTGGATCCGGACATGATTGGGGCTGGTGGCGACCGAAACCCGGGTGTTGGAACTCAGGGTAGCAGGGGTTGAGAAAGAGGCAAGCATGGAAGAAAAAGACGGGTCTGTACCCCTATATGGAGGCTGCGAATATCAAACGTCTCCTCTTGGGCCTAAAAAACCTGCTTGTTTCCAAGGAGTTGTACACAAGCAACGGTTGGGTTACCCACATCCGGGTTGACAGGAATCCCTTAAAAAGGGAGGCACGATCTCCGCTCGGATAAGACGCGCCAATAAGACCACGTCTTGGGACGTGGGGCGATGGGCCGGCTAAAACGGTTCGCAAGTAGTGGCCGGGCAGGCATGGTGTCATATTACCAAAAAGTGGTCGGTGAGTTGAACCCGTGAAATATTGTGTCCTCTGCGGTTGTGCATAAAAGTCCGGATGCAATCATTACATCTGAAGATCAACTAGGAGTTCGGAAGGGGGACCCGCCTTGCAATGCCGAAGACAATCTGCGCGCCGGACTCCTCATCATTGAAGCTAGGTTCAGGGGCTACCGAGGGAGTCCTACATTAAGGGGTCCTCGGGCGTCCGGCCTATTATCCATGGGCTGGACTGATGGGCTGTGAAGACATGAGGGCCGAAGACTGTACCTATGTCCAGATTGGACTCTCCTTGGCATGGAAGGCAAGCTTGGTGACCGACTATGAAGATTCCTTCTTATGTAACTGACTCTATGTAACCCTAGATTCCCTCCCCGGTGTCTATATAAACCGGAGGGGTTAGTCCGGAAAGGATATATTCATTACCATAGTCATACATGCTAGGCTTCTAGGGTTTAGCCATTACGATCTCGTGGTAGATCAACTCTTGTAATATTCATATTCATCAAGATCAATTAAGCAGGGAGTAGGGTATTACCTCCATAGAGGGCCCGAACCTGGGTAAACATTGTGTCCCCCGTCTCCTGTTACCATCGATCCTAGACACACAGTTTGGGACCCCCTACCCGAGATCCGTCGGTTTTGCCCACGATGCGGCTATATCTCCCACGTGTCAAGGCACGACTTAGAGGCATAACTGCATGGTGGTTTAGTCGCAAGAGGGGTAATCTTTACACAATCCCATGTACTGAATAAGAAAGGGATAAAGAGTTGGCTTACAATCGCCACTTCACACGAATAACAAGTAAAACATACATCATCCAGAGTACAATCAAGGTCTAACTACGAAACCAAAAGAAAAGAAGACAACCCCAAATTCTAGATCCCCGATCGTCCCAACTGGGCACCACTACTGATCATCCAGAAAAGACACATAAAAACGGAGAAGATCCTCATCGAACTCCCACTTGAGCTCGGTTGTGTCACCTGTACTGGTATCAACGGCACCTGCAACTGTTTGGAAGTATCCGTGAGTAACGAGGACTCAGCAATCTCACACCCGCGAGATCAAGACTATTTAAGCTTATAGGTAGGATGTGGTAATGAGGTGGACCTGCAGCAAGCGCTAAGCAAATATGATGGCTAACATACGCAAGTAAGAGTAAGATGAGAAGCTACGCAACGGTCGTGAAGCTACAAGTGATCAAGAAGTGATCCTCAAACTACTTACGTTCAAGCTTAACACAAGACCGTGTTCACTTCTTAGACTCCACCGAAAAGAGACCATCATAGCTACACACGTGGTTGATTCATTTTAATTTAGTCAAGTCTCAAGTTCTTTACAACCGGATATTAACAAATTCACATCTGCCACATAACCGCGGGCACGACCATCGAACTTGGCGCTACTCCCTGTTCGTTAGTCGTCCGACTTGGCGTCAACGGCAGCAACACGCGGAGGTGCACCAGGACAGCGGAGACCACCGGCGGGGGACGGCGGCTACCGAGGTTATTGCAGGGAATCGGGCAGGAGGTGAAGAAGACGCAGCGACATGATCTCCGGCGAGAAGGCGAAGCAGAGGAGGGCAGCGGCGGTGTGCTTGAGGCCGAACAGAGGGAGGAAGAGGCGCGGGCGCGAGGTGGCCCTCGGCTGCCATGGGCGGAGGTGAGGTCGGGGCAGAGGAATGCGGTGTAGCTCGACGGCAGCAAGGCGGCAGCGGGATCCGGGCAGCAGAGGAGCGACCGAGCCAGTGGATGGGTGCTTCATGGCAGCGCCATGCCGGGGACGCGATGGTGCTGACAGCGGGGAGCTCCGGCGGCACGCGGGAAGAGCAGCTGCAACAGGGCACGGAGGACGATGGCTACGGACGCAGGTGCTCGAGGAGCTCCTCTCCGCGAGCGCTCAGGCGACGGGGACGAGGTGCAGGGGGAGGTGCGATCGCAGCCTGGCGCTGCAGAGCAAGGCGCGCCATGGGGTCGGGTGCGATGGTCTGAGAGTGAGGCAGGAGGATCGAGCGGGTCTGGGGTCTCCGTGCGTGTGTGCATGGCTGGTGGCGGCGCAAAGGAACGAGGAGTGGGATCGAGGGATAGCTAGGGTTCGGGAGAGAGGTGAGGTGCAGTTGGGCCTTGGGCCGGCGCAGGAGGTTGGGAGTCCAAGTTGGGCTGGCTGGCTGCTGGGCTCCCTTCTTCCACTCTCTTCCTTCTCTTTTCATCTATAGAGAATGGAAAGAAAGAAAAGAGAGAAGGAAAGGTTTGGGAAAGAAGTGGGCATGGGGTTAAATTTCCCGGAGTCACAAAAAGGGGCTTGATCCAAGAAAAATACAAGTTGCCTGATTGAAAGATTTAAATTCAAATCCATTTGAATTTAAATTCGAATGGTTTGAACTAGGACAATAATTAGAAGAGCCCAAAATGATGAGGATTTTTGGAGGAACCACGATAAAAGTGATAAAAATTGTAAACAAGATTGGAAGTTCAAACTCGAAGTGGAATAGGCATGTGAATTATTTTGCAAGTGTGTTCCGGTTAATTCCAAACTAACAGAATATTTATAATAGATCCATAATTATTAGGAGGATATGTTATAAAGAGAAATCACCATGTGAATTCCCTCGATTTAAATAGATCAAAAGATCTATGCAATTTATTTAGTTGAGTTTAAAAAAATAATGATATGATACATGATGCAATGCACAAACAAACAAATCACACGATGAAACTTGGAATAGTTGGAAGTCTTCTGGAGCGTTGGTCTTGGGGCATCACAGTATCTGTGGACTGTACTGCAGAATGCCAGAATAAGAGGGGGATAGCTAGTCATATCGAAGACTACGCTTCTGGCAACCTCCATCTTGAAGCATGTAGAAGAAAGTAGCTGGTAAGTTCACCAAGTATCAACGTATAGCATAAGCCTACCTGGAGATCCTCTCCTCGTTGCCCTGTGAGAAAGCGATCACCGGGTTGTATCTAGCACTTGAAAGGGTATGTTTTATTAAGTATCCGATTCTAGTTGTTGTAAGGTCGAGGTACAACTCCGACTCGTCCTTTTACCGAGGGACACGGCTATTCGAATAGATAAACTTTCCTGCAGGGGTGCACCACATTACCCTACACGCTGGATCCCTCTGGCCGGACACACTTTCCTGGGTCATGCTCGGCCTCAGAAGATCAACACGTCGCAGCCCCACCTAGGCACAACCGAGAGGTCAGCACACCGGTCTAAATCCTAAGCGCACAGGGGTCTGGGTCCATAGCCCATTGCACACCTGCATGTTGCATGGGCGACCGGAAGCAGACCTAGCCTCCCTAATACAAGAGCAGGTGTTCCAGTCAAATCTGGCGCGCGCCGCTCAGTCGGTGACGTCAAGAAGGCTTCGGCTGATACCATGACGTCGAGTGCCCATAACTGTTCCCGCATAGTTGGTTAGTGTGTATAGGCCAGTGGCCAAACTCGGATCAAATACCAAGATCTCGTTAAGCGTGTTAATTGATGTAACCACGGACGCCGACCAGGACCAGGCCCACCTCTCTCCTAGGTGGTCTCAACCTGCCATGTCGCTCTGCCATAAAGATCAACCCAGAGGGCCATCGGGACAAATGTCCTTTCAGCCCCCAATCCGTGAATCACTCGCGGGTACTCTACGAGCCGACCCGACTTTAGTCAACACATGTATAATATTTTATGTATATAGGTATATACCAGTGATCACCTCCCGGGTGATCACGGCCCGATAGTATAGCATGGAAGATGGACAAGAATGTAGGGCCACTGATGATAAACTAGCATCCTATACTAAGCATTTAGGATTGCAGGTAAAGGTAACAACAATAGTAGCAAAGATAGGCTATGTGGTAGAATAGGATTAACCGAAAGCAATAATATGCTACACTACTCTAATGCAAGCAATAGAGAGAAGGAATAGGCGATATCGGGTTGATCAAGGAGGGGGCTTGCCTGGTTGCTCTGGCAAGAAGGAGGGGTCGTCAAACCGTAGTCGATCGGGGCACCAGTAGCGGTGTCAGTCTTGTAGTCTATCAGACAGAAGAGGGGGAAGAAACAATGAATACAATGCAAACAGATGCATATCGATGCATGACATGACAAGTAACGGTGCCAGGTGTGCCCTAACACAGTAGGAGGTGATATCGGCGAAGGGGGGAAACATCTGGGAAAGTATCCCTGGTGTTTCGCGTTTTCGGACAGATGAACCGGAGGGGGAAAGCTGCGTGTTTTCTATGCTAGGGATGTGTGGCGGACGAACAGGATGCGCATTCGGATTCGTCTTGTCATTCTGAGCAACTTTCATGTACAAAGTATTTCATCCGAGTTACAGATTATTTTATATTATTTTTTAAAGATTTAATTCCTTTTTCGAATTAACATAATTAATTTAATTAGAAAATATAATTATGACGTCAGCATGATGTCAGGGTGATGTCAGCAATCAACCAGACAGTTGACTTAGTCAAACTGATGTGTGGATCCCACTGTCATTGTCTATGACTAACTAAACAAGGTTAATTAGTTTAGGGCACAACCAGCAGGGAGGCGCAGCGGGGCTGCCGGTGAGCGGTGGCGGGGACGCAGACTACGGGGCCGATGACGAGCGGCGCAGTGGCAGAGAGCGGAGCAGTAGGGCGGCAGCGGGGCGAACGGAAGCAGCGTGAGGGGCGCGGCCACTACGGCGGCTAGCCTAGCAAGGCCACATGGTGAAGGAGGCGAAGGCGGGGCACGAGCGTAGGGGAGATCCGGTCACGGTGGCGTGCGCACGACAACGACGAGCCTGCGCGCGGCCGCAAGGCGGGATGCCGCATCGGTAGTTGGAGGCGAGTCAGGGGCGGGCTTGCAGAGGTGCTCGTGGCAGTGTGGAGTCGGGCGCGTGGGGGATGCGGTGGCCAGCGGCGGTACAAGGCAGGGCGAGCGGTGGTCGACGTCGGGCGCAGCCCCATTGAGGCCACGGACGGGCGCGCGAGCATGGGACGGCTACGGGCGATGGCCGACGCGAGCGGTGGGGCGGAGCAAAGCGGGGAAGCAGGGGCGGGCGCCTGCGGCTCAGGGGAACAAGCGCCAATGAATGAGCGGGGCAGCGCGGGTGCGAGTGGGCACTGGGCGCGGGCACGACACGGTGAGTGCAGGCGGGGGAGAGAGGAGAGGTTGGGGCCTCACCGGCGATCGTGGGGAAAGGGCAGCGGGGCTCGGGGAGGAAGATGGGGACGACGGCGATGATGGCAGAGACGGGGAGGCAGTCCGGCGAGGTGGCGCTCCGGCGGGGTGGCCTCCGA
>NC_041382.1:639529927-639547075 GCF_002162155.2 Triticum dicoccoides | reverse complement strand
GGGGGGGAGTGGGTGCGTGTGGGGGTTAGGGTTATGGTCGTAGGGGGGTTATGGAGGAGTGGGGTGGGCCGGCCGATTGGGCCAGGTGGGTCGGCCAGCTGGGCCGTCTGGCCGAGTTGGCCAGGGGGCCTTTTCATTTTTTTGTTAGTTTTGTTTTTCTGTTTTTGTTCTTTTCCCTTTTATTTATTTCCTTTTCTGCTTTAATTCATTTTAAAATATTTAGGCATTCTGTAAAAGCATGGTTCCTTCACCATAAATACCCATGCATTAATTGGATTAGTCTGAACATTTTAGTTTTAATGTTTGAAATTTTTTGATGTTTGACAAAAATTTAAATTTGAATTTGAAAAGTTTTGATCCAACTCGAGATTAGCAACAATAACCGAGGTGATGTGGCATCATTAGCGTAGGTTTACTGTAGCATAATTACCCGGGCGTCACACATACTGTATGAACGAAAATTATGTGTCAGCGGTAGGATGGCTGAGTTTGGTTTGATCACATGCGGTAGCACGTGTCAGTGAGGGTGCATTCCCTTTGTTGGGTTTGGGGCGTGCAGGAGCGACTGTGTGAGGGTGCGGTGTGACTGCGGCGTGCATGAGCGACTATGTGAGGGTGTGGTGCAACCACGACAGCCGTGCGCAAGTGTATCTCCTTTTCATTTTGAAAACTTTAGGCAAGCTTGGAAAAAATGTGTGGTGAAGTATGGCAATGCAAGGCCTAGACCTAAACAGGATACAAGTACGTACGTAGGAGTACTACTTGTGTTAAAAAAGAAAGTCAGGGTTTTCCTTCGTGGGATTGATCAATACAAATCCTTGTTTGATGTGTCAATTAATGCGTATTTTTTCTCCAACGCCCAAAGAGCTAACCATCTCACTCCTCATTGCTTGATTAATGCAACACCATGCAAACCAACCTTCTCACTTCCACATGCATGCAAGGGTATATTAATGTCCTTGGTTGCTAGTACGAGGCTAACCCCATCAATTTTGCCTCGATTAGTGTTAGTGTCCTTCTGCAAATTGTAATTTTGATATACTGGCCTTGTGTACAAAAAAATAGAGGTAGCAACAATTTGACTTCCTTCCCCATTGCGATGACATCGACGATATCACGAATGTTGTGGTTTGGCGAAGTGCATTCGATGAAGAACACCATTGGGGGAGACCACGGTAAGTCATTCGCAAGTGCCACCTGCAAGCCGAGACAGCCGCTTATTTGCATCTAGGAAGTCTGTTGAACCAAAGGACGCGTAAATGTACCAGTACTACACAATAGTGTCGTCCGTCCAGCTTAGTGCGGTAAGGTGGTTTCTCGAAGAAGACGATGGAGAAGCGGAGTCACCGAACAGTGAAATGATGGTTGCTTCGTCCGTGCTTTGTGATTTGACACCTCACTGCTTTGTGATTTGTGATAGAAGGGACAGGGGAGTAGACTCTGTGCTCTATACTGTACATACTTCCAAGCACGGGAGAAAGAGGAGAGAGCTTGCATTTTTCTATTCCTTCAATCAATCAATTAGGGAGCTTCAGTTCCATCTTTTTGGCTTTGGCAGCACCGTCCACAATTGTTCCCAACGATGCCAAAAGCTATTTTCACATTTGGCTACACATTGTGATCTATGGATGCCCTTAAACGTACCACTTGGTTTTGCTCCGGTGTGCTATCTATACAAATCTCAATTACATTGATCTAAAAAATTATAGTATCAAGATTAGTAAAAAGGAGGTGATTTTGCCGCGCGGATGGCGGGGAGGTTTCTTATTTTTAGAGGCCGTTGGCCTGGCAATTTGCTAACATGTGGTCCCACGTGTCAGTGCTTTACCAAGCCGTTCCGCGTCCCACATGAGGCAGAACAATGGCACAAGCAACACGTGGTTAACTTGAAGAAGATGAGGGAGAAGCAGATTCAGCAACGAGTGAAATGATGGTTGCTTCGTCACTCCAACTTATTTTTTAGCATTATTACTTCGTCCCTCCAACTTAACTGCGGGAAAGGTGCAGCTTTGTGATTTGACGCCTCAGTGCTCATTACTATGTCGGCGCCATGACTGGGGTGCTTCACCTCTGCTGCTCTGCATTGTTATTTCGGTATGGCACGTGGACCCGGTTGCTTGATGTCCCACATGTCGGCGAAAGGGACTAGAACATTTATGAAAGCAAGCGCTCCACTCTTACGACGGAGGAGTACACGACATGGCGGCCCAATGAACTGTTACTTGTACTATATTACTACTATAGTTTTGCTGTTTCAAACGATCCATCACTACAAACCCGATTAAACAGGAAAGGCCAGATTTTTCCCACGCGGTAGATGATACTAGCCATACATTTCAAAGGCAATTTTAATGTATGCAAACTGAATAATTAAGTAACAATATGAGATCTAGTAAAACTAGAAACACATATGATTTATTGTGTTAGAGTGTAGTAGTAGTGCTGTATTGCATAGTTTTTAGATGTAACATGCGAGAACGTGTAGAGATGTACTTTTGGAGGGCCTACAGAGAGAAATTGGGCATAAAGTGGATTATTTGTATTCGTCTTCATATCATTTGTAACTCATATCTACAATTTTGTACAGTAGACATGAATGCGTGTACGCTTTTACGAAACCAGTACAACAATAACGGGGTGGCATGCACCAATTTAGGCACTAGCACGTTGGCCTACTCGGCTCCAAAGAGACAGAGAGAGAAGAGATAAATACACGGGCGGCCAATATATTTCAAGTGAAAAGCGTAATACGGTCAACGGACTTCAGAATACGCTCATTACGGTCACTATATACATTTTGTGGTGATTATACGGTCACTTCAGCATTGGATTGCACTATGTTAACCGACCAAATAGTCTGTGTAGCACTATGTTGACTAGTTAAATTGACCATGTTCCTTGTGGGTCCCACCTGTTAGTTTGCATAGGAAAAAGGTCAGATAAACACAAATTTATGTAGGCGCGACAAGACTCTAACCCGTGTGCGGGAACCACCTAGTTGTGTATGTGTCTGTCAGGGCCTGATGTGTGCACATGCACGTGTAGGTTGAGCACTTGAGCATGAGAGCGCGTGTTGGTCGTGTGGTGTGTGCATGCATGCGTGCGTGTGTGTGTGTGTGTGTGAGAGAGAGAGAGAGAGAGTGTGTTGCGTGCATGCGTGGCTGTGTGTGTACGTGTGACTGTTGCGTGCATGCGTGGGTGTGTGTGTTCGTGTGAGTGTTGCGTGCATGCAGTTCGTATGCACGTGTGTGTGTGTATAATCACCACACCAGCTCCTGTGTGTTAAAACAGACGACTCAGCATACCAATACAAGGCCACCTTGTCCACTGTGCCCGCGGTCATGACTTCGAACCACCGTCCAATATTTTTTATCGTTTGTTTTCATTCTTACTAGCAAGATGCCCGTGCGTTGCACGTAACATCAAGATGCATTTGTATGAGTAGTTTATCTTGTGAGAGAAAAGGATAAATGAGGGAAGGCCTTATTTTCAAATGTGGAGAGGGGTGTGGGTACCTCATTGCAAAATTGCCATAATTTCTGTCGGGGGTTTGGTGTGACATATGCCAACGGATGGCTTATCATGGTGGGGGCGAGTAGAACGTCGCAGGTGCCTGGAAACGGGATGAGGCGAAGACATGCACGCCGGTGAATCTTACCTAGCTTCAGGGCTCTCCGGGGAGATAATACCCCTACTGCTTCTCTGCGGGGTCTCCGCATGATCACTATGGCCAAGTGTTTACACGGTTGCTCCTTGAGCTGTTTCTTAGAGGTAGGAGAGGGCAAGGCTAGCTCTCTCCTTCTATCTGGTATGGTCTAGAGCTACTGGGTTCCAACCCTTTGCATGGGTGCCCTAGGGGGTTTATATAGGCCTACCCCCTAGGGGTACAATGGTAATTTGTTTGGGCGTGGGCCCAGCCGTCAGTGCCTTTGGCCTCCGATTTCTCCGCCGACTGCTGGGGCCCGCCGGTTGGTGGGCCCCACCGGCTGGTCTGGTACGGAGCCGACAGGCCGCGTCCACTGCGGGCGGGTCTTGCCGGCTGCTGATTACTGTAGCCGTGCTTCTGATGACGCGGGCTTGGTCATGGGGTCGTGGCAACAGTCCCGCCGCCTGGCGGGCGATCACTATTGCCACTCCCCATCACATCTTGACTAATGGCGCATGGGGCCCAGGGGAGGGCTCGGCCGACTCCCCGGGCAGACTCCTGACGGATCCGACTGGCAGTCCTCTCGCCGTCTCCTAGGGTCTCACTGACTGGTGGGACCTGCTGCTTCCGGTCCATTCAGACAAGCTGTCATGGGCGCAGGACTTAGTACTATGGTGCTGATGTCAGGGCCGGCAGGGCAACAGTGCCATGCCGCACGGAGATCTTCCCGAGTACGACGTGTTGTGGCCATGCCTGCCCTTGGTAAGGGGCGGGAGTGGGCTTCACTGTAGCCACACACCTGCCCCGTCCCCTTCAATGAGGTCATGGGTTTGTTGGAGTCGCTGGCCGACTCCCCAAAGCCGGCTTCTATGGAAGTCATCCCTGGGACTCGGCCGTGAGCGGGCAGTCGGCCGCCCTGCCGTCGACTCCTCAGGAGGCGGCTCTTCGCCCTGGGGTCTTGAGGGGCGCAGCCTGCGCCGATGTCTTGAAAGGTTATGGGACTCGGGTTGACCTACCCGTGGCCCATTACTCCGACAGTAGTCCCCGAAGCTGGTGAGGCGCCGCGGGCGATCAGCCGAGAAGCCTCAGCAGTTTCTCTTTCCGGGTGCTCAACACATGGTCTTTGACTGACTTCTGCCGGGCCGTCTAGAAGGAGTCGTACTTGCTCAACTCGGTCTCACTCAATTCTGACTTGCTCAGTATTTCGAACGTCGCGGCGGGATTTTAAGTGGCGTGCTAGCTAAGCCTCCAGGCTGCCGCCCGTTCTTGGCCTGTCATGCGAGGGCACGTGGCCAGGCCGTCCTGCCAGCCTACACGTGCGACGGGACAGGCCCATAGGCAGGGCCCGCCACTACCGCGCCTCGGCGCCCGAGTGGATCCGCTGCGGCCCTGGTGGACAGTTGGGATTCCCGTGGAGTTACTGCGCGCAATAACTTTACGTGGATCGTGGGGGTCGTGGGGTTGTGGGCGCAGTAAATGCCACGTCCGCCCCCTCGGCTTCGCAGCCCACGGGGCTATAAGTAGGGGGAAGAGGGGGGCACGCGCGCCCCTCCTTCCCACTACTCCTTGTTCTCTTCCTCCTTGCTGCTCCTCGCTCTCCTCCTTCCTCTTCTCTTCTTCGCTCCGCCACACGCCCAACCTCCGGCGAACGCTGCGGCGACAGCTCGCGATGAGTTCTTCCTCTGCTGCTGCGCCTCCCCCAGTGCGCTCTGGCACCTGGGACGGTTCCGAAGTTCATGAAGACCACATTGAGTTCCTCCGCCGGACCCGTCGGCTTCCCGGTGAGGATCGCGTGCAGGTGCGTCTTGCGCCGGAGGGGGAGATTTCCCCCGCACCGCAGGAGGGCGAGCGGGTCATCTTCCGCTCGCACTGCCTACACGGGCTGGGGCTGCCGGCGAGCAGTTTTTTCCGGTCCTTCCTGGAGTTCTACAGTCTCCAGCCGCATCACCTCACCCCCAACGCAGTGGTGCTGCTGTCCGCCTTCGTGGCCCTGTGCGAAGGCTTCCTCGGAGTCCTCCCCACCCTCGAGCTCTGGGCGGAGTTCTTCTTCTCCAAGCTCTGCACCCAGGCCGCGGGCGTGCCGGCTCAGTGCAGCGCCTTCATCGTCGTGCGAAGGTCGGGGGCCGACAATCCCTTCCCCTCCATCTCACTGATAAAGTTGGTGAAGATGTGCCGGAGATCCTACTTCTACGTCAGGAACGTCGCCACGAGGGGCGACTGGGTCAACCTGCCGGCTTTCAAAGCCGGCCCGACGGCTGGGAGACTGCCCAACTGGTCGTACCGGGCCAGGTCGCTGACGCCTGCGGGAGTCGGCGCCATCACGCGACTCCGAGTGCTGACGCAGTCGGAGGGTCTGATTGGTCCGGACCTGCTGGCCGCCTTCGTTTCGCGCCGAGTTCTCCCACTCCAAGGCCACCCTCACATGATATGCCAGATGAGCGGGCACCGCGACCCGAGTTGGATGTGCACCAAGGACATGCCTCACGAAGAGGTGGCCTTCATGGTGAACTACCTCTCGGACAGCAGGCTCGTGGAGGACTAGCGATTCGGCAAGGAGCCGTACTCCGGCGCCAACCCCTGCCTGTGGTGAGTCGCCTTTCTTTTCTTTCTTTAGATTGTATTCTTCTTGCCGAGTTTTGTTTTGACCAGTCGGCTTTGGTTAGAATCCCCTTCTTCACCCACCAGCCGGCACCTCGGGGCCGGCCCGTGAGTTCCTCGGCGACCTGGCGGAGAGCGACGTCGACGACCCCGATCTGGGGGCGGCGGCTCTGGAAGACGACGCCGAGGGAGGAGGAGGGACAGCAAGCGACTTCAGGCCTTCGGCTGCCTTCGCCGACTGGCCTGAAGACAACGCCGAGGGAGAAGTCACCCCTCGCCATCGGCCAGGAGACAGCGAGCCTGGCGCGGGATCTTCTGCCGCGCCGGGCGCTCCAGGCGGCGGGAAGAAGCGCAGGGCCATGCCGACCTTGTTCGGCAGTCGACCGAAGAAGCCCAAGGGCTCGGCTGCTACGACCCGGCAGGACGAGGCAGCCGCGAAGGCCTTCCGCTTCCGTAAGGAAGTGAAGAAGCCACCGTTGGTCTCCGTGTAAGTATTCTGTCTTCAAAGTTTTATTCTTTCTTCGTGATTTGTCTGAGTCTCTGCTTGCCCCTCTTGCTTCAGGGCTCCCCTCTCTCTTGAGCGGGTCGCCGCCGCCTCCGTCATGGGGTCAGCGGAGACGTCTGCCACCACTCGGCGGATTGACCCTGCTGCTGACCTCCGGGAGGCGACGGAGCAGAATGCGCAGGAGAAGCGCAACGAAGAAGAGGCCCTCCGCCTGGAGAAGGCGGAGGCCGACAGGGCGGAGGCCTCCGCTAAGAAAAAACTAGCGGAGGCCGAAGCCGCCGCCACGACAAAGCAGCGGGCTGAGGAAGCCGCACGCCGCCAGTCGGCAGTGCTCGTCACCCTGTTGAACTCTGCGCCGCTACCTCCGGAGTTCACGGGGCCAACTGGAGAAGCCGGCGGGGAGAACCCCGTCGAGGAGAGGGAAGGCGGCGACCCCTCTACTCCGGACACGAACGTTCCGCCGCCGCCGCCGCCTCCGCCGCCGTCTGAAGGCGCGCAAGGCAAGCAGCCAGCAGACCCTCCGGTGCCGCCGACCGAAGACGCGGCCGTGGAGAGGCTACTCCTCCAAGTTGGCTCGCCAACGCGCCGTCGTCTAGAGAAGGCGACTTCGGCACCTCGCACCCTAGAAGCCGGCACCGCCAGCTCGGCAGCCCCAGACGCCGAAGCGAAGAGCGCCGCACCTATTGGGTGGGTGCGAGGAGGCGGCACATGGCCACTGAACCGGGCGCTCCTGGACGTCCAGGCGAAGCTCTGTGCTGAGGGCGACGCTCTCCATAGTTGCACCAAGGCGTTCCTAGCATCGCGGGCAGCTGTCCGTGTATGTTTCTTTCCTTTGGTCTTTGTTTTCTTGTTCCTCTCTGTGGGGGCGCGCCAGCGCACCCACTGGGTGTAGTCCCCGAGTTTCGGGCCGGCTGCTGAGCAGGCGGCCTGGAACTCCAATTGATGAACTTCTGGGTACTAACTTTGTCTGAAATGCTTGTCGCAGGATTACCACAACCTCCGCGTCACTGCCTTCAACCGTAACGTTGAAGAGCTGGGCAAGCGGACCGCCAACTTGGCGGAGAGCCGGAGTAAGTCCTTTTTTCTTCTCTGCGGGGGCGTGCTAGCGCACCCGCGGGCTGTAGTCCCTGAGATTCGGGCCGACTGCTGAGCAGTCGGGCCGGATCTCCCCGGCGACCTACTTTATTGACGACTGTTATCTTTCTTCCTTTTCTTCAGGAGCCAACGCTGCTCTTCAATAGCAGCTGAGCGAAGCCAACTCCGCCCTGCGCGCCAAAGGGGAGGAGTGCAGCAGGCTCGCCACAGAGCGCGATCTGCTGGCCACTCAGTTGGCAGAGCAGAAGGAGCTGCTTGTGAAGTCGTAGAGGGAGGCGGAGGAGACGGAAACCGCCCTCTTGGCCGAGTTCGCGAGCGAGCGCTCCTCCTGGTCTGACAAGGAGGCGCTGCTGTCCTCCGGCTTCCACGAGATTGAAGACATCGTTGATGTGAGTCTCTTTATTTTCTTTCTTCGAGCTGCCGATTTAAATCGTGCCGACTCCTGGTTTTTGACTAGCTTCCTCGTTTCTTCGCGTCTTTGCAGACTTCTTCCCTGGGCAGTCGCAGGCCGCCATCCAAGCCATCGAGGCCGACCGTGAAAGTCGGAGGGCGGAGGGCGCAGAGATCGGCGCCGATGCCCCCCAAACTCTTGACGAGCACATCCTGAGCATCGAGGCTCGCCTCCGGCCGGCTCACCGGATGCTACGCCAGCTTCAGCGCGTCGGTGCCCAGGCGATTGCCGCCCTTTGGCTGGATATGCTGGCTCCGCGCACCCCCAGCCTGACGGCCAACTGGCTGGAGGTCGCGACTGGTCGTCTTGAGGCCTAGAAGGGCTCTTCGGCCTGGGCTGGAGCGCGCCGGGCCTTGGAGTTCGTCAAGGCGTGGTACCCAGGGCTGGATCTAGACCGGTTGGCCACGCTTCGGTCGGAGGCCCGACCGGAGCTGGCGGCTGCGGAAGATGCCCTCGTCAAACGTGCTGCGGCGATCGCCGAGTACACCGACACCAGCATCTTCGTCCCCGAGCATTCTGAAGACGGCGAGGAGGTACCATCGGAGTGGTTTGGGATGAACCCAGACTACGGCGAAGACTCGGCGGAGGTGATTGGCTCCAGCGTCGAGGAGGAGGACGAGGCGGAGGCACCAAAAGACGGAGCAGACGACCAGCCTCAGCCCGACCGTGCCTCCAGCAACGAGCCGCGTGCGACCGAGTCGACTGCCGCTGGAGATGATCAAGCCGAGACTAGCCAGCCGGCTGCCCCGACGCCTGACGCTGGCGCCTCCTCCGACCCTCCGAATCCGTTTGCTGCCTCCTAAGCTGCCGATGTATCTTTTATTTTATCTGCTTCAGTAGTCTTTGAAGAACATGTTAATTCGCACAATTCCACCCACGGGGTGTATTTTGAACCTCTACTCGACAATTTGGCCAAGGGCCTATGTTATGTAAATATATATAGCTATCTTTTCTTGCTCATTCTTCTTTTGGCTTTTTTCCTTTGCCGCTTTCTCTTAGTTGCCTGCCTTGCCAATCGGACAGCCACTCTGCGGATTGTTGCTGGATCAAGTGCTAGGCTACTTTGGGAAAGCAAGTACTTAGACGATTTCAAGATTTTTTTTGAGCAAGTTGGATAGGAAGCGACAGTTCGACTATCCGAGAGTCAGTTTGCGAGAAAGGCTGGAAGCCGTCTTGAGCTATGTTTTATGCTTTGAGTCCTTAGCCATTTTTCATGCGAATGCCCATTCTACCTTACCGCTGCCCACCGTATAGTCGCTCTGCGAGCTGCGGCTTCTGACAGGAGACGGTTTGGGCGTTTACACACTACTTGTCCGACTGTAGGAAGCATTTCATAGTGCAAGGCGGCAAGTCCCCAGGCCGATTTGTCGAGCCCGGTGCCAAACGGCATAAAAAGGACTAACATACTTGCAGTCATAATTTTTATCATCTAGACAAAAGAGGGCAGTCCCCGAGCTCGCCTCGGGGGGCCCGAAGTCTTGGTTCTTTAATAGAAAAGGTAGCGTGGTACATACTGCATCAGATGTAAAACCTTCGGAGGAGATTTGCATTCCATGGCCGCTCTGTCTCCTTGCCAGAGTCATCCCTCTTGCGTGCTCGGGGCTTCTGAGCGTCGATCAGGTAGTAGGAATCGTTGCCCAGTACTTTGCTGATGATGAAAGGGCCTTCCCAAGGCGCTGACAGCTTGTGCTAGCCGGCTGTTCGCTGGATCAGCCGGAGCACAAGGTCGCCTTCTTGGAAAGATCTTGGCCTGACCTTCCTGTTGTGGTACCGGCGCAGGCTCTGCTGGTAGATGCTGGACCGGCTGAGTGCCAACAGCCGACCCTCTTCCAGTAGATCGACGCCGTCTTGTCGTGCTTCTTCTGCTTCCTCCTTGGTGTACATGGTGACTCGTGGGGAGTCGAACTCTATGTCCGTTGGGATGACGGCTTCGGCACCATGGACGAGGAAGAAGGGTGTGAAGCCGGTTGACTTGTTTGGAGTCGTGCGCAGACTCCAGAGGACGGCTGGCAGCTCGTCGAGCCAACAGCCAGCCGAGCGCTCCAGAGGCTCGATCAACCGAGGCTTGATGCCGGACAGGATGAGGTCGTTTGCTCTCTCCACTTGGCCGTTTGACTGCGGGTGGGCGACAGACGCTAGGTCCAGTCGGATGCCTTGTGTTGCGCAAAAATGGGCCAAGGCGCCTTTGGCAAAATTGGTGCCGTTGTCGGTGATGATGCTGTGTGGTATGCCGTACCGAATTGTGATATCGGTGATGAAAGTCATGGCAGTCGGACCGTTCAGTTTCTTAATTGGCTTTGCTTCTATCCACTTGGTGAACTTGTCCACTGCGACAAGTAGGTGAGTTAAACCACCTCGTGTTGTCTTGAATGGTCCCACCATGTCTAGACCCCAAACTGCAAAAGGCCAGGCAATGGGGATGGTCTTGAGCGCAGAAGCCGGCTGGTGCGGCTTGGAGCTGACCTTTTGGCATCCTTTGCATTTTTGGACCAACTCCTTGGCCTCTTCTAAGGCAGTCGTCCAGAAGAAACCGTGCCGAAAGGCTTTGGTGACGAGTGCTCTTGAAGCCGCATGGTGGCCGCATTCACCTTGATGGATGTCTTTGAGAATCGCTTGGCCTTGCTCTGGCTCTACGCAGCGTTGGTAGACACCAGTGATGCTGCGCCTGACCAGCTCTCTGTTGACTATGGTATAGGCTGCCGCCCGGCGTTGTACTTGCTGAGATGAGGTCTCATCAGTTGGTAGCTCTTTGTTCACCAGGAATTTGAGGATGGGCTGGGCCCATGAGGGTGCTGCTATTTCTTCGACTACCAGAACTGCGACTTGGACGAGGGCGGCTGGGCTGGGAGGCGGTGGGTTGGAGTCAACAGCCGCTTGCTGGGTTGATGAAGTCCCCAGGCCAACTGACGCGGTCCTTGGGCCGAGTTCTGGAATCTTCGAGTCCGCCACCGCAATCCTCGGGCCGGGTTCCGTAGTCCCTGGGCTAGCCTCGACTGTGGCGGCTCCGGAGTCATCTGCGGAGATCCTCGTGCCGCCTGCCGGGGCTCTGGAGTCGGATCCGACGTCTTCGGGAGGAGCCGGTACGAAGATGGAGTCTGATTCTGGCGAGGGCTTGACGGACGGCTTGAGAAGGCGTTGAAGGGCGACACCAGATGGTATTGCTTGGCAGGTAGAGCCGATTCGTGCTAGTGCATCTGCTTGGTCGTTGTCATTCCTTGGTATATGAAGGAACTCACATCCTTCGAAATACCCGCTGAGTTGCTGCACGAGGAAACGGTAGCTCGCCATGTTTGCATTTGTCGCGTCCCAGTCGCCGGATGATTGCTGGACCACTAAGTCCGAGTCACCATAACACAAGATCCGGCGGATGCCAAGCTCTTTGGCAAACCGGAGCCCGTGGATGAGCGCCTCATACTCGGCGACGTTATTGGAGGCGGCAAAGTGGATTTGCAGCGCATACGTGAGCTTGTCGCCTTTGGGAGAGGTGAGGACGACGCCGGCTCCCAAGCCAGTGCGCATCTTGGAGCCGTCGAAATGCATCCGCCAATGGGTGGAATCAGGTGCTGGAGGCAGGTACTGGGTCTCGGCCCAATCGACGAGGAAGTCGGCCAGTGCTTGTGATTTGATAGCGGTGCGGGGCTGGTAGTAGATGGTGTAAGGAGCCAGCTCTATGGCCCACTTGGCCACTCGACCAGAAGCATCTCGGCTACCGATGATCTCGGCAAGTGGGGCCGTGCAGACCGCCATGATTGGATGCTCTTGAAAGCAAGGCTTCAATTTCTTGGCAGCAAAGTGTACGCCATAGCACATCTTCTGGTAGTGGGGGTAGTTCTGCTTGAAGGTCGACAGTACCTCGCTCAGGTAATATACTGGTCTCTGGACAGGCAGTGCCTTGCCTTCCTCCTTGCGCCCCACTACAATGACTGTGCTGACTACCCGGCTGGTGGCGGCGATGTACAGGAGCATAGGTTCCTTGGGAGTCGGAGCCGCCAGGACAGGCGGAGTAGTCAACATCTTCTTCAACTGGTGAAAAGCTTCATCCGCCTTATGGTTCCACTCGAAAAAAGTGGTCTTCTTCATGAGTTGGTATAAGGGGAGAGCTTTCTCGCCCAACCGACTGATGAATCGGCTGATGGACGCTAAGCAGCCGGTGAACTTCTGCACATCCAGCAGTCGGCTGGGTACCTCCATTCTCTCGATGGCCTTGATTTTTACTGGGTTGCATTCTATGCCACGTTCAGAGACCAGGAAACCTAGCAGCTGGCCGGCTGGTACTCCGAAGACACACTTCTCGGGGTTGAGCTTGATCTGGAACCGGGGCAGGTTCTCAAAGGTCTCCTTGAGGTCTTCCAGCAGTGTTCCACGCTTTTCCGTTTTCACCACTACGTCGTCCACGTAGACGTGGGTGTTCCTGCCGAGCTGCTTGAGGAGACACTTCTGCATGCAACGCTGAAAGGTGGCGCCGGCATTCCTCAAGCCGAACGTCATGGTGAGGTAGCAGAATGCTCCAAAGGGCGTGATGAAGGCGGTCTTCAATCTGTCAGCCGGGTTCAGCTTGATCTGGTGATATCCTGAGTATGCATCCAAGAAACTCAACAGCTCACATCCGGCTGTGGAGATTATCACCTGATTGATTCTTGGTAGAGCAAATGGGTCCTTGGGGCAGGCCTTGTTGACGCTCGTGTAGTCAATACACATTCGCCACTGCTTGTTCTTCTTTAGTACCAGGACTGGATTTGCCTGCCACTCCGAAAAGAAAACTTCCATAATGAAGCCGGCTGCTAGGAGTCGGGCTATCTCTTCTCCAACAACTCTTCTCTTCTCTTCTGATAAGTGGCGCAGGGGCTGCCTGACCGGCTTTGCATTAGATCGGACATGTAACTTGTGCTCGGCGAAATCCGTCGGTACACCTGGCATGTCTTTGGGGGACCATGCGAAGATGTCCCGATTCTCACGGAGGAAATCGACGAGCTCGCCTTCCTATTTGCTGTCAAGGTTTGCACCTACGACGGCGTACCTCTCTGGGTGCTCCGGATCCAAGGGTATCTTCTTTGTCTCTTTAGCCGGCTTGAACGAACCCTCAGCCTCCGACTCTTTTGGGCTGGGCGATACCTTAGGCTGCTTGCCGGCCATCGCCACAACTCGCTCAAGGAGCCGCTTCTCAGCCGCGATTACCAGGGACTCGGCCAGCCGGCTGCTCTCAGCTGCGCAAGCAGACGACTTCTAGTAGTCGCCTGCCACAGTCAGAATTCCCCTGGAACTAGGCATCTTCATCTTGAGGTAAGCGTAGTGGGGGACCGCCATGAACTTGGCCAAGGCGGGTCGGCCAAGTAGCGCATGGTATGGGCTCTCAAGGTCCACCACCTCAAACCAAACAAACTCTCTTCGAAAGTGATCTTTGTCCCCAAAGAGGACGTCCATCAGGATCTTGCCGATCGGCGAGCAGGAAAGCCCAGGTACAATGCCGTGGAACACTGTCCGGCTGCTCTGAAGCTGTCTTTGCTTGATTCCTAACTTCTCCATGGTATCCTTGTACAGGATATTGATGCTGCTGCCCCCGTCTATCAGAACTTGCGAGAAACGCGCGGCCCATTTGTCCGTAGCAAAGGTGGCGTCCAGGACCAAGGCGTAGGAGCCTGGACTCGGCATCACTTCTGGGTGGTCAGCCCTGCTCCAGCTGATGGGCTTCTCAGATCAGTGCATGAACTCTGGCGTCTCTGAGGCTACTGCGTTCACCTCTTGTCGCTGCAGCCACCTGCTGCGTCGATCATCAGCCATACTGGTGAACACCACGTAGGCTCCGTGTTCTTCAGGGTATTCGTCTTGTACTGCGCCGACTGGCCTGACTGCCGGCTGCTGGGGCAGAGGCGGAGGCGGCTGCCCAGCAGGCGGGGGTGGCAGGAGGCCGTCTCCCTTGGCGATCCTGGTGAGCTAGTGGCCCTTCCGGGTGGTGTGATTCGACGGCTTTGCGCCGCTGTGGAACTTGCAAGGTCCATCCAAGGTCTGCTCATAGGAGAAGGCCTGCAACTAGTTAGGCTTGCCGCCTTTCTGTCGCTTGGGCGGAGGCTGCTCTTCTGGCTGCTGGGCTTCAACGGTCGCGACCTACCGGCTGCTGGAAGCCAGCTACGGGGCCTTGCGCTTGTTGTCGCCCTGCTGTTGTCACCAGCCGGCGTCTGCCGCCGGAGTTCTTGGAGCTTGAGGAGCCACTTTGCCAGTTGTGCTGATTTGAATTTCCGCCTTCATGGAGGAGTCGGCCGTGGCGTACTTGTCCGCTATAATCAGCAGCTCGTCGAGGGTTTCTGGCTCATCACAGAGGAGCTTGTGCTTGAGGAGGGTGCCTTCTCGGCACCCGACTGTGAAGTACTCGATGGCATGCACCTCATGCACGCCCTCGCAGGAGTTCCGGAGCTCAGCCCAACGCGTGAGGTAGTCGCGAGTCGACTCGTCAGGACCTTGCACGCAGAAGGAGAGCTGACGAGGCTTGGGAGGACGCTTGTACGTGCTGGTGAAGTTGCGGACGAACGCTTCGGTGAAGTCGACCCAGCTGTTGATGCTGCGGGGCTTTAGGCTGTTCAGCCATGTCCGGGCCGTGCCCTGGAGCATGAGCGGAACGTACTTTACGGCGACACGCTTGTTGCCGTTTGCTATGCTGACAACCATGGAGTAGTCGACTAGCCAGTCTTCCGGCTTCACGGAGCCGGTATACTTGGGCGTGTGTCTTGGGAGCGTGAGCCCTCTGGGAAAGGGCTCATCCCGAATGCGGGGCCCGCAACAAGGCGGACCCAGCTCGTCTTCTTCTTCCAGCGCCAGGGACTGGTGAAGTCGGTCGATCCGGTGGCGGGCGTCATTCTCTCCAACTCCCTCTCGGCGGCCAAGGCGGTCACCGAGAGTCGGATGGTCAACAGGCGGCGGGGAGACTCGCCTCTCCTTACGGGGAGGGGGAGGCGGACAGTCGTCCCGTCATTCCACTGCTCTCGGGCGGCCATCTCGGTCGCGCTCTATGGTAATGCGAGTCCGACTGTGGTTGACAGCCGGCTCCTTGTCCTTTCTTCCTTGGGCGCCGCCAGTCGGTGTCCGAGACGTCGCGCCTTGATCTCGGTGCGGGTCGTCGTTTGGCCGCTGTGGCGCCTCCGTGCGGCAGCCAGCCTCGTTCTGCGCGGCGGCCGCGTCGAGGAGCCGCTGGACTTGCTCCATCATGAGGCGGCGTTCTTCGCCCTTGAAATTGTCCAGCTCATCCGCCGCTGCCTGGGCGGCTCGGATGTTCTCCGCTAGTGTAGCGTACACGGGGCAGCTAGCCCCAAACAGGCTGGCGATGGCTACGCCGCGCTGCTAGACCGCGCCAAGGCGGCTGGGCCCTGCCGGGGCCGGCGAGCCGCCAACGGCGCAATCCATCTCCCGCTAGTAAGCTTCTGACAAGCGTCTCATGCTGGCCAGCTTCTTCGCGCCTTCAACGAGCTGAAGGCGGCGCGCTTCTAACGTCTCTGCATCAGCATCTTCCGGAATGGGCGCAGTTAGGTCTTGCAGCGCCGCGCCGAGTGAGTCGGGCGCTCCTCCGCTAGGGAACTCGTCATGACTGATGACTAGCACCTCAGTGACGGTGCTTCCGTCGCTCTCTATGTGGGGGAGAGGTTCGTCGTAGACCACCAAGTTGGTGGGGAACGCGTCGAGCGACGCGGTGTCGGAGTCGACCAGCATCGGGTCGGTGGAGCCTATGGACTCCAAGTCTACGGCAGGCCCGCCGGAAACATGGAGTTGATCGAGGAGGCCCGCGAGGAGGTTCTCGGGGCCGCCCGTGCCTGCGTCGGACGCAGGTTCGTCGGAGAGGCGGACCTCGCCGACAAGTTCGGCCAAGGAGCTAGCTGCGCAGGCGATCTCAACGCCACGCAGCGTGTTGATGCAAACTTTGTCTGGCGTGCCTGGCTGGCTGCGCTCGCCAGGGAGGAAAAGGGTTCCCGTCCAGAACAGATCTCCGGACGGCGGTGCACCAGGCCCCACGGTGGGCGCCAAATGTCGGTAGTTTGGTGCGACATATGCCAACGGATGGCTTATGTCACACCCTAGCTAGTCATGCATTAGAGTGTGTGCATCATGTTTAAAATTCCATTTAACTTGAAATGGGGATCTGTGAAACCCTCAGAATCATTTCTGAAAATGACCCAAATAAAAATTTCTCCAAAAGGGTCCAAGAAAATGCTCATGTTGATCTCTGAAAATATTGGACAGAGATAAAAATCAAACCAATATTTTTAGTGGCTCATGGACATTTATTTTGGGCATTTCGAATTAATGCATAAATATTTGCTTTGGAAATATATTTCTATATATATTAATATATGTCCAAATATTATGCCAATTATAAAGGAGCTTTGGAATAATATATCTAGCCCCTGAAAAATTTGGCATAAGTTAAATAAATGATTTAACATATTATTTAAATCAAAACAAATGTCAGAAATTAGAAAACAGAAAAAAAATAAAAGGGAGAAGCTTACCTGGGCTCCTCCACTGTGCAGCCCATCCAGCTGGCCGGCCCAGCCAGCAGGCGGCCCAGCCCGCCTCCCTCCTCTGTCGTCTTCGTCCCGACAGAGGGAGGGGAGTGTGGCCGGCGCGCGCGCCCGCCACCGCGCCACGCCACCTCTCTCCCTGCCTGCCTGCCCTCCCCTCCTCGCCTCGATGCCCTGGACGACGCCACGCCTCCCCCCCTGCTCTCTCTCACTCTCCCCCAGGCTCTCCCCTCCTCTCCCTCGCTCTCTCTCTCACACGGCCGAACACCACCGTCGCCGCCGTTCGCCTTAGCAGCCGTCTCCGGCCACCCCTCGCTCCCCCGACTAGCTCAGAAGCTCCGCCACAACC
>NC_041382.1:639455557-639528246 GCF_002162155.2 Triticum dicoccoides | reverse complement strand
TCGAATAGCCGCGTCCGCGGTAAAGGACTACTTGGTTGCCTATACAGTTCATAGACAAGTAAATGGAAACTGTTAAAAGCCTCAAGATAAGTGTGAGTGCCGAGGATGGCTCTTCCGTGGGAAGACGGAGGTGGATCCTCGGTAGTGTATTGAAGTGGTGAGTAGTGGACTCGTGTGCGCAAAACCATTTCAAGTTGGAGTATCGTAGGATAGCCTAGCCAAGAGTCAAAGCTGGCTTGCTGCAATAACTCCACCAACCCTTCTTGATACTAAGCATGTATGTAGGATCTGATGTAAGTCTTGCTGAGTACCTTTGTACTCATGTTGCTATAATTTACATTTTTTTACAGAAGACGCCGCAACCCCTTCTGATGGGTTCTATGTAGACGTTGACATCAACGAGTAGGCTAAAGACCCAGGTGGTGACCCTGAGCTTGTGAAGGACCACGTAGTATAGCTAGGCTTTCCAAGCCTCTTTTATTTTACTAGTTGTCTGTACTCAGACAAGTTACCTCCGCTGCTGGTTTGTATGACTGTATGACTTGTATGTTGGGTCGTGAGACCCGTATCTTTGTGTATGTTATGTATGGCTCCCTGAGCCTTAAATAAAGTACTTGTGTCGTAGAGTCATGTTGTGATACTTCGTTGTATTTGCACATATCGAGCATATTGTGTGTATGATTGAAATGCTTGGTATGTGTGGGATCTGACTATTTAGTTGTTTATCTTTAGTAGCCTCTCTTACCGGGAAATGTCCCCTAGTGTTACCGCTGAGCCATGGTAGCTTGCTACTGCTCTGGAACACTTAGGCTGGCCGGCATGTGTCCTTCTTCGTTCCTGTGTCTGTCCCTTCGGGGAAATGTCACGCTTTGAGTACCGGAGTCCTGTTAGCCCGCTACAGCCCGGTTTACCGGAGTCCTGCTAGCCCAGTGCTACAGCCCGGACCCACTTGCTGATGACCGACACGTTCGAAGCTGGGTCATGGATGCCTGTCCCTGTAAGTCTGTGCCACTTTGGGTTTACGACTAGTCATGTCAGCCCGGGCTCTTTATCATATGGATGCTAGCGACACCATCATATACGTGAGCCAAAAGGCGCAAACGGTCCCGGGCAGAGGTAAGGCGACACCCGTGGGGATACCGTGCGTGAGGCCGCAAAGTGATATGAGGTGTTACCGGCTAGATCGATGTTACATCGAGTCGGGGTCCTGACAGCGTTGGTATCAGAGCCGGACTGCCTATAGGTTCTCCAAGCCAAACTGGTCGATGTTGAGTCTAGAAATTCTTTAGTTATATGTAGGGGAATTGTTTGTGGGATGGAACGTAAGGCTCTTTTTACTCCGTTATCTTATGACATTCTGATCTGAGTCAGTCCATTCTTCTACCGGGGGTTAAGGAATTAGGATCTATTCTCTCTATCAGGATCACGTGTTACTAATCAGTAGTACCTTATAAGTTTGATGGATACAAGCCTAGTTCAGTTCTACTACCACATTATGTTGTTAGAATGGATTCAGAACTTTGATATGATGATGTTGAGTGTGTATGAAATCCTTTGTCAAATGTCTCAAAATCCTTCTTGAGCATTTACAGCTGTTATGCTGCCAAAATTTCGCTAGAAATTCTAATGCCTTTGCATTATGATTGTGCTTTCAGATGGCCACTCGCGACCTCAATCAAGTGGTTCGCCTGACTCGATGCCTAGATGTACCCGGCCATACTGCCAAGTTGGTCAGGGTAATGACTGAGGCTGGATACCGCTGGTATCCTGAGTACACGGTCGAAGAGCAATTCCGAGACTTTAATCAAAGCCAGTATCTCTGCACTGTCAGGATATTTCCATCTTATCCTGGATCCACCGAGCCTCTTCACTGCTCCTATGGACTCAGGGTTACTATTGAGATGGCTGTGCAGGACGCCGCCTACTCTATGATGACCATTATGCGAGTCAGATCTGGTCTATTTCGGGACTCTGATTTCCGGTATATGCCAGGATCACTTCCGGGGGCACAAGGGTATCTCCAGGCTATCTATGCTGACCCCACCCAGGAGGATTCACGGACTCGCACCACTGCTGAGATGCTCGAGGATAAGGACCGTGAAAATCGGGCCTTGAGGTTAGAGCTCTTCAATACCCGTGCTGACCACTGGGCCACTTTGACTCGGTTCGCACCGGCGGTGCAAGCTGGATTCTCAGATATGCGCGATCTCTATCCTGTGAGATCTGCTCTGCCAGACGTGATGGTTTGGCGTGATGTAGGAGGCATCACCCCACCTCGCGGTCCCCGCAGGCCACCGTCTGTTGGTCCAAGGCCTCATCCTAGCCCCTATGGTCCACAAGCTCCGCGAGATCGTCTGTTTCCGGATGATCATGTTGAGCTTCCAGGCTATGGAGGTGACTTCTATGAGGACTACTACGGATCGGTCTGAGTTAGTGGTAGTATCACTAGTTCGCACTAGCTGTGTCATCTATCGTCCCGCATGACTCGGGGGATATGACCTAGTTTGTACTCTTTCCGGAGGTGTAGAAAAATAATGTATAGGAGCTTGGAATGCCTCCGATGAGATGTAATCCTCTTTCACCGTAATAGTACTTGTTTGGTCTTGTACTAAACCCTGTATGGTGTGTATGACGATGGAATAAAGAAGCAGTTTCTGTATCTACCATGTCATACGGATGATCATCTTGCATTTCGAGTTATTCCTTACATTTTTACCCTATGTCGGAATTTTATCATCCTGACTAAATCATTGTCTTGTTTACCTAGGATGGTCAACACGCGCGCTAACCCTGCTTCTCAAGAGCAGGCCGAAGGCAGTGAAGCCAGGGATGCAAATCTGCCCCATCCTCCTTCACTAGCCGAGGTTATGATGGAAGCTGAGAGAAACAAGCGGGAGACCAACCGTTTGTTGGAGCGTATTGAACAGAACACAGCACACCATCAGAGGACTAACGTGGTGTCACTCAGTGATTTCATCAAATTACATCCACCCATGTTCCACCACTCTGTCGAGCCTCTCGACGCTGATGACTGGCTTCGCAGTATCTCTCACAAACTGCGTTCCGCGCTGGTAGCGGAGGCTGACAAGGTCACCTTTGCTGCATATCATCTTGAAGGCCCCGCCAGTCTATGGTGGGAGAATTATGGAGCTATGCGCCCGGCGGGCCATGTCACTACTTGGGCTGAATTCAGCGAGGCTTTCCGTGAACATCACATTCCGGAGGGTCTCATGGACCGTAAACGTGAGGAATTTTGCAGTTTCACCCAAGGCCGACTTTCTGTGGATGCTTACAGCAGGGAGTTTGGTAATCTCGCACGATATGCAACCGAGGAAGTGTCTACCGATGCCAAGAAGCAAGCAAGGTTCCGTAAGGGCCTTAGTCCTGAGCTTCGCCGCGACCTCCGTCTGCATGAGTGCACATCCTTCCAGAAACTTGTCAACAAAGCCATCAGTGCTGAAACTGGTCAGACTGACTATGACGCAACACGCAAGCATGGCCGTGACATGGGTTCCTCATCCGGTGCTGGTCCTCAGAAGCGCCGCGTGTGGGTACCCAACACCGCCCTGCCACCCAGGCTCACACCGAGGCCATCCTTCCAGGCGCCTCGCCCTGTTCAACAGTCTGCACCGGCCAAGCCCTATGGGGGTCCATCTACCAATGCTCCTCCACGTACCAGTTCCGTGACTTGTTTCAAGTGTGGGGAATCTGGCCACTATATGCGTGAGTGTCCCCAGACCAACCCCAATCAATCTGCTAAAGCTGTTGGCCGTGGCAAGCCGACAGGAAAAATATTCCACGCCAAGCCGGTCACCGCTTCACGTGGCCATGTCAACTGTATCTCTGCCGAAGAAGCTCAAGAGGATCCCAACGTCGTTCTCGGTACGCTTCTTGTCAATTGCCACCCGGCATCTGTTCTTTTCGATACAGGAGCCTCTCATTCTTTTATATCTGAAAACTATGCTCGCTTGCATAACGTCGCATTCGGTGATATGCCAACCTCTATGGTAATTCAAACTCCGGGATCCAAATGGCAAACTTCTAGAGTAAGCCATGGAAATGAAATCCAAGTCGACAGACTTGTTTTCCTCGCGTCTTTGATAGCCCTTAAATCTTCAGATATTAATATCATTTTGGGTATGGACTGGATGTCAGCTCATCAAGCCAAAATTGATTGCTTCTCTAGGACTGTTCAACTCACCCATCCTTCGGGGAAGATAGTCAATGTCTTGACCCGAATAGCCAAGCGACAATTATATTCTCTTAACGCCAGCCCTTTGCCAGACCTTGAGGACGTGCCGGTAGTCTGTGACTTCCCGGATGTCTTTCCAGAGGAATTGCCAGGTGTTCCACCTGACTGGGATGTTGAGTTCGTAATAGACCTCATTCCAGGAACCGTTCCGATTGCTAGAAGACCTTATAAGATGGCACCCCTAGAACTAGCCGAGCTTAAGAAACAACTCGATGAGTCCTTGAAAAAGGGTTTCATCCGACCTAGCTCATCTCCGTGGGCTTGCCCCGTCCTATTCGTCAAGAAGAAGGATGGTACGGACCGGATGGTTGTAGATTACCGACCTGTCAATTTGGTCACAATCAAGAACAAATATCCACTCCCCAGGATCAACGACCTGTACGATCAGCTCGCTGGATCCTCAGTCTTTTCCAAGATGGATTTGAGGTTGGGCTACCATCAAATCAAAATCAGAAACGGGGACATCCCTAAAACGGCCTTTGTTACTCGTTACGGCCAATACGAGTACACCGTCATGTCCTTCGGTTTAACCAACGCTCCAGCCACCTTTTCTCGGTTAATGAACTCAATCTTCATGGAGTATTTGGACAAATTCGTCGTAGTTTATCTCGATGATATACTCATCTACTCCAAGAATGAGGAAGAACATGCCGAACATCTACGGCTAGTGTTGCAGAAACTTCGAGAGCATCGCCTTTATGCCAAATTTTCTAAATGTGAATTCTGGTTGTCAGAAGTGACCTATCTGGGTCATGTAATATCTGGTAAAGGTATTGCTGTTAACCCTGAGCGAGTTCAAGCCATCCTTAATTGGACTCCACCTGAATCGGTCAAGCAAGTTCGGAGCTTTCTGGGCTTAGCGAGCTATTGTCGTCGCTTTGTCGAGAACTTCTCCAAGGTTGCTAAACCTCTAACCGAACTCCTCAAGAAAGATAAGAAGTTCGAGTGGACTCCACAATGTGAGCACAGCTTTCAGGAACTGAAAAGACGCCTGACTTCTGCTCCCGTACTTGTACCGCCAGACTTCTCTAAGGACTTTGTTATCTACTGCGACGCCTCGCGACAAGGACTAGGTTGCATTCTCATGCAAGATCGACACGTAATTGCCTACGCTTCACGGCAATTGCACCCACATGAGGAGAATTATCCTACTCATGATCTAGAGCTTGCAGCCGTAGTCTATGCGCTAAGACCTGGCGACATTACCTCCTCGGTAATCGTTGCGAAATATTCACTGATCACCAAAGTCTGAAGTACATCTTCACCCAACCGGATTTGAATCTCAGGCAAAGACGTTGGGTCGAGTTGATCACAGATTTCGACTTAGGAATAACCTACACCCCAGGGAAAGCCAACATCATGGCTGATGCGCTAAGTCGTAAATCTTATTGTAACAATCTGATGTTACAACAAAGTCAACCGCTTCTCCATGAGGAATTTCGGAAGCTTAACCTTCACATTGTTCCTCAAGGATTTCTTTCCACCTTGGTGGCGAAACCTACTCTTACGGATCAAATCATTGCTGCCCAGAGGCGAGATAAGGGAATAGCTAAGATCAAGGAGAACATTGCTAGCGGAGGTGCTAGTTGTTTCTCCACAAATGATCATGGTGTTGTGTACTTTGAGAACCGTCTAGTGGTTCCCAAGAACCAGCATCTACGGCAGTTGATCCTTAAGGAGGCTCATGAATCTCCTCTCACTATTCATCCCGGTAGTACTAAGATGTATCAGGACCTACGCCAGAGGTTCTGGTGGACTAGGATGAAGAGAGAAATTGCTCAATATATTGCTAATTGCGACGTTTGTCGTCGTGTAAAAGCAGAGCACCAACGGCCTGCTGGCACCCTTCAACCCTTAGCTATTCCTGAATGGAAATGGGATAAAATTGGTATGGATTTCATTACCGGTTTTCCCAGGACCAAGAGAGGGAATAATGCTATCTTTGTCGTTGTCGATCGTCTTTCCAAAGTAGCCCATTTCTTACCTGTTCGTGAGAGTATAACCGCTAGTCAGCTGGCAGACTTATACATCTCCCGAATAGTGTCTCTCCATGGTGTTCCTTTGGAAATTAACTCGGATCGAGGAAGTCTCTTCACCTCTCGATTTTGGGAAAGTTTCCAAAATGCTATGGGAACCCGTCTCTCCTTCAGCACTGCCTTCCACCCTCAGTCGAGTGGTCAAGTGGAACGCGTCAACCAGATTCTAGAAGACATGCTTCGAGCCTCTGTTATCTCATTCGGAATGGATTGGGAGAAGTGCCTTCCATTTGCCGAATTCGCTTACAATAACAGCTATCAATCTAGCTTGGGTAAAGCCCCTTTTGAAGTTCTCTATGGACGACGGTGTCGAACACCCCTTAACTGGTCAGAGACCGGGGAAAGACAATTCTTTGGCCCGGATATGATTCAGGAAGCAGAAGAACAAGTTCGCATCGTTCGTGAAAAGTTGAAAATAGCCCAATCTCGTCAAAAGAGTCAATATGACCGAAAACATAAGGCTATGACTTTTGAGGTTGACGAGAAGGCTTATCTTCGGGTCACCCCTCTGAAGGGAACCCATCGTTTCGGTATCAAAGGCAAATTGGCTCCTCGTTACATTGGACCTTTTCGCATTCTTGCCAAACGAGGGGAAGTTGCCTACCAGTTGGAACTACCTCCGCACCTCTCCAGGGTCCACGATGTCTTCCACGTTTCTCAACTCAGGCGTTGCTTCTCGGATCCTATCCGTGGAGTGGACCACGAAACGCTTGATCTCCAAGATAATCTTACATATCGAGAGTACCCCATTCGTATCCTCGATCAGGCCGAACGTACCACTCGATGTCATAATATCAAGTTCCTCAAAGTACAATGGTCGCACCATTCTGAGGATGAAGCAACTTGGGAAAGGGAGGATCGTCTTCGACTTGAGTATCCCGCCTTCTTCCCGGAGGAACCCAAATCTCGGGACGAGATTCTTTTGAGTGGGGGTGAGTTGTCACACCCTAGCTAGTCATGCATTAGAGTGTGTGCATCATGTTTAAAATTCCATTTAACTTGAAATGGGGATCTGTGAAACCCTCAGAATCATTTCTGAAAATGACCCAAATAAAAATTTCTCCAAAAGGGTCCAAGAAAATGCTCATGTTGATCTCTGAAAATATTGGACAGAGATAAAAATCAAACCAATATTTTTAGTAGCTCATGGACATTTATTTTGGGCATTTGGAATTAATGCATGAATATTTGCTTTGGAAATATATTTCTATATATATTAATATATGTCCAAATATTATGCCAATTATAAAGGAGCTTTGGAATAATATATCTAGCCCCTGAAAAATTTGGCATAAGTTAAATAAATGATTTAACATATTATTTAAATCAAAACAAATGTCAGAAATTAGAAAACAGAAAAAAATAAAAGGGAGAAGCTTACCTGGGCTCCTCCACTGTGCAGCCCATCCAGCTGGCCGGCCCAGCCAGCAGGCGGCCCAGCCCGCCTCCCTCCTCTGTCGTCTTCGTCCCGACAGAGGGAGGGGAGTGTGGCCGGCGCGCGCGCCCGCCACCGCGCCACGCCACCTCTCTCCCTGCCTGCCTGCCCTCCCCTCCTCGCCTCGATGCCCTGGACGACGCCACGCCTCCCCCCCTGCTCTCTCTCACTCTCCCCCAGGCTCTCCCCTCCTCTCCCTCGCTCTCTCTCTCACACGGCCGAACACCACCGTCGCCGCCGTTCGCCTTAGCAGCCGTCTCCGGCCACCCCTCGCTCCCCCGACTAGCTCAGAAGCTCCGCCACAACCCCCTCTTCTTCCCCACCGCTCCACGGGCCTCCGGAAGCCCTGCATCGCCGCCACGTCGCCGTTCCCCTCTTCGGGCTCCGACCATCATCGCCGACGAATTCGCCGTCTCCAGCGCGTCTCCGAGCCCGCTTCGACGCCCACTGCAACCGCGGTGAGCCCCTAAGTCGTTTCCCCTTTCTTCCCGGGTCTCTTTCGACCTCTAGGCCTTAGCCCCACCTTGGCCGAGAGCTCCACGCCGCCGGCGATGTCGCCGTCGTGGCCACGGTCACCGTAGCGCCCAACTGAGCACACTATCGTGCTCCACGCCTCACTAGGAGCACGCAGCACGCACCAACGCCTCCCCAAACACCCTGCAACGCTGACTCCGACCACACCCGAACTCCGGCCGCCGCTCACGAGCTCGCCGTCGACGGTACCGGCCACCCCAGGCTCGGCCACCACCACCGTTCGACGCGCGGGAGCAAGAGCTCTCCAACGAGCCCAAGAACGGCCTCGCCCGTGCCCTGTAGCGCGATCCCGCATCGCGCCGCCGTCTCGGGCCTCGCCGGCGTCACGTCGCCGGTGGGTTTGACCCACCTTGACCACGGCAGGACCCCCCTGAGTCCCTGACAGGTGGGCCCAGCCCTGTAGCTAATTAAGATTAGCGCTAACCACTGTTAGTTAACCCCCTGACACTGACCAGTGGGCCCCAGCGCCACTAATTAGTAATTAGGATTAATTTAACCCTGTTTAACCCCCCTGTCACTGACGTGTGGGCCCCACACGTCAGGTTTGACCTCAGCCAACTGCAGTTGACCACTGACGTCATGATGACGTCATGCTGGCGCAATAACTATAATTTCTGGATTTAATTTAAATCAGGAAATTCCAGAATATTATTTAAACTTCAAAAATTCATAACTTTTATTCTGTAACTCCAAATTGGACAAATTATATATGAAAAATGATCAGAAAAATCCAATCTATCCATCTGTACTATTTTCATGCATGATCAAACAAGTTAAATTGATGTTTTAAACAGAACAAGGAAAAGCACTTTAAAAGGCCATGTTTGAGTTTGAAATTTGAATCTTTGATTCAAATTTGTTCAAACCCTTCTGGTTTTAGTTGCATTAGCCCAACACACTCATATTGCCATGTTTCATGCATGCATCATATTGTTGCACATTGTTTGGTGATGGTTATGTATCGGTGTCCTTTGCGACAGGTTCTGCCTCCGAGGAGTACCGTGATTACCCTAACGAAGAACCGTATCAGTGCATTGAACCATCAGGCAAGCAACCAACCATTTGATCATATCGATACAATCCCATGTTCTCGCTCCTGCTCTCTTTTACTGCATTAAGACAACGCGTTTCAAACTGCTGTGTGCTACGGTAGTTGAACCCATTTCCTCTGCATGACCTGTCATTGCCACAGTAACTAGATGAAACCCACTAGCATGTGTAGGAGTTGTTTGAGCCATATGTATGTGTTGTTCCTACCTTGCTATGCCTGCTATGCTTAGAGTCGTGTCAGGTCTGGTTCATCTGGGTGATGGGCTAGAGTGAAATGTTTATGTCGGTAATGAGAGTGGTGTGGTGAACACGATTTGGTAAAGGTATCGATGAGAGGCCATGTAGGAGTACATGGTGGGTTGTTTCATTGAAGCCGACCTTAAGCACTGAGATCTGTATGTGTGATTTAAGAATCAGCTACTACCATGCATTGGGCCCGAAACCATTGGACCCGCTCGGCTTCTTATTCACCCTAGTTCTCCGTCCAGGAGTTGCAAGTAGTTTCTGGTGTTTGTAGCCTACTGGAGGCCGTGGACAGCGCTGACCGTAGGGGTGGGCTGTGATGCGGTAGGTACGTGGCACGGTGTACCGAATACCCGTTAGGTATCTCGGGAACCCTGTTCACATCGTTCGGGGCCGTATGGGAAACCTCGGCCGGACTCCCTGCGGATGGAACCTGGATAGGCGATAAACCTGGACTGGAGGCTTAGGTGATTAGGTAGGTCGTGGCCGACACCCACGTTGGGCTTCCGCTTGAAGGTTGCCGAGTACATGTCGTGTAAACGACGGTAAGTGGTGAGAGCGTGTATGAAGAAGTACACCCCTGCAGGGTTAACATGATCTATTCGAATAGCCGCGTCCGCGGTAATGGACTACTTGGTTGCCTATACAGTTCATAGACAAGTAAATGGAAACTGTTAAAAGCCTCAAGATAAGTGTGAGTGCCGAGGATGGCTCTTCCGTAGGAAGACGGAGGTGGATCCTCGGTAGTGTATTGAAGTGGTGAGTAGTGGACTCGTGTGCGAAAAACCATTTCAAGTTGAAGTATCGTAGGATAGTCTAGCCAAGAGTCAAAGCTGGCTTGCTGCAATAACTCCACCAACCCTTCTTGATACTATGCATGTATGTAGGATCTGATGTAAGTCTTGCTGAGTACCTTTGTACTCATGTTGCTATAATCTACATTTTTACAGAAGACGCTGCAACCCCTTCTGATGGGTTCTATGTAGACGTTGACATCAACGAGTAGGCTAAAGACCCAGGTGGTGACCCTGAGCTTGTGAAGGACCACGTAGTATAGCTAGGCTTTCCAAGCCTCTTTTATTTTACTAGTTGTCTGTACTCAGACAAGTTACTTCCGCTGCTGGTTTGTATGACTGTATGACTTGTATGTGGGGTCGTGAGACCCGTACCTTTGTGTATGTTATGTATGGCTCACTGAGCCTTAAATAAAGTACTTGTGTTATAGAGTCATGTTGTGATGCTTCGTTGTATTTGCACATATCGGGCATATTGTGTGTATGATTGAAATGCTTGGTATGTGTGGGATCTGACTATCTAGTTGTTTATCTTTAGTAGCCTCTCTTACCGGGAAATGTCTCCTAGTGTTACCGCTGAGCCATGGTAGCTTGCTACTGCTCTGGAACACTTAGGCTGGCCGGCATGTGTCCTTCTTCGTTCATGTGTCTGTCCCTTCGGGGAAATGTCACGCTTTGAGTACCGGAGTCCTGTTAGCCCGCTACAGCCCGGTTTACCGGAGTCCTGCTAGCCCAGTGCTACAGCCCGGACCCACTTGCTGATGACCGACACGTTCGAAGCTGGGTCATGGATGCCTGTCCCTGTAAGTCTGTGCCACTTTGGGTTTACGACTAGTCATGTCAGCCCGGGCTCTTTATCATATGGATGCTAGCGACACCATCATATACGTGAGCCAAAAGGCGCAAACGGTCCCGGGCAGAGGTAAGGCGACACCCGTGGGGATACCGTGCGTGAGGCCGCAAAGTGATATGAGGTGTTACCGGCTAGATCGATGTGACATCGAGTCGGGGTCCTGACAGCTTATCATGGTGGGGGCGAGTAGAACGTCGCCGGTGCCTGGAAACGGGATGAGGCGAAGACATGCACGCCGGCGAATCTTACCCAGCTTCAGGGCTCTCCGGGGAGATAATACCCCTACTGATGCTCTGCGGGGTCTCCGCATGATCACTATGGCCAAGTGTTTACACGGTTGCTCCTTGAGCTGTTTCTTAGAGGTAGGAGAGGGCAAGGCTAGCTCTCTCCTTCTATCTTGTATGGTCTAGAGCTACTGGGTTCCAACCCTTTGCATGGGTGCCCTGGGGGGTTTATATAGGCCTACCCCCAGGGGTACAATGGTAATTCGTCTGGGCGCGGGCCCAGTCGTCAGTGCCTTTGGCCTCCGATTTCTCCGCTGACTGCTGGGGCCCGCCGGTTGGTGGGCCCCGCCGACTGGTCTGGTACGGAGCCGACAGGCCGCGTCCGCCGCAGGCGGGTCTTGCCGGCTGCTGATTACCGTAGCCGTGCTTCTGATGACGCGAGCTTGGTCATGGGGTCGTGGCAACAGTCCCGCCGCCTGGCGGGCGATCACTATTGCCACTCCCCATCACATCTTGATCAATGGTGCATGGGGCCCAGGGGAGGGCTCGGCCGACTCCCCAGGCCGACTCCTGACGGATCTGACTGGCGGTCCTCTCGCCATCTCCTAGGGTCTCATTGACTGGTGGGACCTGCTGCTTCCGGGCCGTTCAGACAAGCTGTCGTGGGCGCAGGACTCGGTACTGTGGTGCTGATGTCAGGGCCGGCAGGGCAACAGTGCCACGCCGCACGGAGATCTTCCCGAGTACGGCGTGCTGTGGCCATGCCTGCCCTTGGTAAGGGGCGGGAGTGGGCTTCACTGTAGCCACTCCACTGCCCCGTCCCCTTTGATGAGGTCATGGGTTTGTTGGAGTCGCCGGCCGACTCCCCAAAGCCGGCTTCTCTGGAAGTCGTCCCTGGGACTCGGCCGTGAGCGGGCAGTCGGCCGCCCTGTCGTCGACTCCTCAGGAGGCAGCTCTTCGCCCTGGGGTCTTGAGGGGCGCAGCCTGCCCCGATGTCTTGAAAGGTTATGGGACTCGGGTTGGCCTACCCGTGGCCCATTACTCCGACAATTTCCTTCCTATCCGTCAGATATAAATCAGACGGCCTATATTGTAGGATGGCAGGCACACCATCATCACCAACTCTGATTTTAGTAAGAGTAGAGTAGATACACGCCGACAGGTGGGCCCAATGGTAGTGAGATAATGTGATGCAACACTAGAGGTGCCACGTGGAGCGTTTAACTAGTCAACTAGTTGTGTCTTGAGCAAATACAAAGATGTACGGTGAGCCCCATGACTGTATAATAACCACAAAACATAAATGGTGACCATAATGAGTGAATTCTAAAGTCCAATGTATGTTTCATGCTTTCACTTCAAATACAATGATCGTCACTGTATATATCGCGAGAGAAAGATGAAACATGCGTGAATATGCTAGGGGCGTACTTTTAGAGGACCTGAAGATAGTTTGTGTGCGTACGTGAAAGGGGCGTAGAGGGGGTGTATGCGATGGAGAGAGAGATGCTCTTCGTTTCTCTTTATTATGACTAACTTTATATATATTATAAAAATATAAAATTTCACAGTGCGAAATAAATATCATTGTGGGCACCATGCAATGCAAATTAACATTCATATTCCTCCATACAACTTTGTAATTTTGTATATATGTAGAAATTCTAAAATAATTTTTTGGCCACACTTTGTGTGGTTTTATTCAAAAGGAATGTTGTATGCGAAATAAACATGAAGAGATGGCTTTTTAGATCAATGGGGTACGTGATGTAACATGTGTGAATGTGTAGTTGATGCATTTGGCAAGGCCTGGAGAGGTATGTTTGTGTATTACGTATTCAGAGAGGCATGGATAGAGGGGTTGGCGGGGGAGGGGCGTGGGAGAGATAGCACAAGAAATGAGAGTGTTCTAGAGAGAGAGAGAGACGAATATGACGTCACGGCGAGAGATTCCCTTGAGTGTGTATATACAAGGGGGGAGGGGATAGAGGCACGAGGAGAATTTTTTTGTGTGGTGTCTGTGTTGGTATGTGTGGGTGTGAGAAGATAACGAGACCTGGGGGTAGAGGGTGTGTCACCGGGTGAGGTCCGGTGGGCCGAGGTGAGGCCCTTGGTTCGGTTCCATCCTGCGCCACATTGATCGGCCCGTGGCGCATTTTGGGAGACCCATGGAGGACTAGTCGTACAAGACAAAGATAGTAGAGTCGTGAAGGACTCTGTGTCCATTGACAAAGCCGTCTAGGATTTGTATCCCCAGGTCCTCGGACTAAGGTAACCCCTTATCTCTGATATTACTATTCATCCAACCTAACTTTAAGGGGCATCCTACAGAATGCTCTGCTAGAATCATACTCATCAATTAGGAAGAGAGGTGGAGACAATGCGTGAGAGAGAGGCCTAAAGATAATGTGCATGCGGGAGACACGTAGGCAGGTTAATGTATATAGAAAGGGTCGATGGGGATTGTGCTTGTGTATGCTTGTGAGAGGAAGAGTGCTTGTGATAAAGGTTAGTGAAAACAGTCGTAAATGGTTACGAGAGGGAGGGATGGTTATATCGAGAGCATGTCTGCCAGAAAGACACCTCGGGAGAGAGTGTGTGAGCTTGTGTGAGAGACCACCGATGGAGAGTGAAACTACACATAAAAGACTGATGTACACATTGATTAAAATATAAATTATATCCAAATATTAGGATGGGATCATGATATTTTTGCAATTCGCATAAGGAACGGTCATTGATCCATCAGACATCTATATTCAATCGAATTTGAGCATGTCTCTGTTATTATTCGAGATAATTGATCCACATAGTTAGTATTTTGAACTCCAGACAATGCATCTCTTTACCAATCGAATATAAACATGAGTATAGTTCATGTTGTGTGTGTAAAGCGCATTATACATACACAAGTTACACAATGAACATTATAAATAGCTAGCTATGAACTAGCATACATTTGAATTCAACTTAAGGTGGTTTAAAAAATTCGAATTCAACATGAAGTCCATTCAATTATTTGAATTCGATATCATGGCATTTGTAAATCATACCTAAATTATGGGGCACCAATCTTTGTTCTGCTTTTGTACATAATAGCATATATAGTCATGTACAAAATAGATTCAAATTTACCTCCTCCATTCCAAAATAATCGTAGTTATAGGATTTTCAAGTGTCAAAATTTCAAAAGAAGCGCATAATTTAATGAGGTTTTCAAACATAAAAGGTCAAATTTAACGTTGTCTATTTAGGTCAATCCTCAAAGTTCAAGAGTACTCTAAACGTGAATGCTTCTGTTTCAAAATTTTGAATGAAGTGCCAAAAGAGCCCCTGCTCGCCCGAAACCATGTGAGACCAATGTTTGGTAGAAGGAAATTACTTTTCTAAATCCGACATGTGAAACCTACCGGCCCGACGTCCAAAGGTCTAAACCGGGGTAGGTTTATAGCTTCATCTAGACGCCACGCAAACGCCTCCAAAAAACATTCATACACAATGGCCACCTAAGCACACATGTGCGCGGCCGAAATCGCTCCCGCCCACAATTTGGGACACCTGGGATTACCATCCAACCCCCGACCTGCAGTAGGTCCAAAATTTAAGAGGGGGGCAAAGTTTGTACTTTCCCCAAATTTCAAACAAGCACGTTCCATCTATTCAAAAAGACAAAAACAAGCGCGTCCCAGACCGAAACATGGTTCTCCCTTAGCTCCCCCACCCCCTGTCTGATTCCCCATTCGTACTCCATGGGCGCCAAAACTACCTCTCCACTAGCCGAGAAACCCCGGCGTCCTCCGTCCACCACCCCATCCCACCCATCAACGCCGCCCTCCTCCATCACGCAGAAGCCGATACCCCAACGTCGTCATCCACCGCAATCGCAATGCCCTCGGCGGCTAGTAGTTGAAGCCGAGGCCAAGCTGCCTCCAGGACGCCGATGTGTGCTGTACCCGAGCCAGTTCAACCATGTCGTCCTACGCCTCACCGCTACTACTCCAACTTCACCACCGTCCACCACACCAGAGTTGTTCCCGCTACGCCATCCTTCGCCGCCTCGGATCTGCTTCCCCTCCGCCGACAGATGGCCACCGCAACACAGTCAACAATTTGGCCATGGGTTCATCCATGGATCCACCCTCCTCCAAAACATCGGTTCCCCTGGTAAAAACAAGAAAATTGCCACAGCATCAGGAGTACTGGCAACCAGAAATGGTACTCATCTTCCCTTATTCGTTCAAATCTTACGTGTCTGCTTGCACGGTATTCATCCCACATAAGACACATGTTGACCGCTTCTTCCTGATACTAGATGTTCCTAGTAACTCGCGATGCACAAGGTTTCTCCTCATATATTATTTCACCTTAGCTAGAGGTCCGTCGCCCCCCTGGATTTCAATTCCTGGTCAATTGACTCCATATTAAAGGAAGCATTCCCCGGTGTAACAGGCGCTAGTCCGCCTATTACACCGGGGAAGCAGCGCCTCAATGTTTATCTTAGGGGTGTGTGGGGCCTAGGAGTTGTTGGCACCCAATCTGGAGGTCGGCCGGGATTAAAGGGATGACATGGGAGTGCTACCAAGCACGGCGGTGGTGTGAGGTCAAGGGGAGGACGGGGTAGGGTAGCGGAGGCAGGGGTCTGGGCTGGTGGTCACTGGCGGTTCGAGAAAGATTGTCAATAGTGACTAGCGGGAGATAGATGAAGGCCATCTGCCCATTCCTTATAGATCAGACGGTTCATAAAAAAATTGACTAGCCTATTTATTTTCAGTCGACTATTATTTTGATAGGACCACATGTGGTGGTGTGCTGGAGGAGTACCTGCATTTCCTAGCCATCCCTGTGCTCATATATTACAAAATCATACGAAGTAGAATCTAATTTTGTTTGCCATGCAATGTTGTAGAGCTAACATATGTCTCCTGTCATTTATTTGTTAGCCACCTGCTATCTTCTACTTTTACAGTGCACTAGTTCTGCACACACTTCACCCATACTCTCACTATTGTTTTCTTATGAATCGGTATTTCAGACTCTACCAACCGGTTGATAGAAGCACAAAATAAAAGAGATAAGCAGCTCCAGATTTCTTCAGGCTTAGGCAAGACACGTTTCATCCTTATGAAGGGTGCAGTCTCAGCAGATGGAGACGGTAAACGTAGCTCTGGAGTTGATGACCTCGGTCGCCATAAACCACCATCCCAGGTGCTTGCTTTAACTTCACGGTGTCATATGTGGTTGCATGTTGGATATGGTGTCTAGCTTGTATTCAAAAGGCCGAAGTCGGTCTTTAGTAAGATAAGGAAAGATATTTTTTACATGAACTACCATCCGGGGAGCACCGGAAGACAAATAGCTAGTCAGGGCACTGGCCGAGCCAGTGACAAGCCCAGCACAGACAGGCATCACCTGGAAGCCAACTAAAAAGCCACGATGGTGGCAAAGCAGCCCGCCTCCCACCAGGATCTCAGGTCCTCGATGATCATGCTCACCACTCTAGCCAGATGTCTAGCTTGTATTGCTTCCAATTTGGTTAAATTGCATCTGCTTAGCTTACACATTATACCTTCGAATATGACATGCCTTCCTGTTTTTGGTACATAGTAGTACATCTTTCTATTAACCATGTTCTTACATCAAGCTAATGTTCTTGTGTATCCCTCATCAATCACTTATGATGAGACAGTCACCCCAGTGGGTTACTGTGAGAAAATATGCTCTTTTAAAGAATGCAGCGTGAGCCTCCCCACATGATTCTCAAGAAACAACAAGCCTAGATGAATATAGTGAACGTAGCTCTGTAGTTGATGACCGCATTTCCCCTACACCAGCATCACAGGTGCTTGCTCTAACTTGGCAGCGTGATATGTGGTTGCATGTTGCATATGGTCTCTAGATTGTAATTCTTCCAATCTGGTTAAATTGCATGTGCTATTCTGCTTAGTTTATACATTATACCTGTTAATGTGACATGCCTTCCTATTTTTAGTACATAGTACATCTGTTTGTTAAGCATGTCCTTACATAAAACTATTGTTTTTTGTATCCCGCATCAATCAATATGACGAGACACCTTTAGTATATGTAGTGTGATATTTGTTGCATCTTTCATATGATTTATAGCATGCGCAACTTCTAATTTGTTGAAACGCCATTTAAGATGGGATGCTTTTAACTTGGCAGAGTCATATTGGTTGCATCTTTCATGTGGTGTATAGCTTGCATGGCTTCTTATTTGCTGAAAAGGCTTCTGCTTAGTTTACGCATGCAAACAGTTGTGAGTATGCCATGCCATCCTATTTTTCGTACATATTCCATCCCGGTATCATGTGTTTGCCTTACATCAAAGTAGTGATTGCCAGCATCATGCATGAATGAGTTCTGAAGAGTGAATTTTATTGATTTTTCTTGTCGGGTATACTTGACAATTCAAAATCAATAAAGAGGAAGGAAATTAGCAAGACAGTGATAAAGGTGCTCCTTCCAAATGGAGGGCCTCTACAGATTCTACTCCGCCACCCCCCAAGATTATTTGCAAGACACACATGCATAGACACTCAACGTAGTTGTGTTGATGATGAGCACGTCTCCCCTAGTGCACCATCACAGGTGCTCCCTCTAACTTGGCATTGTTATATGTGGTTGCATGTTATGTATGATGTCTAGCTTGTATTGCTTCTAATTTTGTTGAATTCCATCTGCTTACTTTACACATTATACTTGTGAATAAGACACGTGTTCCTATTTCTAGAACATACAATATCTATCTATCACACCATGGTCTTACATCAAAGTACTATTGTTGTGTCACCTACAACAATCACTTATCATAAGACACGTTTGACTTGGGAGTGTGATATAGGTTACATATCACATTCTTTTCTAGCTTGTACTACTTCTAATATGTTGAAATGGCACTTATGACGAGACAACTTTAACTTGGTAGAGTGATATTCGTTGCACTTTCATATGGTGTGTAGCTTTCATTGCTTCTAATTTGTTGAATGCCTTCTGCTTAGTTTACACATCATAGCTATGAATATGCAATGCTGTCCTTTTTTCTTACACATTCAATCATCCTATCATGCGGTCGCCTTACATTAAAGTAGTGCTCGTCAGCATCGTGCATCAATGGGTTCTGAAAAGCGAATTCTTATTTATTTTTCTTGTGGGTTTGACTTGACAAGGCAATGCAATTAAGAAATAGGAAGTAAAAAATAAGGCAGGGACTGATGGCGGTCTTCCGGCGAAACCAACATCCCAGGTTCTTTCTCTAGCTTGGCAGTGTGATATTGGTTGCATCTTTCATGTGGTGTCTAGCTGGCATTGCTTCTTATTTGTTGAAATGGCTTCTGCTTAGTTTACACTAACATTTGTGAATATGCCATGTCGTCCTGATTTTTGTACATATTCCATCCTGGTATCATGTGTTTGCCTTACATCAAAGTAGTGATTGTCAGTATCATGCATGAATGAGTTTTAAGAGTGAAATTTATTGCTTTTTCTTGTCGATTTTACTTGACAATTCAAAATCAAGAAAGAGTAAGGAAATTAGCAAGGCAGTGGATAAAGGTGCTCCTTCCAAATGGAGGGCCTTTATAGATTCTACTCCGCCACCCCCAAGATTATTTGCATGACAACACATGCATAGACACTCAACGTAGATGTGTTGATGATGAGCACGTCTCCCCTAGTGCACCATCACAGGTGCTCCCTCTAACTTGGCACTGTTATATGTGGTTGCATGTTATGTATGATGTCTAGCTTGTATTGCTTATAATTTTGTTGAATTCCATCTGCTTACTTTACACATTATACTTGTGAATAAGACACGTGTTCCTACTTCTAGAACATACAATACCTGTCTATCACACCATGTTCTTACATCAAAGTACTACTGTTGTGTAACCTGCAACAATCACTTATCATAAGACACGTTTGACTTGGGAGTGTGATATAGGTTACATCTCGTATTCTTTTCTAGCTCATACTACTTCTAATTTGTTGAAATGGCACTTATGACGAGACCATTTTAACTTGGTAGAGTGATATTCGTTGCATCTTTCATATGGTGTCTAGCTTTCATTGCTTCTAATTTGTTGAAATGCCTTCTGCTTACTTTACAGATCATAGTTGTGAATATGCAATGCTGTCCTTTTCTCGTACACGTTCAATCGTCCTATCATGCGGTTGCCTTACATTAAAGTAGTGCTCGTCAGCATTTTGCATCAATGGGGTCTGAAAAGCGAATTCTTATTCATTTTTCTTGTGGGTTTGACTTGACAAGGCAATGCAATTAAGAATAGGAAGGAAAAAAATAAGGCAGGGACTGATGGCGGTCTTCCGGCGAAATCGGCATCCCAGGTGCTTTCTCTAGCCTGGCACTGTGATATTGTCTTGCATGTTGCATACGGTGTCTAGCTTGCATTGCTTCTCATTTGTTGAAATAGCTTCTGCTGAGTTTTCACAAACAGTTGTGAATATGCCATGTCGTCCTGTTTTTTTGTACATATTCCATCATGGTATCATGTGTTTGCCTTACATCAAAGTAGTGATTGTCAGTATCATGCACGAATGAGTTCTTAAGAGTGAATTTATTGTTTTTTCTTGTCGGTTTTACTTGACAATGCAAAATCAATAAAGTGGAAGGAAATTAGCAAGGCAGTGGATAAAGGTGCTCCTTCCAAATGGAGGGCCTCTATGGATTCTACTCCGCCACCCCCTAGAAGATTTGCAAGACAACACATGCATAGACACTCAACGTAGCAATGTTGATGATGAGCACGTCTCCCCTAGTGCACCATCACAGGTGCTCCCTCTAACTTGGCACTGTTATATGTGGTTGCATGTTACGTATGATATCTAGTTTGTATTGCTTCTAATTTTGTTGAATTCCATCTGCTTACTTTACGCATTATACTTGCGAATAAGACATGTGTTCCTGTTTGTAGAACATACAATATCTGTCTATCACACCATGTTCTTACATCAAAGTACTATTGTTGTGTAACTTGCAACTATCACTTTTCACAAGACGCATTTAACTTGGGAGTCTAATATAGTTTACATCTCGCATTATTTTCTAGCTTGTACTACTAATTTGTTGAAATGGCACTAATGACGAGATAGTTTTAACTTAGTAGAGTGATATTCATTGTGTCTTACATATGGTGTCTAGCTTTGATTGCTTCTAATTTTTCGAAATGTCTTGTGCTTAGTTTACATATCATAAGCTGTGAATACGCAATGACACTAATGATGAGAGACCTTTAACTTGGTAGTGTGATGTTGTTTGCTTCTTGCATATGATTTATTTCTTGTACAGCTTCACATTTGTTTAAACGCCGTTTATGACGAGACACTATTAACTTGGCAGAGTGATATTTGTAGCATCTTTCATATGATGTCTACCTTCTATTGCGTTGCTTCTAATTTAGTGAAATGCCTTCTGCTTAGTTTACACATCATAGTTCTGATTATCTCATGTCGTCCTGTTTTTCGTACATATTACATCCTCCTATCATGTGGTTCTCTAACATCAAAGTTCAGTTCATTTGTATCACGCATCAATTTGTTCTAAAGAAATAAATTTTTATTCCTTTTTCTTGTCGGCCTAACTTAACATGGCACAGAGAAAGAGGAAGGAACACAGAATGACAGGGGATGGTGTTAGTACTGAGGACACACGGAAACGAAAGCGGAACAATTATGCAGATTTTGCTGGTACTGCTGGTGCAATAGAAGGTCAAAGTCCAGCGGAAAATTGTACAAACAGGGTATCCCGTGCTACACGAGCTGCAAAACAAGCCAAACAAAAACCAATAGCTGCCACCAAACAAGCAGAGGCAACCATAGTTGTTGCAACACCTTCCACAGTACCACCAGCTGCACGAGTTACTCGTTTGTCAACTCAGCTAGCAGCATGTTCCCAAGCTCGCTTGCCACCTAACACTACTTCCGAAGCACTCTTGACATAAGACGAGTTGGCAAGATCAGATGAACCTTGTGAGCTTCAACAACAAGAAGGTAGTTGTTGGAGTCAAGTTATAGTTGCATGCTTCTTTATATGTAGTCTCGCAGTTTGATGTACACTAACACTTCCTATGTTCGTTGTTGGACTAGCACTTAGGCGCAAGAGGAAGCAAACATTAGGGATAATGCTTGATAGGTTAACTAAATCTAGAGGAGGAAGAATGGAGATCCGTTTTGAGGCAGGTTTAAAAAGGCCATATGATGCTACAGAGTCAGCCAAGTTGGTATCAGAGATATCGGTTGCCGTTAGGTGTCATGCACGTATCCTCCCAACGTGGATTCAGTACAGGAATGACAAAGACGAAACCCAGTTCAACACCTTCCTCGACCATTTATCTGTAAGTATGGTTATGTATGGAAACTAGTAATATCGTCTTGCTCTGTCCCATACTTTCTAGGTTGTTGATAATGAGACTCCCATACTTTTCAACAAATGAGGTTCAAGTTGGATATCCAAGATAATGCAACCAGACACGCTTGCACCCATGTTTTCAAGTTTGGTCTATGACAGTATCGGTATAACTTGAGGAAAACTCAATTTGAAGGCAAGGCTAACAGTGAACTTGCCCAAACATCTCTAGTGGAAAATATATCGGATGAAGACTAGAGAGGCCTCGTTAAACACTGATCTAATCCAAAGTATCAGGTATGTTATATGTATGTGATCGGATCACATGTTGAAATCATATTTACGCAAGTGCCTCACAAATCTATCTTCTTGTAGATGAACTATTCAAAGAACAAGGCCAACCGTACGAAAGTGAAATTCCAACAGATGGCAGGATCTCGTAGCTATATTGCACACTGTGGGGCTCTTGTAGTTAGCTGTTGTTTCACTATTTTCACTGTGCCATATTATTAGATCTATATTGACTTGTTCCAAATGCAGAGGGAAGACCGCAAGGACCAAAATGTACCTGAACCAAATTCTATGGAAATCTTCAAGGACTGTCACACCAGCAATATGAAGGGCATGACTACACCAGTCATAGCCGCTGTTGTAAGTCCTTAATCCTCATGCCTTTTAACTACTACTTACTCTGACTCATGCATTGAACTGCATGGTTTGCAGCCAATCTATATTGATCTTCTCAATTTTATACACAATTGTCTTAGTGTATCATTGCACCTTACAAGGTTTAAAAGAGAGGAGTGATGTTCCTTTGATCTTGATCTGTAATCTAGTTCCATGCTAGACTTGCCCACACAATGTTACAATTTCCTGTTTGTTTGTTCTGAGTTGTTTTGTTTGATATGAATGATGTCATACTATGCTTACCATATTATAGACTTTGTTTCTTTATCCTTAATGGTCAATACAATGTGAAGAAATAGACAATACATCGGCCATGGTACATGGTCATATGTTTGGAACCTGGTTTTATTATGTACTTTGCAGTAAAATACAACTAATATTTTACATGGGTTCACCGGAGTAAGTTCTGTATATAGACCAAAGCTATTTTGTTTGGTTTTGTTGCCTCCTTAATATCTTCTGTTCTGGTACTACTAATGTAAAAACTCAACTTTTCAGCAAGCTATGGAAAAAATGGTGGAACTGCCACCTTCTGAAGGTGACGAGGCAACTATAACCGCAATGTCACCTCTTGCTATAGTGGGTCAGTACCTGTCCACTAACAGTGCCAAAAGCACGTTCCTGCATAATGCTGGGTTGGTTGTTAAGGCAATCTCGTCCAAACTGCCTGATGATCAAGATATGCAAGCTCAAAACAATGTTATATCTGCGCTCCAGACACAAGTCCATTCCTTAACAGAGACCCTTTACGAAACAAGGACATCCATTGTTCGATGTCGTCAAGATATGCATAGTTTTGAAACCAGACTATCAGACATTTGCTATGTTGTTCAGGAGCCTAGGAGAAATGAAGGCGAAGGTTATGGTGCTCCATCGGATAATACAACATGAAAACGTAACAGTCAGGTCAAATGAACCGAGCTTCTGAACTTCTAGTGGTGGATTTATGTGCCATACTGTTAACTTTTATGCCAAGCTTCCTTTTGTTTTATGGTTGCAATTTGTTTTGTTGCCATACAAATTTTGTTCTTAACGTGAAGCCACCGGTTGAAGAAAACAGCAAGCCATTTTTGTATAGTGTAGGGTGTTCCCTATATTTGCACTGGTGGCGAACTTTGATGCCCAGTGGATGTAATCTGTGCAATTGCCATAATAGTCCAGTGTTAGTTTCGGGCTTATTTATTTCCTACTCTTCTTTTTCCCTGGTTTGTTAGTTGTCGCAACAACCATGGGCCATATACGGACCATGGTAACCTTGACCCTGCTAAAGGCCGTAGGATCCATGGGCCTCCTACGAGCCATCGGATAAATGGGCCTCCAACGGGCCGTATAATCGGTGGGCCTTAGGCCGTCAGATAAATGGGTCCACATGGGCTGTAAAAGGCTGTATTTGGTATCGGGCCAGCACGGTAACGGGCCGTTAACAGGCCGGAAGACAGCAAATGCTTAATTTTGTCACAGGCATAATGGGTCGTTAATGGGCCAATATAGGACAGGCTGGAAATGGCGCAATGGGTTAACAGGCCACAAACGGGCCGATTATAGCCACGTGCCGAATTTGGCCCATTAGGGGAACAGGACAGTAACGGGCCGATTATAGCCACGTGCCGAATTTGGCCCATTAGGGGAACAAGCCAGTAACGGGCTGAAAGTAATCGAGGGCCGGAAAGGAGCCCAAGAACGTATGGGCCGTTAGTAGGCCGAAAGCTAATACGGGCTGGAAACGACCCATGTGAATCATGGGTCGTTAATTGGTACAAAGAAATTTATTGTTCACTATGGGCTAGAGTCACCGTGGGCCACTAAAGGGCCTAAAAGATACAAAAGGCCTCATATGGGCCGAAAGACGCCGTTGGCCATACATGGGCCGAAAGTGAAACGGGCTGGTGTTATAGTTGACGGCCCACATGACGTTGTTGGGCCGATTTTGGGAAGGCCCTAATGGGCCGTGAGTTACCGGGCCGTAAAATGGGCTATATGCGAATAGACCGTTAACAGGCTTTTCATGCGCCGGCCCGCTAACTTTTGACCAAGTCAAACGGGCCAGCCTTTGTAAGCTAAATGGGCCAATGGTGGGTCATCGCACGTGTTGCTTTGTTCTGGTTCTCTATTAAAAGGAGGCATTAATATCCCTTAGTTTCCAATTGGACCCCGCTGCCACGGGAGGGTAGGACAAAATATGACATGCAAGTTCTTTCCACAAGCACGTATGACTATTTATGAAATACATGCCTATATTATATTTATGAACTAGAGCTAGTGCCGTATAGCCCTATGTTATGACTGTCACATGATGAATATCATCCAACAAATTATCGATCCAATGCCTACGAATTTATCTTATATTGTTCTTGCTAAGTTACTACTGCTATCGTTACTGTTGCACTTGCTATAAAAATACTGCTATCATTATTACCATTACTATTGCTGCTGTCACTACTATCAAAACTATCATACTACTTTGTTACTGATCACTTTGCTGCAGATAATTAATCTCCAGGTGTGGTTAAATTGACAACTCAACTGCTAATACTAATATTCTTTGGCTCCCCTTGTGTCGAATCTATAAATTTGGGTTGAATACTCTACACTCGGAAATTGTTGCGATCCCATATACTTGTGGGTTATCAATGAAGGTGTAGTTTGAAGCATTGCTCACAACCTCGGGTTCGCGCAAGGGACTCCCCCATACCTGGCGCGCCAAATATGTCGTGGTGGAACACGATCACCTATGGGCCCATCAGCCCCTTGTGGTTCGGCAAGGGGGCAGGGTGCGTTGCACAAAGAGCGGAGGCCATGGAATAGCACGGCGGGGATGACACTAGTGGTTTTTACCCAGGTTCGGGCTGCTGGGAAGCGTAAAACCCTACTCCTGCTTTGGTGGATTGATGGGAGGACCGTGGTGGACACGCAGTGCTCAAGCCCGGCAAGGTCGCCTCAGGGAGAGCAGCTACACATGTAAGAGTGTACAAGGGTCCGAATCCTTTCTTAGGTTGCCATGGCCCTCCTTTTAAAGGCTAAGGGGTTACCACAGTGGCAAATCACTCATTATCTACTGATTAGATAGCCAACACTACTATCATACCTAACTCTGGCAGTTAGGACAAAGTGCATTAAATGCACTGCTAGGTGTCACGCTGAGGACGCAACTTGGCAAGCCTGCCGCGCCGCTTAACCACCCTCTTCCTGTCCGCATGACACGCCTCTGGACAGGTGTCATATAGGGAGAATCTCCCTTCCAAATGGCCGCCACGTGCCAAATGACAACCACTTAATCACTTAGGGGCTTGACACCACACTGATAACTGACTTGCTGTAGGATCCAAAGTATGTCTAGAGGGGGGTGATTAGACTACTTAACCAAATAAAAATCTAGCCTTTTCCCAATTTTTGTTCTTGGTAGATTTTAGCAACTTAGCACAAGTCAAGCAATCAACCTACACATGCAATTATAAGAGTATAGCAGCGGAAGGTAAAACAATTGCATATGAAGGTTGAGGGAGTCCTAGATTAGGGGGTCTCCGGACAGTCGGACTGTTGGACTATGAAGTTACAAGATTGAAGACTTCGTCTCGTTTCCGGATGGGACTCTACTTGGCGTGGAAGGCAAGCTAGGCAATATGGATGTGTATATCTCCTCCTTTGTAACCGACCTTGTGTAACCCTAGCCCCCTCTGGTGTCTATATAAACCGGAGGGTTTTAGTTCGTAGGACAACATACGATCATACCATAGGCTAGCTTCTTGGGTTTAGCCTCTCCGATCTCGTGGTAGATCAACTCTTGTAATACCCATATCATCAAGAATAAATCAAGCAGGACGTAGGGTTTTACCTCCATCAAGAGGGCCCGAACCTGGGTAAAACATCGTGTCCCCTACCTCCTGTTACCATCCTCCTTAGACGCACAGTTCGGGACCCCCTACCCGAGATCCACCGGTTTTGACACCGACATTGGTGCTTTCATTGAGAGTTCCTTTGTGTCGTCGCCGTTAGGCTTGATGGCTCCTACGATCATCGATGGCGATGCAGTCCAGGGTGAGACTTTTCTCCCCGGACGATCTTTGTGTTCGGCGGCTTCGCACTGCGGGCCAACTCGCTTGGCCATCTGGAGCAGATCGAAATTTACGCCCCTGGACACCAGGTCAGGTTTGGAAGCTTAAACTACACGGCTGATATCCACGGAGACTTGATCTTTGACGGATTCGAGCCCCTGCCTTGTGCGTCACACGGTCACGATGAGTACGACTTAGCTCTACCATCGGACAGTGTTCAGGAGATCGCACCGGCAGCCGCTCCGACCCTCAATTCGGAGCCAGTTGCGCCATCCATGGACGGGTGGATGGACCCCGCCACGGAGGCCTTATCCTCAGCGGCGATCGAGTCGAACATCAACCTTACCTTGCACGAGAGCCGTGTTGTCAAACTGCCGGATCCTTCTCCGGCCACGGACTCAGAACCGCCTGCGCCCGTTCCTATCGAATCCGATTGGGCGCCGATCATGGAGTTTATCTCCGCGGATATTTTTGAGCGCTCTCCCTACGACTATGTGCTGAACTCATTAAGGTCTCTCTCCTTGTCAGGAGGATCCTGGCCGATCTATGTCCGGCAGGATTGGGATGTGGATGACGAAGAAATTCGCCGCCCACCCACCACCCACTTAGTAGCCACTGTCATGATTTAACCGACATGCTCGACTTCGACTCCGAAGGCATCGACGGTATGGACGACAGTGCATGAGATGAATAGGAACCATTGCCCACAGGGCACCAGACGCCCACCTCATCATATGACGTATATATGGTGGACACACCAAAAGAAAACGACGACGAGGAACGGAAGAACGCAACGAAGGATTGTCCCCTCGAGAAGCAGTCAAATCGGCGGCGTAAGCGCCTCCCCAAATCCTGCCTCGGCGAAACAACGATCATATAGACCCAGCGTTAGAGCAGGGTGAACAAACGCCGGACCACGGCAACACGGAGAATCAAACGGAACAACCCGACTCTATCAAAGACAATAATCCGAACGACATCACACCAGACAGACACCCGGAGCAACAGAATGCCCATCAAATACTTGTTGCCACCGCGAGGAGTCTAAAAAAGCAGAAGCAAAGGCTCAAGGCTGCGCAAGACACACTCAGAAACAGATGGAGTAAAGTACTCAACACAACGGCGAAGTACGGCGGTAATCGCCACACCAAGAGCTACGCGAAGCGGAAGTTGCTACCTGAATTCCATGAGGAGGCCTTAGATCCGCCGCAACCAAAAATTAAAATGGCCATTCGGCCGGATAGATGACCTCACGGGAAACATAGAGCGGCAAACAACGCCGCACATAAGCCAATACACGATCCACGCGAGGGCTCGCATCAAAAGGACGGCGCAACCAGATCCATTTATGGACCACGCAAGCGCGCTCCAGCATACGATGCAACACAACAAACATCCGAACACCACGGTACACCCAGATACAGGGGTGCCGCACACACCCTATGTTTCACCGACGAGGTGCTGGACCATGAATTTCCAAAGGGATTTAAACCCGTAAACATAGAGGCATACGACGGAACAACAGACCCTGGGGTCTGGATTGAGGACTATATCCTCCATATCCATATGGCTCGAGGAGATGATCTCCACGCCATCAAGTACTTACCCCTCAAGCTCAAAGAGCCAGCTCGGCACTGGCTTAAAAGCCTCCCCAAAAACTCCATCGGAAGCTGGGAAGAGCTTGAAGACGCTTTTCGGGCGAATTTTCAAGGGACTTATGTCCGACCTCCGGATGCGGACGATTTGAGTCATATAACTCAACAGCCCGGAGAGTCAGCCCGAAAGCTTTGGAACATGTTTCTTACTAAAAAGAACCAAATAGTTGACTGTCCGGACGCTGAAGCCTTGGCAGCCTTTAAGCACAGCATCCGAGACGAATGGCTTGCCAGACACCTCGGCCAAGAAAAGCCGAGAACAATGGCAGCATTAACAAGCCTCAGGACCTGCTTTTGCGCGGGCGAGGACAGCTGGCTAGCCCGACGCAGCACTAGCGACCCAAGTACGTCCGAAGTTAGAGACGGAAACGGGAAATCACGACGCAGCAAAAATAATAAGCGCCGGGATAAAGAAGACAACCCGAAGAGCACGGAGGTAAACACCGGATTCAGAAGCTCTCGGCCAGGTCAGCAAAAGCCGCCCTCTAAAGGCGCCAGAGATGAACTGTCCAGCTTAAACAAAATTCTGGACCAAATATGTCAGACCCATAGCACCCCCGATAAACCTGCAAATCATACCCACAGAGAATGTTGGGTCTTCAAGCAGTCCGGCAAGCTCAACGCCGAACATAAGGGACGGGATACACCAAGCGAAGACGAGGATGAGCCTCACACGCAAAACACTGGGGAACAGAAGAAATTTCCACCAGAGGTCAAAACAGTAAACGTGTTACACGTGATAAAGGGGAGAAGCAAAGCAGCATTCCCAAATAAACATGCCCAAGGGCCTATCACGGAGTTCTGCCACTGGCCGTCTCAGCCAATCACCTTCGACCATCAGGATTACTCAGCAAGTATCCGGAGCGCGGGATGGGCTGCCTTGGTATTAGATCCAATAATTGACGGATACCACTTCACACGAGTCCTGATGGATGGCGGCAGCAGCTTAAACCAGATATATCAGGACACAATCCGCAAAATGGGGATAGACCCAACGAAAATTTGCCGCAGCAATACCACCTTTAGAGGAGTAATGCCGGGCCCAGGGGCTCATTGTACGGGCTCCCTGCTACTAGAGGTTGTATTCGGCTTCCCCGACAACTTCCGTAGCGAAAATTTAACCTTCCACATTGCTCCGTTCCAAAGTGGCTATCAAGCACTACTTGGACGTGAAGCTTTTGCTCGCTTTAATGCAATACCGCATTATGCTTCCCTCACGCTTAAGATGCCCGGTCCACGTGGCATCATTACAGTACATGGAAATATTCAGCGATCCCTGCGCGCCGAAGAGAGTGTGGCTGCCTTGGCAGCCGCACACTAAAACGGCCTTACCAACTAAAGCATTTGATAGGTCGTCAAGACCACGGACAAGGTTAGACAAGTCCGGTGCAGCTATATGTAATTCACACAGGTTTGATGGCTACACCCCTAGGGGCTCAACGCGCGCAGACAAGTGGCATTTTTTACTTATCTTGAACTCTATGTGGTTTCTTCAAACCTACCTTTTTGCACGACAACTTTCACCTAAGTTCCTCTCTTTTACATATGACCATCGTGCTACACCCGTCTAGGATACGGCACAACGGAGACACAGGCGCAGATGTGCAGCAGGGACCCGTTCCAAGGATTCTTTTTAGATTAAGACCCTGTGTCAACCTTTTTTACTGTCTCTTGTTGACACACATCCCTCGGATTCTCTGTACAATTGAGAAGGATGCTGACGTCTTGGCATGTGGCCACGTCAGAATAATGCACGTACCTGGACAACAGGGGCTTCTTACAAAGGGCACTGTTTAGGCCCGGTTTACACCATAAAGACCGAATACCTTAGGGAGTGTTCGGCGTCGCGAGTTTGGCCTTATAAGCATCAGCTACGAATCATGTCTTTGGTCAAATGTTGGGTTTGCCCGGCTCCTGTGTTTTGGTGCCTTACGTTCCGCTCTATCGGCTAAGGTAGCACCAGGTGAACTACTGCGATTGTGCCCTGGGTCATCCGGACAAGCACCTCAGTAGAGAAAGCCGAAAACTGACTGTCACGATATAGCGCGAGACTGGTCAACCACTCGATGACCTAGCGGAATCTTAGAATTCCTCCGCCTTAACGAAGGGCCGTTTCCCGGCCGAGCATGTACGCACCCCGAATTCGGGTAAGTGCGGAGCCACCAGGGGCTATATAGTAGCCTCACTGTCAAACTCCTATGGCTAAGTGAAAGTGTTAAAGCATTGTAGTCCGGTTGCCTAGTTCGCTGCGCTATCACCTCCTTATTAGGACCAAGATGTTGGATTAAGTGTGAATACGCGTCTTCTGCAAACACCCCCGCATTATATGCGTGGGGGATGAAGCCGACGACTGCAATCTTTCAGGTTATACACATGTATACATAAACGGCCGCACAGGAGGCATCACAATACTTTTCGGCACAAGTATAAATACAACCTTGATAAATTCAATAAAACAATGTTTTTACAATGGGAATACATGTCACTCAAACATAATATTCTTCGAGCACTGGGCCTCCATCAAACGAGCGCCTTCAAGAACTTCTTCAAAATAGTGCTCGGCAGCCACTCGGCCTATGGACAAACCCTGCGCCAAAACGATGGTAGCATCCATCTCTGCCCAGTATGCTTTGACACGGGCAAGGGCCATCGGCGAACCTTCTATACACGCCGACCTCTTCATCGCATTGATGTGCAGCACCGCACCAAGGAACTGCTGCACTAAGCTGAAATAGCTGTTCGGCTTTGGCTTTTCCGGCCACAGATGATCTACAACGGACCTCATGGCAAGTCCGGACAATCTATTGAGTTCGGCCCATTCAGCAAGCTGATCAGTTAGTGGAAGCCGACGCTCTAGAACATTATACTGCGACCAGAATAGCTTGTCCACTTCACGATCTATTTGATCTCAGAAGTATTTGGCCGCATCGACAGCACTCCCCGTCAAATCCAGATATGCGTCTACCGAACTCCACAACCGATCCAGAGGGGCATACCGCGGATCTCCGAACTTCCTCCGCAGCAAAAAGGGCTTCCCAGCCACAATATCACCGGCTTCACGCAGCTCCTCCTTTTTCGCTCTCATGGCAGAGCCGGTGTCTTTGGTTGCCATCATGGACTTTTCGAGGTCTGTCGCCTTTGCTCGGTTTTCTTCTTCAAGGAACTGGCAACGGTCGGCAGTGTCTTTTAACTTTGCAGCCATCTTGGCCATTTTCTCTTTGCTCTTGCAATGTGCGGCCTTCTCGGCTTTCAACTCTCCTGCCGCCTTCAAAGCAGCCGCATTACTACTCCTTGCTTGTTCTTTGGCTCGGGCAAGTTCCGCCCGAAGGGTTTCCACGGTGGCGGCTCCATCTGCAGTCACAAAATATTAAAGATACCGGCATCATGCTTCTCTTACTATGTGACATTCACCAGAAAATATCACTTACCCTGTGCCTCGTCAAGCCTCTTGTTAACATGCTCGATGTCGGCATCCGCCGCATCCAGTTGCCGCTTTAGTTCGGCAAACTCATGAGCCCAGCTAGCCATCGGAGCTTCCACTACCTGCACATTAAAGCGGTATGGTTATCACCTGGGACTATGATCCTTTGCTTGCCGCCTTTCTCGGTGACAACCAGAGTCTCAGGGGCTACTATCTACACAGGGCACACCTAAAAATGTGCGGTACTATCACAAATGTATATCATTTTATGTACCTCAAAGCCCGTTAGTAGACTCATAAAGGCGTCATGCAACCCGCTTTCGGCGGATGAAATCCATTCCATCACCGTACCCATCAACGTACGGTGTTCTTCCGAGATGGTCACTCGCTTTAGCAGATCCCTCGGTGCGTCCGACCGCATACCAGACGGCGCCGGACTCCTTTGTTTGCTCACTTCAAGAGGCGGATGCTGGGGACTTTGGGTGACTATAGGATTATCTTCTGGCCTCACCGGATTTGGAGAGGCCCTCCGTGACGACACTTCAAGGTCGCCCGCTTCTTGAGCGGGGGAGTCCGGAGGAGGCGTTTCACTCTCCATCATCTCCGGAAGAAGGTCCCCTGAAGACAAGCTCTGTTGAGAAGGGCGAAGATCCGAATTGCAAGACAAACACTTCGCTTATTTTCCTCGGAAGTAAGGTAGAATATCTTTACTATTAAGTATTTTTTTGATCACTTACGGCTTGTTAGAGGGCTGATCCCCACGCGGACTTTGTGCGGCAAGAGCACCCCCCAAGGCAGGACCCTCTGTTGGAGACTTCTTCTCCCGTTTGGAAGCCTTGCTTTCCGGATCTTATGAGGCAGTCCTCTTCCTTCCTCAGAGCGAGAGAAGGTCAGAATCTTCCCCTTGGATATCCTCCCTCATGGAGGCGCTCATTCCCTCGGTTGGAATTGGTAGCGATTGGGGCCTGCTTTCGCCCTCATTATTCCCCCCTTTATCTTCCTTTGAGGGCTCCGGGCAAGGTGCTAGCTCGAGCATCTTTTCCAGTACCGGATTGTCCAAACCCTCAGGGAGGGGGGCCGAATACCGAATCATCTTCGCCTTTGTTAGCCAGTCCTGGTCAAAAAGCGATTTCTCAAAATGACGTCATGATAAATGAAAGATGGTGTGTTCGGCTAGAGGATTACTTACTTGGTCGGCGGTGCGGTTGCTGCTCAGGCCCACGTCCTCGGTATTATCCGGACACTCCATTTGAGGTCCGAAGAATGATTTATACATATCCTCGTGCGTCAGGCCGAGGAAATTCTGAATAGCGCGCAGTCCTTCGGGGTTGAATTCCCACAAGTAGAGGGGCCGACGTTTGCAAGGTTGGACTCGACGAACCAGCATGACTTGCATTACCATAACCAAACTAAAATCTCCCTCGAAGAGATCCAGGATGCGGCTCTGCAACATGGGCACATCCTTGGCTGGACCCCAGCTCAGCCCCCTGCTGATCCATGACATCAGTTGTGGTGGAGGGCCCGAGCGAAAGGCGGGGGAAGCTACCCACTTGGCACTTCTGGGAGCGGTGATGTAGAACCACTCCCGTTGCCATAATCCGGACACCTCTGGAAAGGAACCTTTTGGCCACGGAGCTCCTGCAATCTTGCTTATTAACGCGCCTCCGCATGCTACATGCTGCCCTTCGACCGTCTTCGGCTTCACATCAAAGGTCTTGAGCCACAGGCCGAAGTGAGGGGTAATGCGGAGGAAGGCCTCACATACGACAATAAAAGCCGATATGTGGAGAAAGGAATCCGGGGCTAGATCATGGAAATCAAGCCCGTAATAGAACATCAAACCCCTTACGAAGGGATCCAGAGCGAGGCCTAGTCCTCGGAGGAAGTGGGAGATGAACACGACGTCTTCGTTGGGTTCAGGAGTAGGGACGACCTGCCCTTGGGCAGGCAGCCGATGTGGGACTTCAGCAGTCAGGTACCTTGCCTCCCTCAATTTCTTGATATCCTCTTCCGTGACGGAGGAGGGCATCCACCGGCCCTGAAGGCTGGATCCGGACATGATTGAAGGTCCGAAGCACCCGACCTAGGCTTTGGGTGTTGGAACTCGAGGCGGGGGAAGGATTCGATTGAGCATGGGAGGAAAAAAGTAAAAGCCTTGTCCCTTTATAAAGAGGGTGAATATCAAGCGTCCTCCCCGTGGCCGTTTGGGACTTGCCTAAAATCTAGGAGTCCTAGGCACGGTTTGGTTACCCACGTCCGTATTGATGAGAATCCCCTAATAAGGGGAACACGATCTCTGCTTTGACAAGACGTGTCAAAAAACTGCCTCGCGTTATGTGCGGGGCTAGTTAAAGGAAACGGTTTGAATAAACATCGGGCCATGGCATAACGTCATCTTGCCAAAACAAGTCAGCAGATTAGATTTGGGGAAATATTATTCTCTCTATGGTGGAATGTGGAACTTATTTTGCAGGGTCGGACACTATCCTTGTATTCAAATTCTTCCGTGATGTATTTGGAGGAGGAACCTGCCTTGCAATGCCGAAGACAATACTGTGCACTGGACTTATCGTCATTGAAGCCTGGTCCAGGGGCTACTGAGGGAGTTCTGGATTAGGGGGTCTCCGGACAACCGGACTATATCCTTTGGCCGGACTCTTGGACTATGAAGTTACAAGATTGAAGACTTCGTCTCGTGTCCGGATGGGACTCTACTTGGCGTGGAAGGCAAGCTAGGCAATACAGAGGGTTTTAGTCTGTAGGCCAACATATAGAACAACAATCATACCATAGGCTAGCTTCTAGGGTTTAGCCTCTCCGATCTCGTGGTAGATCTACTCTTGTACTACCCATATCATCAATATTAATCAAGCAGGACGTAGGGTTTTACCTCCATCAAGAGGGCCCGAACCTGGGTAAAACTTCGTGTCCCTTGCCTCCTGTTACCATCCGGCCTAGACGCACAGTTCGGGACCCCCTACCCGAGATCCGCCGGTTTTGACACCGACATTGGTGCTTTCATTGAGAGTTCCTCTGTGTAGTCGCCGTCAGGCTTGATGGCTCCTACTATCATCGATAGTGATGCAGTCCAGGGTGAAACTTGTCTCCCCGGACAGATCTATGTCTTTGGCGGCTTTGCACTGCAGGCTAATTTGCTTGGCCATCTGGAGCAGATCGAAAGCTACGCCCCTGGCCGTCAGGTCAGTTTTGGAAGTTTAAACTACACGGCTGACATCCGCGGGGACTTGATCTTCGACGGAGTCGAGTCACTGCCGAGCGCGCCGCATTGTCACGACGGGAATGATCTAGCTCTGACGCCGAACAGTGCCCTGGAGGCCGCACCCGCATCGGCTTTGACCCTTAATTCGGAGCCAACTGTGCCGATCGAGGATGGGTGGTTGGACGCCGCCTCGGGGGCTGCGATCCCAACATCGATCGAGACTCACACTAGCCCTGCACTCCGCGAGACTCGTGACTCCAAGGAGCCGGACTCCTCCCCGGACTCCGAACCTTCCGCGCCCTTGCCGATCGAATCCGATTGGGCGCCGATCATGGAGTTTACCGCCGCGGACATCTTTCAGCACTCGCCCTTCGGCGATATTATGAAATCACTAAAGTCTCTCTCTTTCTCAAGAGAGCCCTGCCCGGATCATGGCCAGCAGGATTGGGATGCGGAAGACGAAGAAATTCGACGCCCACCCACCACCCACTTTGCAGCCACTGTCGACGATTTAACCGACATGCTCGACTTCGACTCTGAAAACATCGACGGTATGGACGATGATGCGGGAGGCGAAGAAGAACCACCGCCCACAGGGCGCTGGACGCCCACCTCATCATATGATGTATATATGGTGGACGCACCAAAAGATGACGACGAGGAGCGGAAGGACGCACCGAAGGCTTGTTCCCTCGAGAAGCAGTCAAAGCGGCGACGCAAGCGCCGCCCCAAATCCTGCCTCGACAAAAATAACGATCACACAGACCCAGCGTTGGAGCAGGGTGAACCACTGCCGGACAACGGCAATCCGGACAATCAAACCGAACAAACAAATTCTATCAAGGATAATAGTCTGGATGACATAACGCCGGACAGGCACCCGGAGCAGCAGAATGCCCGTAAAAGGCTTGTTGCCACCGCGAGGAGTCTTAAAAAGCAGAAGCAAAGGCTCAAGGCTGCGCAAGACACACTCCAAATCAGGTGGAGTAAAATACTCAACACAGCAGCGAGGTACGGCGACAATCGCCCCTCCAAGAGCTACCCAAAGCGGAAGCTGCTACCTGAATTCGATGAGGAGGCCTCAGACCCCCCACAACCAAATATCAAAGCAGCCACCTGGCCGGATAGACGACCCCTCTACCAACACAGAGCAGCATACAACGCCACTCACAATGCAACACACGACCCATGCGAGGGCTCGCACCCAAAGGACGGCGCAACAAGATCCATCTATGGACCACACAAGCGCGCCCCGGCATACAATGCAACACAACAAACATCCGAACAACGCGGTACACCCAGCTACAGGGGTGCCGCACACCCCCTATGTTTCATCGATGAGGTACTGGACCATGAATTTCCAGAGGGATTCAAACCCGTAAACATAGAGGCATACGACGGAACAACAGACCCTGGGGTCTGGATTGAGGACTACATCCTTCATATCCATATGGCTCGAGGAGATGATCTCCACGCCATCAAGTATTTACCCCTCAAGCTCAAAGGGCCAGCTCGTCACTGGCTTAAAGGCCTCCCCGAAAGCTCCATTGGAAGTTGGGAAGAGCTTGAAGACGCCTTTCGGGCAAATTTTCAAGGGACTTATGTCCGACCTCCGGATGCGGACGATTTGAGTCATATAACTCAACAGCCCGGAGAGTCAGCCCGAAAGCTTTGGAACATGTTTCTTACTAAAAAGAACCAGATTGTCGACTGTCCGGACGCCGAAGCCTTGGCAGCTTTTAAGCATAGCGTCTGTGACAAATGGCTCGCCAGACACCTCGGCCAAAATAAGCCGAGAACGATGGCCGCATTAACAAGCCTCATGACCCGCTTTTGCGCGGGTGAGGACAGCTGGCTAGCCAGATGTAGCACCAGCAACCCCAGTACATCTGAAGTTAGAGATGGAAACGGGAAATCACGACACAATAGCAATAATAAATGCCGAAATAAAGAAGACAGCATGAAGGGCACGGCAATAAATGCCGGATTCGAAAGCTCTCGGCCAGGTCAGCAAAAGCCGCCCTCTAAAGGCACCAGGGATGAACTGTCCAACCTCAACAAAATTCTGGACCAAGTATGTCAGATCCATAGTACCCCTGGAAAACCTGCTAATCACCCACAGAGAATGTTCGGTCTTCAAGCAGTCCGGCAAGCTCAACGCCGTACACAAGGGGGAGGATACACCAAGTGAAGACGAGGACGAGCCTCCCAAGCAAGACACTGGGGAACAAAAGAAATTTCCACCAGAAGTCAAAACAGTAAACGTGTTACACGTGATCAAGGGAAAAACAACGCGGCACTCCCAGGAAAATATACCCAAGTGCCTGCCACCGCGAAGTCCTGCCACTGGTCGTCTCAACCGATCACTTTCGACCATCGCGATTACTCAGTAAGTATCCGACGCACAGGATGGGCTGCCCTGGTATTAGACCCAGTAATTGGCGGATATCACTTCACACGAGTCTTGATGGACGGTGGCAGCAATCTAAACCTAATATATCAGGATACAATCTGCGGGATGGGGTTAGACCCAACAAAAATTCGCCATAGCAATACTACCTTTAAAGGAGTAACGCCAGGCCCAGGGGCTCGTTGTACGGGCTCCCTCCTACTACAAGTTATATTCGGCTCCCCCGATAACTTCCGTCGCGAGCATTTAACCTTCCACATCGCTCCGTTCCAAAGTGGCCATCAAGCACTGCTCAGACGCGAAGCTTTCGCTCGCTTTAATGCAATACCACACTACGCCACCCTCACACTCAAGATGCCCGGTCCACGTGGCATCATTTCAGTGAATGGAAACATCAAGCGATCTCTGCGCGCCGAAGAGAGTGCGGCTGCCTTGGCGACCGCACACTAAAGGCGCCCGGACCGGCGAAAGCATCCAATAGGTCGTCAAGACCTCAGACACAACTAATCAAGTCCGCCGCCGCTATTTATACCGAATAAATGGTCACACCCCTATTTGTCAGTACAAGGGGCTCAAAGCGCGCAGACAAGTGGCAATTTTTTCTCATCTTGAAGTATACATGGTTTCTTTAAGAACTATCTTTTTACACGACAACTTTTTCACCTAAATTCCTCTCTTTTATAGATGATCATCGTGCTACACCCGTCCAGGATACGGCACAATGGAGACACAGGCGCAGACGTGCAGCAGGGACCCGCTCCAAGGATTCTTTTTAAATTAAGACCCTACGTAAACCTTTTTTACTGTCTCTTGTTGATACATATCCACCGTTGAGAAGGATGCTGATGTCTTGGCATGTGGCCACGCCAGAACAATGCACGTACCTGGACACAAGGGGCTTCTAACAAAGGCCATTATTTAGGCCCGGTTTATACCACAAAGACCGAATACCTTAGGGAGTGTTCGGCGTCGCGAGTTTGGCCCTATATGCATCAGCTCCGAATCATTGTCTTTGGTCAAATGTTGGGTTTGCCCGGCTCCTGTGTTTTGGTGCCTTATGTTCTGCTTTACCGGCTAAGGTAGCACCAGGAGAACTACTGCGATTGTGCCCTGGTTCATCTGGACGAGCACCTCAGTAGAGAAAGCCGAAAACTGACTGTCATGATATAGCGTGAGACTGGTCAACCACTCGATGACCTGTTGGAATGTTAGAATTCCTCCGCCTTAACGAAGGGCCGTTTTCTGGCTAGGCATGTACGCACCCCGGGATCGGGAGAGTGCGGAGCCACCAGGGGCTATCTAGTAGCCCCACTGTCAAACTCCTATGGCTAAGTGAAAGTGCTAAAGCATTATAGTCCGGTTACCTCGCTCGCTCCTCTATCACCTCCTTAATAGGACCAAGACGTCGGGTTAAGTGTGAACGCGTGTTTTTTGCGAGCACCTCCGCATTATATGCGTGGGGGTTGAAGCCGACGGCTGCAATCTTTCAGGTTATACACAGGTATACATAAACGGCCGCCCAGGAGGCATCATATTACTTTCAGGCAAAAGTATAAAAATAGCCTTATAAAAATTTATAAAAGCATTTCGCTTACAATGAGATTACATATCACTCAAACATAATATTTTTTGAGCACTGGGTCTCTATCAAACGTGCACCCTCAAGAACTTCTTCAAGGTAGTGCTCAGCAGCCATTCGGCCTATGGCCGAATCCCGCGCTGCAACAGTGGTAGCATCCATCTCCTCCCAGTATGCTTTAACATGGGCAAAGGCCATCCATGAGCCCTCTATGCACGCCGACCTCTTCATCGCATTAATGCGCGGCACCACGTCAAGGAACTGCTGCACCAAGCTGAAATAGCTATTCGGTTTTGGCCTTTCCGGCCATAGCTAATCCACAACAGACCTCATGGCGAGTCCGGACAACCTATTCAGTTCGGCCCATTCGGCTAATTGGTCAGTCAATGAAAGCGGACGCTCGGGAGAATGGAATTCTGTCCAAAACAGCTGGTCCACTTCACGGTCTGTCTGACCCTGGAAGTACTTGGCCGCATCGGCAGCGCTCGCCGCCAAATCCATATACACATCCTCCGAACTACACAGCCGATCTAGAGGGGCATATCGTGGATCTCCGAACTTCCTCCGCAACATAAAGGATTTCCCAGCTATAATATCCCTGGCTTCCCGCAGCTCCTCCTTCTTCGCCCTCATAGCAGAGCGGATGTCTTTTCTCGTCGCAGCAGCCTTCTCATGGTCCGATGCCTTCGCTAGGTTTTCCTTTTCAAGAACCCGGCAACGGTCGGCGACGGCTTGTAATTCTATGGCCATCTTGGCCATCTTATCTCGGCTCTCGCCATGCGCGGCCTTCTCGGCTTTCAACTCTTCAGCCGCCTTCAAAGCAGCCGCATTACCAAACCTCACTTGTTCCTTGGCTCGGGCAAGTTCTGCCCGCAAGGCTTCAACAGTGGCAGCTCCATCTGCAGTCACAACATATTAAAGATACTGGCATCATGCTGCTCTTACTATGTGGCGTTTACCAGATAATGACACTTACCCTGTGCCTCGTCAAGCCTTTTGTTAACAAGATCGATGTCGACGTCTGCCGCATCCAACTGCCATTTTAAATGGGCAAACTCGCTAGTCCGGCTAGCCACCGGAGCTTCCATCACCTGCACATAGAGGCAGTATGGTTATTAACTGGGAATATGATCCTCTGTTCATCGTCGTTTCCGACGACAACCAGAGTCTCAGGGGCTACTATCTACACAGGGCACACCTAGCATGTGCAGGACTATCATACATTATTTTACATACCTCAAAGCCTGTCAGTAGACTCATAAAAGCTTCATGCAATCCGCTTTCGGCGGACGAGATTCTCTCCATCACTGTATTCATCAGCATCCAGTGTTCATCTGAGATGGCCGCTCGCCCCACCAACTCCCTCAGAACATCCGATCGCACACCAGACGGTGCCGGACTCTTTTGTCTGCTCTCTTCGGGAGCCGGACACTGGGAGCTCCGGAGGTCAATGGGATTATCTTCTGGCCTCACCGGACTCGGAGAGGCCCTCCGCGACGACACTTCGGGGTCGCCCGCTTCCGGAGTGGAGGAGTCCGGAGGAGGCGTTTCGCTCTCCATCATCTCTGGAAGAAGATCCCCCGAAGACGAGTTCATTTGACAGGGGCTAAGGCCCGAACTGCAAAGATATATGCGGTGGTTATTTTCTCAGAAGAAAAAGATGGCGTACCTGTACTATTAAAGTCTTTCGGGTCACTTACGACTCGCTGGAGAATTGATCCCCCCGCGGACTTTGTGCGGCAAAAGCACCCCCAAGGTAGGACCCTCTGTGGGAGACTTCTTCTCTCGTTTGGAAGCTTCGGCTTCCAAATCCCCGGGCGCAATCCTTTTCCTCCTCCGGTCGTCTTCCTTCATGGAGACGCTCGCTCCCTCGGTTAGAATGTGCAGCATTGGGGGCCCGCGTCCGCCCGTGTTATCCTCCCCAGTATCTTCCTTCAAGGGTTCCGGGCAAGGTGCGACCTGGAGCATCTTTTCCAATACCGGATTGTCCAAACCCTCAGGGATGGGGCCCGAACACCGAATCAACTTCGCCTTTGTTGGCCAGTCCTGGTCAAAAAGCGAACTCTCAGAAATAACTTTGTAACCAATGAGAGATAGTATGTTCGGCCGGAAGATTTCTTACCTGTTCGGCGGCGCGGTTACTGCTTAGGCCCACGTCCTCGGTGATTTCCGAACACTCTACCTGAGGTCCGAAGAATGACTTGTACATCTCCTCGTGCGTCAGGCCAAGGAAATTTTGAATGACACGCGGTCCCTCGGGATTGAACTCCCACAAGTGAAGGGGCTGGTGTTTGAAAGGCTGGACTTGACGAACCAGCATAACTTGTATTACCGCAACCAAACTAAAATCTCCATTGAAGAGATCTCGAATGCGGCTTTGCAGTATAGGCACGTCCTTGGCTAGAACCCAGCTCAGACCTCTGCTGATCCATGACATCAGTTGTGGTGGAGGGCCCGAGCGGAAAACAGGGGCAGTCGCCCACTTGGAACTTCTAGGAGCCGTAATGTAGAACCACTCCTGTTGCCACAATTCAGACACCTCTGGAATGGAACCTTTGGGCCATGGAGCTCCCGTCATCTTGCATATTGAGGCACCTCCGCACACTGCATGTTTCCCCTCGATCATCTTCGGCTTTACTTCAAAGGTCTTGAGCCACATGCCAAAGTGAGGGGTAACCCGGAGGAAGGCCTCACACACGACAATAAATGTCGTGATATGAAGAAAGGAGTCCGGAGCTAGATCATGGAAATCTAGCCCGTAATAAAACATCAAACCCCTGGCGAAAGGATCCAGAGCAAGGCCTAGACCTCGGAGGAAGTAGGAGACGAACATGACGTTCTCGTTGGGTTCGGGGGAGGGGACGGCCTGCCCTCGGGCAGGCAGCCAATGTGAAACCTCGGCGGTCAGATATCTGGCCTCCCTCAACTTTTTTATGTCTTCTTCCGTGACGGAGGAAGGCATCCATCAGCCTTGAAGGCTAGATCCAGACATGATTGAAGGTTCGGGGCGCCTGACCTGAACTTTGGGTGTTTGAGCTTGAGGTGGGGGAAGGATTCGATTGAGCACGGGAGGGAAAAAAGAAAAGGCTTGTCCCTTTATAAAGAGGGTGAATATCAAGCGTCCTCTCCGTGGCCGTTTGGACTTGCCTATAGTCTAGGAGTCCTAGAAGCGGTTGGGTTACCCACGCCCGTATCGATGAGAATCCCGAAATAAGGGGACACGATCTCTGCTTTAACAAGACGTGCCAAGGAAACCACCTCGCATGACACGCTGAGGTGGGATAATAAAACGATTCGAATAAAGGCTTGGCCGTGGTGCGATGTCACACTACGGAATACGTCAGCAGATTAGATTTTTGTAAATATTATTCTCTCTATGGCAATATGTGGAAACTTATTTTGCAGAGCCGGACACTATCTTTGTGTTCAAAATCTTCTATGAAGTACTTGGAGGAGGAACCCACCTTGCAATGCCAAAGACAATCTGCGCGCCGGACTCGTCGTCATTGAAGCCTGGTTCAGGGGCTACTGAGGGAGTCCTGGATTAGGGGGTGTCCGGATGGCCGGACTATACCTTCAGCCGGACTCCTGGACTATGAAGATACAAGATTGAAGACTTCGTCCCGTGTCTGGAAGGGACTTTCCTTGGCGTGGAAGGCAAGCTTGGTGATACGGATATGTAGATCTCCTACCATTGTAACCGACTTTGTGTAACCCTAACCCTCTCCGGTGTCTATATAAACCGGAGGGTTTTAGTCCGTAGGCCAACATACAGAACAACAATCATACCATAGGCTAGCTTCTAGGGTTTAGCCTCTCCCATCTCGTGGTAGATCTACTCTTGTACTACCCATATCATCAATATTAATCAAGCAGGACGTAGGATTTTACCTCCATCAAGAGGGCCCAAACCTGGGTAAAACTTTGTGTCTCTTGCCTCCTGTTACCATCCGGCCTAGACGCATAGTTTGGGACCCCCTACCCGAGATCTGCTGGTTTTGACACCGACACCCACCATGGTCGTCACCCACGAAGGACTTGCCTCACTAGGGTAGATCTTCATGAAGTAGGCGATCTCCTTGCCCTTACAAACTCCTTGGTTCAACTCCACAATCTTGACGGAGGCTCCCAAGTGACACCTAACCAATCTAGGAGACACCACTCTCCAAGAGGTAACAAATGGAGTGTTGATGATGTACTCCTTGCTCTTGTGCTTAAAATGATAGTCTCCCAACACTCAAATCTCTCTCATAGGATAGGATTTGGTTGAAAGATGACTTGAGTGGAAACCAACTTGGGGAAGGCTAGAGATCAAGATTTATGTGGTTGGAATGGAATATCTTGACCTCAACACAAGTGTAGGTGGTTCTCTCTTAGAAAATGTATGTTGGAAGTGTAGGCATGTTCTGATGGCTCTCTCCACGAATGAAGAATGGGTGGAGGGGTATATATAGCCTCCACACGAAATCTAACCGTTACACACAATTTACCAAACTCGGTGGGACCGAATCGTGAAACTCGGTCAGACCGATTTAGTTCATAATGTGACCGTTAGGATTTTCGGTGGAACGACATGTCAACTCAGTGAGACCGATTTCGTTAGGGTTAGGGCATAACGTAATCTTGGTGAGACCGATTACACAAACTCAGTGGGACCGATTTTGGTAATAGACAAACAGAGAGTTGGTCAGGCAAACTCGATGGGACCGATCACTCATCTCTGTTGTACCGAAATGTTACGAAAGGAGAACAGAGAGTTTGCATTGCAATCTCAGTGGGACCGAACGCTCATCTGGGTTTAACTGAAACGTTACGAAAGGAGAACAGAGAGTTTGCAATCCCATCTCGGTGAGACCGAGATCCCTATCGGTAAGACCGAAAAGACTAGGGTTTCTGGCAGTGGCTATGTCAACTGAACTCGGTGGCGACGGATAGACAATTTTGGTGGGGCCGAGTTTGACTTTTGGTTTGGGACATATGTGGATGTGAGGAAGTAGTTGAGGGTTTTTGGAGCATATCACTAAGCACTTTGAGCAAGAAACGCATTAAGAAACACCTCACCCCCTCTTGATATTATTGGATTTTCCTATGGACTCAATCTGATCTTGGATCACTTAAAATGAAAAAATGTAGAGTCCTGAGCTTTGAGCTTGAGCCAATCCTTTGTCCTTAGCATTTTGAGGGGTCCACATTTCTCACCCATGCCATGCCAATCATTGAGCTTTCCTGAAATGTTTATCTTGAAGTAGCATTAGCTCAATGAGCTATATGTTGTTAGGAATTACTAAAACCACCCAGGGATAGTTGCACTTTCACTTACATCACTATGCGGTGGAGCGATGGAGTCTTGGCGGGCGATTCTCCCTTGGTGGCCCCGGCAAGCCTGTCGGGGGAATCTTGGTACCTGTCCTTGGCAAGGCCTCGACCTGACCGGTCTCGCCTGCCCGACAAGGGAGGTCTTTCCTTAGTAATATCTTGTTCCTTTGTCTTGTCTTGGTCTTCTTGATCCTTCCTTTGACTCCTCAAAGAGCTATTTCTCTGGCTTGGGGGCTTGGTCTTGTTGTATCTTTGGTGTTGCTGGGTCAGAGGCATATTGTCTATCCACAAGTCAGGGGAAACATACACCTCTGTTTGTGTACCCCAACAGTTCCCTGAAAACACAATCAACACAACTATCTAGGAAGTCCCTAGAAGCATCGGTTAGTCCATTATAGAAGATATCAAGTATTTCAACTTTCTTAAGAGGATGATCAGGCAAAGCATTAAGCAATTGGAGAAGCCTCCCCCAAGCTTGTGGGAGACTCTCTTGTTCAATTTGCACAAAGTTAAATATTTCCTATAAGGCAACTTATTTCTTATGAGCAAGAAAATATTTTTCAGAGAAGTAATAAATCATATCCTGGGGACTACGCAGACAACCAGGAGCAAGAGTATTGTACCATATCTTAGCATCACCCTTTAGAAGAAATAATCTGAGAATATAGTAGTAGCGAATCTTCTCATCATGAAAAAATAGGGTGGCCATATGATTTAGTTTAGTAAGGTGTGCCACAACAGTCTTAGTTTCATAGCCATGGAAAGGATCAGATTCAACCAAAGTAATTGACTCTGGGTTGACAAAGAATTCATAATCCTTATCATTAACAAAGATAGGTGAAGTAGCAAACTTAGGATCACATTTCATTCTAGCATTCAAAGATTTCTCTTTCAGTTTGCATAATAATTTCTTAAGATCATCTCTATCATTGCAAGCAAGAAAATCTCTAGTTCTCTCCTCATCCATAAAATAACCTTCACGCATCTTAGGCAATTCATATCTCGGAGATCTAGGCCTAATAGATGTTTCAAGATTTCTAGTTTCAAGTACTTCATCAGTTTCAATAATCTCATCAATTTCAGCATTCTCAATATCTTTAGCTCTAGCAATTTGTTCATCAAGAAATTCAACTAGTGGCATATTATCATCAAGCAAGGTACTAGCATCATCATGAGTAGCATTCATAGCAGAAGTAGCATCATCAATAACTTGCGACATAACAGAATTAATAGCATGTGGTGGTGGTGCAAGCCTACTCAAAATAGAAGGTGAATCAAATGCAGAGTGTGATGGCAGTTCCTTACCTCCCCTCATCTTAGAGGGAAAAATCTTAGTCTTGGTATCCTTCAGATTCTTCATAGTGATAAATTGATAATAATCCCAAGTGACTCAACAAATATAGTTATGCTCCCTGGCAACGGCGCCAGAAAAAGGTCTTGATAACCCACAAGTATAGGGGATTGCAGCAGTTTTCGAGGGTACATTATCCAACCCAAATTTATAGATTCGACACAAGGGGAGCCAAAGAATATTTGCAAGTATTAGCATATGAGTTGTCAATTCAACCACACCTGGAGATTAATTATCTACATCAATATGATCAGTAGCACAGTAATATGATAGTTTCGATAGTAGTGGTAACAATAGCAATAACGGTAACAGTGATATCAATGATTTTGTAGCAAGTGTAATAGTAACAGCAATAGTAGTAACTTAGCAAGAACAATATGCGGAAAATTTGGAGGCATTGGATCGGTGGATTCATTGGATGATATTCATCATATAATGTCATTACCTAGGGCGATACGACACTAGCTTCAGTTCATAAACATAATGTAGGCATGCATTCCGTAAATAGTCATACATGCTTATGGAAAGAACTTGCATGACATATTGTGTTCTACCCTCCCGTGGCAGCGGGGTCCATAAGGAAACTAAGGGATATTAAGGTCTACTTCTAATAGAGAACCGAAACAAAAATTGTTAACACATAGTGAATACATGAACTCAAACTACAGTAATCACTGGAAAGAATCCCAATTATTGTCACCTTGGGGTATGCGGATCATAACTTGTAATAGGTGTCTACAACTTGCAAGATAGGATCTAGAACACAGATATAATGGTGATAACATAAACGGTTCAGATCTAAAATCATGGCACCCGGGCCCAAAGTGACAAGCATTAAGCATGGCAAAGTCATAACAACATCAATCTCAAAACATAATGGATACTAGGGATCAAGCCCTAACAAAACTAACTCGATTACATGATAAATATCATCCAACTCCTCACCAACCAGCGAGCCTACGAAGGAATTACTCACTCCCGGTGGGGAGCATCATGGAATTGGAGATGGAGAAGGGTTGGTGATGACGAAGACCCAAGACCCCCCTCTCCGGAGCCCAAACAGACTCCAGATCTAGCCTCCCGATGAAGAACAGGAGGTGGCGGTGGCTCCGTATCGTGAAATGCGATAATTCTTTCTCCCTGATTTTTTCTCCAAAAATAGGATTTTATAGTGTCAGAGGGGCCACCAGGTGGGCACAACCCACCTAGGCACGCTTGGAGGGGGCGCGCCCTGGTGGGTTGTGCTCACCCAGGGACCCCCCCTTCGGTGGTTCTTGGCTCCAGTATTTTTCTTTTATTGTATAAAAATTCTCCAAAGAGTTTTGTTCCATTTCGAGAACTTTTATTTCTGCACAAAAACAACACCATGGTAGTCTGCTGAAAACAGCGTCAGTCCGGGTTAGTTTCATTCAAATCATGCAAATTAGAGTCCAAAACAAGAGCAAAAGCATTAGGAAAAGTAGATATGCCGGAGACGTATCAATCCATGACCAAGGCAAAAAGATAAGGGCTCAAAGCTGACCTCTGATGCAGTCCTATCTTAATCGGGAAGTCGTCAGTGTCGACATCACTTATTCGAACACTTGTCACAACATTATAGTACATGTCCTTGATGAGGGTAATGTAATTTGCTGGGACTTTGTGTTTCCCTAAGGCCCACCACATGACATTCTGCGGTATCTTATCATAGGCCTTCTCCAAGTCAATGAACACCATATGCAAGTCCTTCTTTTGCTCCCTGTATCTGTCCATAAGTTGTCGTACCAAGAAAACGACTTCCATTGTTGACCTCCTAGGCATGAAACCAAACTGATTTTTGGCCATGCTTTTCATGATTCTTAAGTGGTGCTCAATGACTCTCTCACATAGCTTCATTGTATGGCTCATCGGCTTAATTCCACTGTACTTAGTACAACTCTGAACACCCCCCCTTTTTCTTGAAGATTGGTACTAATATACTCCGTCTCCATTCTTCCTACATGCTGTTTGCCCGAAAAATGAGGTTGAAAAGCTTGGTTAGCCATACTATCACTATGTCCACGAGGCCTTTCCACACCTCAATGGGGATACAATCAGGGCCCACCTCCTTGCCTCCTTTCATCCTTTTAAAGCCTCCTTGACCTTAGACTCATGGATTCGCCGCGCAAAACGCATGTTGGTCTCATCAAAGGAGTCGTCCAGTTCAATGGTAGAACTCTCATTCTCCCCATTGAACAGCTTGTCGAAGTACCCCGCCATCTATGCTTAATCTCCTCGTCCTTCACCAGGAGTTGGTCTGCTCCGTCTTGATGCATTTGACTTGGCCAACATCCCTCGTCTTCCTCTAGTGGATCTTGTCCATCTTATAGATGTCCCTTTTGCCTTCCTTCGTGCCTAGCCATTGGTAGAGGTCCTCATACACCCGACCCCTTGCTTCACTGATAGCTCGCTTGTGTCCTTCTTCGCCATCTTGTACTTCTCTATGTTGTCTGCACTCCTATCCAGGTATAGGCGTCTGAAACAATTTTGTTCTCCTTAATCACCTTCTAAAAATCATCATTCCACCACCAGGTATCCTTAGCTTCGCGTCTCCTTCCTCTAGACACTCCAAACTCCTCCGACGCCACCTTACGAATGCAAATCACCATCTTCATCCACTCATTGTCTGCATCCCTCTTCCTCGCAAGGGCCCTGCTTAATGACCCTCTCCTTGAACACCTCAGCTACCCCCTTGAGCTTCCACCACTTTGTTCTAGCGACTTTAGCATGCTTATCCCGCTAGACACGGATCCGAAAGCGGAAGTCAGCAACCACCATCTTTTTCCGAGGGAAAACACTCTCTCCAGGTATCACCTTCAATTTAGGCACACACGCCTATCTTCTCTTCTCAAGAGGATAAAATCAATCTGGCTAGAGTGTTGGCCACTACTAAATGTCACCGGATCTGATTATCTCTTTGTAAAGAGGGTGTTAGCTACGATCAAGTCGTAGGCTAGAGCAAAGCTTAAGGCCTCTTCTCCTTCTTGATTCCTGATGCCATAGCAAAAGCCCCCACGCACCCCTTCAAAACATGTGTTAGATGTACCCACGTGGCCATTAAGATCTCCTCCTATGAAGAGCTTCTCGCCAATCGGTACACTCCTAACCATGTCCTCCAGGACTTCCCAGAACTCCCTCTTGGTGTTCTTATTGTGGCCTACTTGCGGGGCATACGCGTTGATAACATTGAGAACTAAGTCCCCGACTACCAGCTTGATCAGGATAATCTGGTCCCCACATCTCTTGACGTCTACCACTCCATACTTGAGGCTCTTGTTGATCAAGATGCCTACACAATTTCTGTTTGTAGTTGTCCCCGTGTACCACAGCTTGAAGCCGGTATCCTCCACATCCTTTGCCTTCTGACCCCCTCCATTTGGTTTCTTGGACACAAAGGATATCAACCCTTCTCCTCACCGCTGCATCAACTAGCTCCCGAAGTTTCCCTGTCAAAGAAACTATGTTCCAGCTACCTAAGCAAATCCTCCTAGGCTCGGCTAGCTTCCTTACCCTTCGCACTCGTCGAGTCAAATGCGAAGACTGTTGCTCAGTTTTCACTACATCCAGGCGCCGATGTAGCGCGCCCCTAAGGATGTGCCGACCCGATCCTCGCTCACTTGACACCGTATCGAGATCAAGATATGGCGCGCCACCGGGGGGTGATGGCTCGACCCTTGCCCATTTGACACCACACTCGGGTTCCGAAGTGGTGCGTCGCTAAGAGGGTTATGCCCCAACGAAAATATTTTGGGTTTCATCTCCATAAGAGTGGCTGAGTTTTTAGTTGGCTCACAAAGCCTATCACAACACTCCTCCTTTACCCGGGCTTAGGACCGGCTATGTTGAGACAACATAGGCGGAGTTCGCCTTTCATTGATTCTTTTGCCCAAAACGCATATATCCAGAACAAATCCAAAAAATTAGGTCATTCCTTGTCTAAATAGAAAAATATAAATTGTTGCCAAAACTATGTAAAAGTGGTATGATAATAGCATGAAACAATCAAAAATTATAGATACATCAGAGATGTATCAATGGTGTCCCGGATTAGGGATCACTCATCACATCATCTCCCGACCAGGTGGGACGGGCCGAGAACCCCATGTTGGCTCACCAACGGGCCATGTCATAATGGCCCATGGCGCATGGAAGGAATATTTCTGAAGAATTGGTGCATACTTCAAGACTTAGATGTCGTCTACAACACAAATACCTTATGTGTAACCGACCTTGCTGTAACCCTGGACCATCGGTATCTATATAAACCAGGGGGTAGGGCTCATAGACTATATCATCGATCTCGCGGCAAATCAACCTATAATTTGTACTCTGCTCGAAATCAATACAACACAAGCAGGGCGTAGGTTTTTATCTTCTCGGAGATCCTGAACCTGGGTGAAATCTCGTGTCTCTTTTACCACCATGCCATGGCTACTACGTGATATGTCTCCAACGTATCTACAATTTTTTATTGTTTCATGCTATTATATTATCAATCTTGGATGTTTATATTCTTTATTGTTCCATTTTATATCATTTTTGGGGACTAACGTAAACTCAATTCCCAGCGTGAGTTCTTGTTTTTTTGCTTGTTTTTGGCTTTTCAGGAACTATGTACCAAACGAAGTCCAAACACGATGAAACTTTACAGTGATTTTTTCTGGACCAGAAGGGACCCTAGAACGTTTGGGAGGAGGCCATAAGATCTACGGGAGAGTGACGAGCTCACACAAAGCGCACCTAGGGGGCACACCTCCTGAGCTCGTGGGTCCCACACATATCCGTTTGACCTAATTCCAGCGCTGTAAATTCCCACAAATCCTCAAACCAACAGAGAGCGACCCGAAACACTTTTTCTGTGGCCACAAGCTTCTGTTCTATCGCGATCCCATATGGAGGCCTTTTTCGGTACTCTGCCAGAGGGGGAATCAATCACGGAGGGCTTCTACATCATCCTTGCTACCTTTCGATGATGGTGAGTGATACGTCTCCAACGTATCTATACTTTTTTATTGCTCCATGCTATATTATCTACTGTTTTGGACTATATTGGGCTTTATTTTCCACTTCTATATTATTTTTGGGACTAACCTATTAACCTGAGGCCCAACCCAGAATTGTTGTTTTTTGCCTATTTCAGTGTTTCGGAGAAACAGAATATCAAACGGAGTCCAAACAGAATGAAATCTTCGGAAACATGATTTTCTCATCAGATAAGATCCAGGAGACTTGGACCCTCCGTGAAGAAAGCCACGAGGTGGTCACGAGGGTGGAGGGCGCCCCTCTAGGGCGCGCCCCCTGCCTCGTGGGCCCCTCGAAGCTCCACCGACGTTCTCCTTCCTCCCATATATACCTACATACCCCCAAACTATCGGGGATGGAGCCAAAAACCTAATTTCACCGTCTCAACTTTCTGTATCCACGAGATCCCATCTTGGGGCCTGTTCCGGAGCTCCGTCGGAGGGGGCATCGATCACGGAGGGCTTCTACATCATCATCCAAGCCCCTCCGATGAAGTGTGAGTAGTTTACTTCGGACCTACGGGTCCATAGTTAGTAGCTAGATATCTTCTTCTCTCTTTTTGGATCTCAATACAATGTTCCCCCCCTCTCTCGTGGAGATCTATTCGATGTAATCTTCTTTTTGCGGTGTGTTTGTTGAGATCGATGAATTATGGGTTTATGATCCAGTCTATCTATGAATAATATTTGAATCTTCTCTGAATTCTTTTATGTATGATTGATTATCTTTGCAAGTCTCTTCGAATTATCAGTTTGGTTTGGCCTACTAGATTGGTTGTTCTTGCCATGGGAGAAGTGCTTAGCTTTGGGTTCGATCTTGTGGTGTCCTTTTCCAGTGACAGAAGGGGCAGCAAGGCACGTATTGTATTGTTGCCATCGACGATAACAAGATGGGGTTTTTATCATATTGCAGGAAACTATCCCTCTACATCATATCATCTTTCTTAAGGCGTTACTCTGTTTTTAACTTAATACTCTAGATGCATGCTGGATAGCGGTCGATGAGTGGAGTAATAGTAGTAGATGCAGGTAGGAGTCGGTCTACTTGTCTCGGACATGATGCCTATATACATGATCATACCTAGATATTCTCATAACTATGCTCAATTCTGTCAATTGGTCAACATAATTTGTTCACCCATCATAGAATACTTATGCTCTTGAGAGAAGCCACTAGTGAAACCTGTGGCCCCCGGGTCTCTTTCTCATCATATCAATCTCCATTACTTTATTATTGCTTTACTTTTTACTTTGCCTTTTACTTTTCACTTTGCATCTCTATACCAAAAATACCAAAAATATTATTTATCATCTCTATCAGATCTCACTTTCGTAAGTGACCGTGAAGGGATTGACAACCCCTAAGCGCGTTGGTTGCGTTGAGCTATTGTTTTTGTGTAGGTACAAGGGACATGCGCGTAGCCTCCTACTGGATTGATACCTTGGTTCTAAAAAACTGAGGGAAATACTTACGCTACTTTGCTGCATCATCCTCTCCTCTTCGGGGAAATCCAACGCAGTTCTCAAGAGGTAGCAAGAAGAATTTCTGGCGCCGTTGTCGGGGAGTCTGCGCAAAAGTCAGCATACCAAGTACCCATCACAATCCCTATCCCCCGCATTACATTATTTGCCATTTGCCTCTCGTTTTCCTCCCCCCACTTCACCCTTGCCGTTTTATTCGCCCTGTCTCTCTATCCTCCCTCTCTTTCTCTATTTGCCTCTTTTTGCCCGTTTGTTTTTTGTTTGCTCGTGTGTTGGATTGCTTGTTTGTCGCGATGGCTAAAGATAATACTAAATTGTGTGACTTCACCAATACCAACAATAATGATTTCCTTAGCACTCCGATTGCTCCTCTTACCGATGCTGAATCTTGTGAAATTAATGCTGCTTTGCTGAATCTTGTCATGAAAGATCCGTTTTCCGGCCTTCCTAGTGAAGATGTCGCTACCCATCTTAATAGCTTTGTTGATTTGTGTGACATGCAGAAGAAGAAATATGTTGATAATGATATTGTTAAATTAAAGCTATTTCCTTTTCCGTTTAGAGATCGTGCTAAAGCTTGGTTTTCATCTTTGCCTAAAAATAGTATTGATTCATGGAACAAATGCAAAGATGCTTTTATCTCTAAGTATTTTCCTCCCGCTAAGATCATCTCTCTTAGAGACGATATTATGAATTTTAAGAAACTTGATCATGAACATGTTGCACAAGCTTGGGAGAGAATGAAATTAATGATACGTAATTGCCCTACTCATGGTTTGAATTTGTGGATGATTATACAAAATATCAAGTAGTTCACCATAGACTACGGGTCCATAGATAGTAGCTAGATGGCTTCTTCTCTCTTTGATCTTCAATATAATGTTATCCATGATCTCCATGGTGTTCTATTGATGTAATTCTTTTGTGGTGTGTTTGTTGGGATTCGTTGAATTGTGAGTTTATGCTTTAGAATATTCATTGAAAGTAATGGAGTCTTTGCTAAACTTTATTATGCATGATTGTTATAGCTTTGTATTCCCTCCGATCTATCCATTTGGTTTGGCCAACTTGATTGATTTATCTTCAGTGCGACAGGTGCTTTATGATGGGTTCAATCTTGCGGTGTCCTCACCTCATGACAGAAGTGGTAGCAAGGCACATATTGTATTGTTGCCATTAAGCATAAAATGATGGGGTTTAATCATATTGCTTGAGTTTACTTTTTCTACATCATGTCATCTTGCTTAGATCATTACTCTGTTTGTTATGAACTTAATACTATAGATGCATGTTGGATAGCGATCGATTAGTGGAGTAATGGTACTAGATGCAGAATCATTTCGATCTACTTATCACACACATGATGCATATATACATGATCATTGCCATGAATATCGTCATAACTATGTGCTTTTCTATCAATTGCCCAACAATAATTTGTCTACCCACCGTATGCTGTATTTCGAGAGAGAAACCTCTAGTTAAAACTATGGCCCCCGGGTCTACTTTAATCATATTACTAAAATCAAAAATACATTGCTACAATTTATTAACTTTACTTTTACTTTTAATTTATCTATCTATCACTATCGGATTTAATCCTTGCAAGTAATGAGTTCAAGGGGATTGACGACCCTCTTGCGCGCGTTGGGTGCAAGTATTTGCTCTTATGTGTAGGTGTTGTTCACTAGGATTTCTGTGGTTCTCCTATTGGTTCGATAACCTTGGTTCTCACTAAGGGAAATACTTCTCTGCTACTATATTGCTTCACCCTTCCTCTTTGGGGAAAATACCAACACAGCTCACAAGTAGCATTACACTACTAGGGAGAATCCTAGTAGTGGCACGGGGTAAAAGTCTAGTAGTAGCGCGGGTGCCCTCACCACTACTGCCATGCTACAACTAACGGGGTAGTAGTAGCGCGAGTGCTAGCCCGCGCTACTACTACTTAGTTGTAGCACGGGTCTGGACCCTGTTCTACTACTACCGTTGTGTATTTTTTTGCATATTTATGTAGTATTTATACAACAATTATACAAGTTTTTATACAGTCCAACATATACATACAACATTGAGAGTATATGATACAACAATGTCTCATCACCATCATCATAGTGATATAACAATGTCTCATCATCATATGTTAACCACTAGCTAATTCTTATCAATCATGACTAAAAATGCACCAACTAATTGTTACCATCCTAGGTAGATAACTTCCCAGCACATAGTAGTCATAACACAATCGATGGTACAAATATCCACTAGTTAGTTAGTACTGACCATGACAAGTACTAGGACCTACTCCTCTCTTTTAGGAAAGATAAAAGAATAGGAATAGCCTTCCATCTCCATGATGGTGCACATAGATTCACCGGTTTCCAATTTCTGGCCCACAATCATTCCACTATTCGCCTCCATCCTTCAAATTTGAGGCATCCATCCGATAGGCATTCAGTCGATTATCTATATTTGAAATTGGTCTTCTCATGGCAAATAATTGTCATCTCACCTTGCACATCCATCAGCGCAGGGCAACAACACTTGGGGAGCTTGTGTTGAAGAACATAATAGTAACATAGTAAGTAATGTAGTTTATTTAAGAAGTATGTATGAAAAAGATGGACTAGTGACACAATAGTAAAAAAATATTGCCATGCATTTTCTACGAATGTTAGTATCGCTCAACTTGTGGAATAGTGGCACGTATCATCTAGATTTCAGCCAGCTCCATAAATGCCCTTAAACGACTCGACAACATTAAAAAGGAGACAAGATAATTCTTCTCCTCCCAAGTACGCTCTAAGCCAGCAGTGTAATAGGTTGTGTCTACTATATTCTGTGTTTTTTTCTTGGAGATAGAAAATAATTTGTCAAATTTAAAATAAACAAGTTAAGTTAGGAGTAAAAACAACCATTTTTAAATAAGAAATATAGATTATTTAACAAATTTGTTTTAGAAACTCACACGGAGGAAGAATTGGAATCATATCCAGATCCACCTAAATGTCTTGATCATATTGAGAAAGTGACTAGAACATATCGAGGAACGATGCCAATATCGAAGGTTATGCTCACACCCACCTTAAATCTGTAAGCCTTGCATAATCCTTTCCAATTTGCACAAGCAAAATATCGGTGACCTACATCATTGTAGACCGTAGCCTCGAAAATGAAACCATGTTTCGTCTTAAGGTAAGTTGTCCTCTCATCCACCTTATCCATATCATCGAAATAGAGCTTCTCTAGGACATGATGTCTTGTATAGCAGGGGATGCACTAGTCAAATTATAAAAAATAGAAATTACACGTTAAAAGCAAAAAACTTAAGCTATGCTTAATTAAGAAGAAACATGTGCAGAACTATATAACGTATAATATTTGAAGCCCTCTTTAAGCGTGAGGGAGAAGCACCTATCGTTTTCCATGTGAGTATCATCACACACACACCCCTCATCGGTATAGTCATCACACTCGACGATCCTACCCTCGTCATCCATTTGATGTGTTCATAATTGAAAGATTAAAAATTGACGACAAATTTAGTAAGTCAACACACAAATCACTATTCATCATGGGTTGAATTTTAGTCTGTCGAGTCTCCCTTGAACAACTCTCATCTCTGAAGTGGTGGTATATATGGTGGGCATTCACGGATATTTTGACTGTCAGTGATGGTCGCTCCTCTTGCTTCCCCGAGTGCATTAACAAAAGGTCTAGCACAAGGAGAAGAAAGAAAAGCAACCCCCACGACAACAGTCAGGATGCTTCCCTCAAGAACATCGATCTACATGAGTACTAACAATGTTGGTGTATATATGGTGGACACTCCCTCTCTGATATTTTAACCGTCATTGATGGTCGCTTCTCCTCCTTCCCCTAGTGCATTACCAAGGTCTAGCACAAGGAGAAGAAAGAGAAGCGACCCCACAAAAACACTCGGGATTCTTCCTTTAAGAACATCAATCAATCACACAGGGAGCCCCACCAGACTGAAAGTCAACCCTAATTAAGCATCAATCAACATTACGTTTATCAAATAATGACATAAAAAAATTTACGAGTTCCAAACTTCAACATTGCACTGGCACCGGAGGACAACTTCTATTGGGCTAGAGCCAACATTTTTATTTCCACATATATTTTCTTTTCTTTCTTATTTATGAACTTCCAAACCACCACTAGTTTTTTCTATGGCTTCTTGAAGCACCAAAATGTAGGCACTCGTGTATGAAGTATATGTACTCTATTCAAACTTGCATATTTTGGTAGTTCTTTCTTCCATGTTCATGTTTGGCAATGAACTCACATGAACCTCCGTGGTCACATATTAATACTACTACATGCCAATATTTGAATAAAAACAATAAATATTGCATGCCAATGTACAAAAACAAATCAATACTACATGCCAACATTTGAAAAAAACAGTGAAGCTGCTCCTCACTTTTCTCCCATACGGGAACGACCAAGAAGGGGTCAAATTCACTGGAGTGGAGGTCCGGCCGGACAGGGAGGAATTGGGGTCCGTCGGTGGGGCGCCATCCGTTAAACTAGACTGCAGACAGGAGAGTAGCCCACCTGCTGTTTAAAAATTGCAAAGGGGTGCGAGGTCGGCGATGCCAAGGCCCTCGAGCAGAATGGGGTGGGGGCGGAGGTGGGAGAAAGAGAGGCGGTGCTGCCTGAGGGAGTCCAGGATTAGGGGGTCCTCGGGCATCCGGGCTATGTGATATGGACCGGCCTAATGGGCTGTGGAGATACAAGACGAAAGACTTCCCCGTGTCTGGAGGGACTCTCCTTGGCGTGGAAGGCAAGCTTAGCGTGCGGATATGAAGATTCCTTTCTCTGTAAACCGACTCTGTACAAACCCTAGCCCACTCCAGTGTCTATATAAACCAGAGGGGTTAGTCCGTAGTGTTGGGGAACATAGTAATTTCAAAAAAAATCCTATGCACACGCATGACCATGGTGATGCATAGCAACAAGAGGGGAGAGTGTTGTCTACGTACCCTCGTAGACCGTAAGCGGAAGCATTTATCAACGCGGTTGATGTAGTCGTACACTGAGGGAGTCCTGGATTAGGGGGTGTTCGGGTAGCCGGACTATACCTTCAGACGGACTCCTGGACTATGAAGATACAACATTCAAGACTTCGTCCCGTGTCCGGATGGGACTTTCCTTGGTGTGGAAGGCAAGCTTGGCGATGCGGATATTCAAGACCTCCTACCATTGTAACCGACTCTATGTAACCCTAACCCTATCCGGTGTCTATATAAACCGGAGGGTTGTAGTCCGTAGGCAATCAACTCCATATACAACAATCATACCATAGGCTAGCTTCTAGGGTTTAGCATCCTTGATCTCGTGGTAGATCTACTCTTGTACTACCCATATCATCAATATTAATCAAGCAGGACGTAGGGTTTTACCTACATCAAGAGGGCCCGAACCTGGGTAAAACATCGTGTTCCCTGCCTCCTGTTACCATCCGTCCTAGACGCATAGTTCGGGACCAACTACCCGAGATCCGCTAGTTTTGACACTGACATTGGTGCTTTCATTGAGAGTTCCTCGGTGTCGTCGCAATCAGGAAGGATGCCTCCTCCCGTTTTTAAAGACGGCACCATTGCTAAGGGAGCCTTGGCTGTCGGCCAAACTCTCCGGCTAGGTGGTTTCTTCATGACCGCCTGTTCGGCTGTTGCGCCGACGGTGACCTCTCCGGTCATCAAAAGCAACCTACACGTCGGCTCGGAGCTCGTCGAGCAGCTAGATCCAATGGAGCTCTCTTCCGTAAATGAGCTCTTGGATCGCATCGCCGCCCTGGGGGTCGCTACGGATTATGACCAGGTTGGGCTTAAACCTGATCTAAGAGAAATTAACTCTCCCCAAGTCACCCACCATGTTGCCGTGGTAGAGGCGCAGAGCAGCGACCCTTCATCTATTTTAAGGACTAGCTACGTCCGAATTCCCGACTCCTCCAAGCCGGATACCCATGGAGAGGAGGATGTAACTCAAGACCTGAGCTTAGGATCAAGCAACGGGCTAGATTCATTGGACAACATCCAAGAATTCGAACTTTAGAGTTCGGAAACTCTTCGACCTCCGAATCTTGGATTGGGTGAGGTTTCAGATTCAACGACACCCACCCACCCGAACATAAGCGATCTCTCCCAAATCAGGCAGAGGCCCGAGGAAACAGTACATCATTACTGGGCCAGATTCCTCCTGGTTATGAACAGGATAAAGGATTGCCGCGAGGGAGACACAATCTCAATTTTCTGCAGTAATTGCATGGACGAGGGAATCCTTAACGCTGTAAGTCGTCGTGATATTACACGCTTCGCTGACTTGGCGTCCATAGTACAAAAATACTGTGCGATGGAAAGCGCCTGGAAAACCGAAATAAAATTTTGGGATAATCCGGCCTTGAATAGTAATCCCGTCCGAACTAAGAGGGTGCATCATCATAGGACACCCGGGATAAACACCAAAAAGCCAAAACCCTCTACAGGGCATGGAACCGTACTGGAAAGGTGGCTTGATGGACCCTATAGAATCCACAGTACAGAGGACGCCACACCAACTCACAGCCTTAGAGCATGTTGGATACTCCGGCAGGTGGCCAAAATTGGCGAGGACCTCTTAATTCTGGAGGCCGCAGAAAGCCAGCCCGAGGACACCAGTACCGTTCTCACAGTCTTCGAGACTTTCGCATCAAACAGTATGCGAAAAAGAACACTCCGCAGCCTCGCCGAAGTCTATCAAGTTGCAACAATAAATCCATGGAGCGACACTGCTATTACCTTCAATGCAAGTGATGAACCTAGATTCCGAACAGCCCGAGCACCAGCCGCATTGGTCCTCAGTCCCATAGTGGACAGCTTTCGCCTCACCAAGGTGCTCATGGATGGAGGCAGCGGACTGAACCTCATTTATGAGGAAACCCTTCAAAAAATGGAAATAGACTGGAACCGCATCGAGCGAAGCAGCACAACCTTTAGAGGAATAATCCCCAGTCGGGAAGCGCGCTGCACAGGAAAAATCACACTAGATGTGGTGTTCAGCACGCTGGATAATTACAGGTCCGAAGAAGTCACGTTTCAGGTGGCCCCGTTCAAAAGCGGATATCACGCTTTACTGGGACGGGAAGCATTCTCAATCTTCCAAGCAATACCCCATTACGGGTACATGAAGCTTAAGATGCCCGGGCCGAATGGAATTATCACTCTAGCTAGTGATCCGGACGTAGCACTCCGCGCCGGAAACAAGACAGCCGCATTAGCCCTTGAGGCACTATCTGAAGCCTTAGCGGCCGAGGAACTGACTACGCTGCGCTCCACGGTTAACAGGGATGATGTGATACTCGATAAGAGATCCAAATCCACATCCTTCAAGCCAGCTGACGAAATAGTCAAATTCCAGGTCCATCGAACGGACCCCAATAAAACAGCTTCCATCGGGGCACGACTGAACCCTCATGTAGACGCCGCACTGCGAGAGTTCCTACGAGAGAACTGGGACATTTTCGCCTGGCACCCTTCAGACATGCCAGGGATCCCATGCAGGCTGGCCGAACACAGCTTAAATATCCTAAAAGGATTCAAACCTGTCAAACAAGCCCTTCGGCATTTTTCCGAACCCAAGAGACAGGCTATGGGAGAGGAGCTAGCCAAGCTATTGGAGGCCGGATTCATTAGAGACATAAAACATCCGGACTGGCTTGCAAACTTGGTGATGGTACCAAAGAGGGACAAATCCTGGCGCCTGTGTGTCGATTTTAAAGACCTCAACAAGGCTTGCCCAAAGGATCCCTTCCCCCTCCCCCATATCGATCAAATTATCGATGCCACCGCAGGACACGACTCGTTGTGTTTCCTCGATGCATACTCCGGATACCATCAAATCAAGATGGCAGAATCAGACCAAGCCGCAACAGCATTCATCACACCATACGGCCCATTCTGCTTCAACACAATGCCCTTCGGGCTGAAAATCGCCGGCGCAACATATCAGCGCATGATCCAGACATGTCTGGCAAATCAGATCGGCAAAACAGTGGAGGCGTATGTTGATGATGTGGTCGTCGAATCAAGACATGTCGAATCTCTATTAGACGACTTGAGGCTTACGTTCGATAACCTCGGAAAATATGACATCAAGCTCAACCCGGAAAAATGCGTCTTCGGCGTTCCAGCTGGAAAGCTCTTGGGCTTCATTGTATCCGGTAGAGGAATTGAAGCAAATCCAACCAAGATCCGAGCTTTGTCACAATTGGATATCCCAAAGGACCTCAAACAAATACAAAAATTAACCGGATGCGTGGCGGCTTTAAGCCGCTTCATCTCCTGCTTGGGAGAAAAGGCACTACCCCTCTATCGCCTCCTTCGGCGCACCGAACACTTCGAGTGGACGGAGGCCGCCACGGCCAGACTTGATGAAATAAAAGCCATATTGGCAACAAACCCAGTCCTGGCCGCGCCGAACACCGGCGAACCAATGTTATTGTACATTGCAGCAACACATCAAGTTGTCAGCGCAGTGCTCGTTGTCGAGCGGGAAACTGATGGACACAAATTCCCCCTTCAAAGGCCGGTCTACTACATATCCACTGTCCTCACTCCATGCAAATCACGGTACCCGCATTATCAAAAGATTGCATACGCGGTATTCATGGCATCCCGGAAGCTACGACACTACTTTCAAGAGTGTTCCATAACAGTAGCCTCGGAAGTACCACTCAATGATATTATCAACAACCGCGACGCAACGGGCCGGATTGCAAAATGGGCCATCGAGCTTCTCTAGTTCGATATAACCTATAAGCCATGGCGAGCTATTAAATCGCAAGTTTTGGCCGACTTCGTCGCAGAATGGACGGAGGCCGAGCTCCCTAAAGAGTACGGCACATATTCAAACTGGATTATGCATTTCGACGGCTCCAAAATGTTGGCTGGACTGGGGGCTGGCGTCGTCCTGACGTCCCCCACAGGAGACACAGTCCAATATGTGCTCCAAATCATGTACATGGATTCCAACAATGAAGCCGAATATGAGGCCCTCCTACATGGTCTCCGGATAGCAGTATCCATGGGTATCCAGCGCCTAGAGGTATGCGAGGATTCAAACCTCGCGATATCCCAAATAAATGGAGACTTCGACGCCAAGGACCCAAAAATGGCAGCTTACCGCAACACCATCCTAAAAATGTCAGCTCGGTTCGAAGGGCTGGAGTTTCACCATATAGCCCGAGAAAACAATCAAGTAGCGGACGTCCTGGCATGCATCGGAGCAAAACGCGATGCAGTCCCCCCCCCCCAAATCTTTTTGGAAAGATTGTTCAAGCCATCTGTAGCATGGGAGGGGGAACCCGCAAATAACAGCCCGGACCCAGCTGCACCACTCGACGCCGAATAATCTGACACAATTGGAGGCTCTGCCAATGAAATTACACCTTCAGCCCACGTAATAATGGCGGTCATCGCCCCGTGGACAGAACCATTCCTAGCCTACCTTACTAGGCAGGAATTCCCGGAGGACCAAAATGAGGCCCGCTGCATAGTGCGGCGATCTAAAGCCTATAGAGTCCATGAGGGAAGCTTTATAAGAAAAGCACTACCGGAGTCCTTCAAAGGTGCATCTCCGAAGAGGAAGGGCGGAACCTTCTGGCTGAAATTCATGCCGGACTCGGCGGTCACCACGCCGCTGCTCGGTCCCTCGTTATCAAGGCTTTCCGTACAACTTTTATTGGCCGACGGCCCGGGCAGACGCTCAGGACCTAGTCCAACGATGCGCTGGTTGCCAACTTTTTGCCAACCAAAGCCATATGCCACCCATCGCACTCCAAACTATACCCATCACCTGGCCTTTTGTGGTCTGGGGGCTTGACATGGTCGGACCCCTTAAAGGTGGGACCGATAGGAAAAAATACTTACTGGTCATGGTGGATAAATTCACCAAATGGATAGAAGCCAAGCCTATTAAAACGGCCGAATCCGGACCTGTGATAGACTTCATATCCGGGGTTGTACACCGTTATGGCATCCCCCACAGCATCATAACCGATAATGGTACAAACTTTACCGCCAACGAGGTAAAACTCTGGTGCAAAAACATGGGCATCAAGCTCGATTATGCTTCCGTCTATCACCCACAAACCAATGGCCAGGTCGAATGTGCAAATGGTCTTATCATGAGCGGCATTAAACCCAGACTGGTGCGGTCCCTCAAGGAATCTAACACGCACTGGGTAGAGGAGCTCGACTCCGTGCTATGGGGGCTGCGGACCACGCCAAATCGCACCACCGGATACACACCATTTTTTATGGTGTACAACGCAGAGGCAGTTCTGCCCTGCGACATAATTCATGACTCACCTAGAGTGCGCATGTACGAAGAAAGAGAAGCCGAGCTCGATCGGCAGGACAACTTGGACGCCCTGGAGGAGGAGCATGACGTGGCAAAAGCCCGTTCCGCATTTTATCAACAGCAGGCCCAAAGATATCAAAGCAGAGAAGTACGGGCCAAAAATTACAATGTTGGCGAACTAGTTCTACGCCTGCCAGATAAGAAAAAGGACAAACTCAAGCCCAAGTGGGAAGGTCCATTCATAATCGACCAAGTCTTGACTGGCGGGGCATACTGCCTGCGAGATGCGTCGGATAACCGACTCAAGCCGAACTCGTGGAACGCCACCCGTCTCCGAAGATTCTATGCCTAGCGCCGGACTCTGTGTTCGTCTTCTTCCTCTGTCCATTTTTTGCATTTTTCTGTCTTACATTTCTCTCCTTCCCCTCTTTTCTTTTATAGCCCTTAAAGGCTCATCTAGTGACGCGCCACTCGCGCTCATTAAACCCGGGGGCTTCTTTAACAGAAGCTTATTTATACGGGCTTCACGCCCAACACATGCGTCAAACTTCCGCATGTACCTTTTTCTTCACCATTATATGCATCGATATGACTTAAGTGTTGGCCAAGCTGGGTTGCCTGGCTCCTGTGCTTACCCCTACATTCCCGATTGTTCGGCTAGGCGGTAAAGGGAGCACCTCTACGATTGTTACTGCCGGGTCAGCCGGATGTGTACCTCAGACTAGGTGAAGCCGAAAGCTAGCGTTCTTAAGGGAATATTCGGTCGGTGAGATAAAAGATGATCTTTTTACTCATTTTATGCGCCCCCAGATGCTTTTTTCTGCGTCTTTTTACGCAGTCCAGACATGCACTTTAGGGCATGCCTCCCAGCGAAAGGAACCCCTAACGAAACTATTCTCTCTGGAAGATGTTTCTTACTAACCATGTAATATAACATAACTAGTTGGGCACTTGTCTGATAAAGCACTAATGACCCCTACGCCTGGTCTCCACATATACCACGGTTCTTATATAACCGCTATGGTATTCGGACACACTCCAGACCGTCAGGTCCCGAGGTTGAAGCGAAAAGGTCGGCAACGACAAACGATCTACATTCCGGCTAGAAGGCATTACACATGTCAATTCAAAATTACATAGTCATTCTGACTGATTGTATTCCTCTTCTATACCATCTAACAGGCTGTCTAATTTACAGTCCTGCTGGAATACTTCGCGGCCAACTCTACTTGGCTGTATACTAAGCTCACAGGGATCTCCTTCCCGTCAGGCCCCACTGGTCCGACCTCGGCCATGTGGTTTGGGTCAGACTTCGTAAAACGGGTCTTCACCATGGCCCAGGCTTCCCTAGCGCCTTGTCGGCAGGCCGATATCTTCCACAAGCAGAAGCGCCACCGAGCTCCCTTCAGCTTCTCCGCAAGCTCTCCAAGGCCCTCGGGCATGGAGTGGGCAGGCCATAAGGCTTGGGCAACACCTCGCATCGCCTGCCGAATTCGCTCGTGCAGTTGCATGAGTTCGGGAAGAAGGTCACCCGTAGAACCGGGCATCTCCTCTGCAGGACGACCTGTGAGCATACCTACAGACATTACTCTGTTAGTCGACTTCCTCGCCGAACTCTTTTTTCAAAGTTTGTTCAAGCACTTACTAAAAATGCCGCGTCGAAGCCGCTGATTCTCCTTCGTGGAGTCCGACAGCTAGCCACGAACATCTTTAAGTTCGACGTCCAGCTTGGTGTTGGCATCCTGAAGATCATTCTTCTCTCGCCTCACCTTTGTCAACGTACTCTCACCGGCCTTTAGCCGGCATAAGAGTTGTTGCTTGTCCGGATCGAGTCCGGCGCCATCTGCAATATGATTTGTCAGATTTGCACCCACACCGCACAATACTAATCTTTCGAAGTGTATCTTACCTGAGGGGGTCTCTTTGGGCTCCCCTGCTGCGGCTAGTGCGGCCTCTAGTTGGGCCTTGCACTTTTCCAGCTCCTGGGACAGTACGATATTCTTCTCTGTAAGAAGCTGCATATTAAATGATCCTTAAATCAGTTGCTCTAACTGCTTCAAGTCTCGGGGGCTACTGGCATATATATATATATATATATATATATATATATATATATATATATATATATATATATTTAACCAAAATTTTCTTACCCGTATGTCTTTTACATACTGCTCCGTGGCTCTGGCTAAACCATTTTGAGCGGCACGGAGGTACGCATCTCCCGAATTAAAGGCATCTAAAGCCTCTTGGGAGAAACAAGCGTCACATAGAATTGTCCGGCGACGCCTGTGGTTCATGGCACTCTCCACTTCAGAATTTGTGGCAGACAGCATGTCCGCATCCTCTGTCGGAGGAGCCTCCGGTGCGCGCCTTGTGCTCGCCTCCGCTTCCTGGCCAGACATTGGAGCCTGGCTAGTGGAGGCGCGATTGGCAACCTCTCCGGATGTAGTCCGGCGAGGTCTCTTCGTTCTGAAGATAGCACGAACGTTAATATGCCCTGACAGAATAACTCCAGGGAAACAGAGGGTGCACTATACCTTTGTGCCGGCATCTCAGTCCGGACTTCATTCCTTTTTGCCCCACGAGGCCCTGCGGCCCCTCCTTGGCTAGCCGTCGCAGGTTTGGCCTCCTGCCTCGGAAATCTCCCCTGCAAAACATGGCTGTCGTCAGAAACACCGAGCTACGTGAGGGTGGAATCTCTTTCAAGGGAATAAGACCCCGGTTTCTGTCACCTGGGAGGCCGGGATTAACCCTGGGTAATCCGCCGTAATGGCTACCAAGGTATTGTCCTTGCTTAGCTGATGGAACACCCCGTCGATAAGCTCCACCGATATGTCCGGATCCTCTTCGGAGTCCGGATTGAGGGACCGTTCTGGGTCCTCTGGCTGTGGAGGGCGGCTGCTTATATCCTTTACCTCCTGTCGCAGTTCCTGCATTGAAGTCGTTAGACTACCTATCTAACCATGGGAGTATAAAACAAACGGGCAAGAGCAATTGTTCACTTACCCAACTTGGGGATCGTACATACTGAATCCGGCCCGCGGGTTGACGCAGAGGAATTCCTCCTTTTCTCCCTTGTACAAAGAGGATAAGATCTTTACTAAGGCGGCGGCTGAGGCTGGCCCCTTACGACCGTAACGTGTGGCGTCATCCTCCCCGTTGAAATCCCACATGGGGTGGCCTCTATATTGAAGCGGTTGCACCCCCTGCATAATGCATGCGGCCATGACTCCAATCATGGTTAGTCCAGAATGAGCCAACAGTCTTATCCGGCCCATCAGGTAAAGGACGTCTCTGTCGTTTTCTCTCTGAGAGCTCCGCGGACGCCAGCTCAAGCGTTTCTTCAATGGAGCACTGTTGAACTCAGGGAGACCGGCCCGGGTAGGGTCCGGTAGCGGGACGTCATCTATATAAAACCATTCTGAAGGCCAGTCCTCGGACGCCTTCTTTGGGGTTCCGGATAGGTATCCAGTCCCGGCGATGCGCCATACTTCGGCTCCGCCCACTTGGTATATAGACCCCTCTTGAGAACGGGGCACCAGGCAGAATAACCTCTTCCACAGCGCGAAATGAGCCTCAACGCCTAAAAATAGCTCGCAAAGGGCGACGAAACCCGCAATATGCAATACGGAGGCGGGCGTAAGATTGTGCAGCTGGAGGCCGTAGAACTCCAGAAGCCCGCGGAGAAATGGATGAATTGGAAATCCCAGTCCCCTTATTAGATAGGGGACGAGGCACACCCACTCTCCTTTAGAAGGATTGGGGGTGCTCTCCGCTTGTTTTCCGCCATTTTAGGTGGCGAGACCGGCTCGGACCGGGACCATGTATGCCTGAGGGAGAAATCCCTTGGCCTGAAGTGACACTAACTCGCTATGCGGGATGGTGCAACTCTCCCAGTCCCCGGGTTTGGGACCGGAGGGGCGAGGGGAGGAGCTGCGACGGCTGGTCATGTTGGAATGGAACTTTGCTGGAAGCGCTCTGATGATAACTCGCGGAAAGGAGAAGATGTGGTTTGGACCTAAATCCCCATCCCGTTAAATAGGCGGCTCGTTTATACGGCTAGGGGTGTGGATATAAAAACGCCCCAGCTTTTCGCATTCGTTTGACACGTGGAAGACGGCCATTATTGGGCGTGGAAGCCGAGGAGCACTACATTACAAAGATCGGACATTATTCCTACAGGTACACGGGATTTGGAGAAGAACCCGCTTTGCAATGCCGAACAATCTGCGCACCGGACTCATCATCATTGAAGCCTGGTTCGGGGGCTACTGAGGGAGTCCTGGATTAGGGGGTGTTCGGGTAGCCGGACTATACCTTCAGCCGGACTCCTGGACTATGAAGATACAACATTGAAGACTTCGTCCCGTGTCCAAATGGGACTTTCCTTGGCGTGAAGGCAAGCTTGGCGATGCGGATATTCAAGATCTCCTACCATTGTAACCGACTCTATGTAACCCTAACACTATCCGGTGTCTATATAAACTGGAGGGTTGTAGTCCGTAGGCAATCAACTCCATATACAACAATCATACCATAGGCTAGCTTCTAGGGTTTAGCCTCCTTGATCTCGTGGTAGATCTACGCTTGTACTACCCATATCATCAATATTAATCAAGCAGGACGTAGGGTTTTACCTCCATCAAGAGGGCCCGAACCTGGGTAAAACATCATGTTCCCTGCCTCCTGTTACCATCCGGCCTAGACGCATAGTTTGGGACCCACTACCCGAGATCCACCGGTTTTGACACCGACATACACCTTCACGATCTGTCCTGATCAAGTACCAAACGTACGGCACCTCCGCCTTCAGCACACGTTCAGCTTGATGACGTCCTCACCTTCTCGATCCAGCAAGAGGGGCGAAGTAGTAGATGAGTTCCGGCAACACGATGACATGGTGACGGTTTTGGTGAAGAATAATCTCCGCGGGGCTTTGCCTAAGCACTATGAAAACTATGACGGAGGATAAACTAGAGGGGACGGGGTAGACGGCACACGGCTTGGTGTTTCTTGATCTGTCTTGGGTGCTAGCCCTACCCCTCTATTTATATGTTGAGCCTTGGGGTCGAAACTAGGAGTGAAAGCCTCCTCAAAGTCGATTTCACCCGAAAGGCAAGAGTCCTTCTCGGACTCCAGGGCCAGATGCCAGGGTTCCCGATGTCTGGACCCAGACGCCAGGGACCCTGGCGTCTGGCCCCTGGACTCAGCAAAACTTCCTTTTGCGCTTTCCAAAAACCTTGTGGGCTTTCCCCTTTGGCCCAAATAAAGTGTTCTCGTGCCCAAACATTTCGGGAAACATTCGGAACCCCTTTCGGTGAATTTCGGAACCCTTCCGAAGACCAAACACTATTATCCCACATATCAAACTTTATCTCCGGACCATTCCGGAGTTCCTCACCATGTCCGTGATCTTATCCGGAACTCCGAACAACATTCGGTTACCAACATACATAACTCATAAATACTATATCGTCAACGAACGTTAAGCGTGCGGACCCTACGGGTTCGAGAACTATGTAGACATGACCGAGACATTTCTCTGGTCAATAACCAATAGCGGAACCTGGATGCCCATATTGGCACCTACATATTCTACGAAGATCTTTATTGGTCGAACCGCATAACAACATACGTTGTTCCCTTTGTCATCGGTATGTTACTTGCCCGAGATTCGATCGTCGGTATCTCAATGCCTAGTTCAACCTCATTACCGGCAAGTCTCTTTACTCGTTTCGCAACACATCATCCCGCAACTAACTCATTAGTTACAATGCTTGCAAGGCTTATGGTGATGTGCATTACCGAGTGTGCCCAGAGATACCTCTTCGACAATCGAAGTGACAAATCCTAATCTCGAAATACGCCAACTCAACAAGTAACTTCGGAGACACCTGTAGAGAACCTTTATAATCACCTAGTTACGTTGTGACATTTGGTAGCACACAAAGTGTTCCTCTAGTAAGTGGGAGTTGCATAATCTCATAGTCATAGGAACATGTATAAGTCATGAAGAAAGCAATAGCAACAAACTAAACGATCAAGTGCTAAGCTAACGGAATGGGTCAAGTCAATCACATCATTCCCCGAATGATGTGATCCCGTTTAATCAAATGACAACTCATGTCTATGGTTAGGAAACATAACCGTCTTTGATCAACGAGCTAGTCAAATAGAGGCATACTAGTGACACTATGTTTGTCTATGTATTCACACATGTATCATGCTTCCGGTTAATACAATTCTAGCATGAATAATAAACATTTATCATGAAATAAGGAAATAAATAATAACTTTATTATTGCCTCTAGGGCATATTTCCTTCAGTCTCTCACTTGCACTAGAGTCAATAATCTAGATTACACAGTAATGATTCTAACACCCATGCAGCCTTGGTGCTAATCATGTTTTGCTTGTGGAAGAGGCTTAGTCAACGGGTCTGCAAATTCAGATCTGTATGTATCTTGCAAATTTCTATGTCTCCCACCTAGACTTGATCCGGGATGGAGTTGAAGCGTCTCTTGATGTGCTTGGTTCTCTTGTGAAATCTGGATTCCTTTGCCAAGGCAATTGCACCAATATTGCCACAAAAGATTTTCATTGGACCCGATGCACTAGGTATGACACCTAGATTGGATATGAACTCCTTCATCCAGACTCCTTCATTCGCTGCTTCCGAAGCAGCAATGTACTCCGCTTTACATGTAGATCCCGCCACGACGCTCTGTTTAGAACTGCTCCAACTGACAGCTCCACCGTTCAATAAAAACACGTATCCGGTTTGCGATTTAGAATCGTCCGGATTAGTGTCAAAGCTTGGATCAACGTAACCATTTACGATGAGCTCTTTGTCACCTCCATGAACGAGAAACATATCCTTAGTCCTTTTCAGGTATTTCAGGATGTTCTTGACCGCTGTCCAGTGATCCACTCCTGGATTACTTTGGTACCTCCCTGCCAAACTAATAGCAAGGCACACATCAGGTCTGGTACACAGTATTGCATACATGATAGAGCCTATGGCTGAAGCATAGGGAACATCTTTCATTTTCTCTCTATCTTCTGCAGTGGTCGGGCATTGAGTCTTACTCAACTTCACACCTTGTAACACAGGCAAGAACCCTTTCTTTGCCTGATCCATTTTGAACTTCTTCAAAACTTTGTCAAGGTATGTGCTTTGTGAAAGTCCAATTAAGCGTCTTGATCTATCTCTATAGATCTTGCTGCCTAATATGTAAGCAGCTTCACCGAGGTCTTTCATTGAAGAACTCTTATTCAAGTATCCTTTTATGCTATTCGGAAATTCTATATCATTTCCAATCAACAATATGTCATCGACATATAATATTAGAAATGCTACAGAGCTCCCACTCACTTTCTTGTAAATACAGGCTTCTCCAAAAGTCTGTATAAAACCATATGCTTTGATCACACTATCAAAACATTTATTCCAACTCCAAGAGGCTTGCAACAGTCCATAAATGGATCGCTGGAGCTTGCACACTTTGTTAGCACCTTTTGGATCGATAAAACCTTCAGGTTGCATCATATACAACTCTTCTTCCAGAAATCCATTTAGGAATGTAGTCTTTACATCCATTTGCCAAATTTCATAATCATAAAATGCGGCAATAGCTAACATGATTCGGATGGACTTAAGCATCGCTACTGGTGAGAAGTTGTCATCGTAGTCAACTCCTTGAACTTGTCGAAAACCTTTCGCAACAAGTCGAGCTTTGTAGATAGTAACATTACCATCAACGTCTGTCTTCTTCATGAAGATCCATTTATTTTCGATGGCCTGCCGATCATCGGGCAAGTCAACCAAAGTCCACACTTTGTTCTCATACATGGATCCCATCTCAGATTTCATGGCCTCAAGCCATTTGCGGAATCTGGGCTCATCATCGCTTCCTCGTAGTTCGTAGGTTCGTCATGGTCAAGTAACATGACCTCTAGAACAGGATTACCGTACCACTCTGGTGCGGATCTTGCTCTAGTTGACCTACGAGGTTCGGTAGTAACTTGATTTGAAGTTTCATGATCATCATCATTAGCTTCCTCACTAATTGGTGTAGGTGTCACAGGAACCGGTTTCTGTGATGAACTACTTTCCAATAAGGGAGCAGGTACAGTTACCTCATCAAGTTCTACTTTCCCCCCACTCACTTCTTTCGAGAGAAACTCTTTCTCTAGAAAGGATCCAGTCTTAGCAACGAATGTCTTTCCTTCAGATCTGTGATAGAAGGTGTACCCAACAGTTTCCTTTGGGTATCCTATGAAGACACATTTCTCCGATTTGGGTTCGAGCTTATCAGGTAGAAGCTTTTTCACATAAGCATCGCAGCCCCAAACTTTAAGAAACGACAACTTTGGTTTCTTGCCAAACCATAGTTCATAAGGTGCTGTCTCAACGGATTTAGATGGTGCCCTATTTAACGTGAATGCAGCTGTCTCTAAAGCATAACCCCAAAACGATAGCGGTAAATCAGTAAGAGACATCATAGATCGCACCATATCTAGTAAAGTACGATTACGACATTCGGACACACCATTACGATGTGGTGTTCCAGGTGGCGGGAGTTGCAAAACTATTCCACATTGTTTCAAATGTAGGCCAAACTCGTAACTCAAATATTCTCCTCCACGATCAGATCGTAGAAACTTTATTTTCTTGTTTAGATGATTTTCTACTTCACTCTGAATTTCTTTGAACTTTTCAAATGTTTCAGCCTTATGTTTCATTAAGTAGATATACCCATATCTGCTCAAATCATCTGTGAAGGTGAGAAAATAACGATACCCGCTGTCGGTGTCAAAACTGGCGGGTCTTGGGTAGGGGGTCCCGAACTGTGCATCTAGGATCGGTGGTAACAGGAGAGAGGGGACACGATGTTTACCTAGGTTCGGGCCCTCTCTATGGAGGTAATACCCTACTTCATGCTTGATTGATCTTGATGAATATGAGTATTACAAGAGTTGATCTACCACAAGATCGTAATGGCTAAACCCTCGAAGTCTAGCCTATGAATATGGTAATGAGTATACGCGGTGTCCTTTCCGGACTATCCCCTACAGTTTATATAGACTCCGAGGGGATCTAGGGTTTACATGGAGTCGGTTACATAAGAAGGAATCTTCGGTTGCCAAGCTTGCCTTCCACGCCAAGTAGAGTCCAATCCGGACACGGTGTAGTCTTCGATCTTCATGTCTTCATAGCCCATCAGTCCAGCCCATAGATAACAGGTCGGACGCCCGAGGACCCCTTAGTCCAGGACTCCCTCAGTAGCCCCCGAACCAGTCTTCAATAGTGAAGTGCTCGGCACATAAGTTGTCTTCAGTATTGCAGGGCGGGTTCGCCCTTCAATGATCTCCAAGTAATGTATTCGACCATTGACCCTAATGTCACCTCCTTGGCTTCTGTGCGTTGAATAATCTTCATCCTCCACGTGTCGAGCGAATGTGGAAAGTCAGGGTGTTTTTTGCGAATAACACCTCATCCATGCGAGAAAGAGCGCCTATTTAACAAGATTGGATCCTAGATCCATTCAGCGCTGCGCAGAAGAAATCCCCAAAGACTGCTTAGGAGAAACCATTCCAGCATGGCTAGTGTTCCCAGCTCCTCTGCTCGTCCCATCCTAGAGAAAGGCGAGTGGGAGAAGTGTTCCGTGTCTTATAGCCATTTGACAAAATTGCAAACGCAGGGATACCTTCCCCACGCAGATCTAGTCCCTGTTCGAGCAGGGCTAGCTTCCTTCAATGAGGGGACTCAGGCAAAGGACTTCCCCAATCCGTCCGGGGGAGAGCGAGTGTGTTTGGTCCCCTACCTGTTAAGACACTACAAAAAAAAGACACATCCGTGACATTTTGGACCAAACGAATTTTTTTATCATACATATGACACTTCTATGACGATAATTGTGACAAAACCTGGTATCATCATAGATGTGGTGGGCTCCTACTTCTATGACAAAAAATCATGACATAAAATGGGCTTTTCGTCTTGGGCGGGCCGGAGACGCAGCTGCATGACATTCTTTGGGCCGTCGATGACGGAAAAAACCATGGTAGAAGCGAGGGCGAGGAAAATTTCGGGGAGTTCCCGGTTACGGTGGGAGGTCGGGGGCCGAGCGATGCGCGTTTCTCTCGTACACGTACGCGCATGTGTGCAAGGCGTTGGCTCTAATTGAACCCGAGCGATTGCACTATAGGCTACGCGTTACTGAACCCGAGCGATCGATCGATGGCTGTTAACTGAACCCGATCGAGCGATTCCTTCACTACTGCTGCTAACTGAAGCCGATCGA
>NC_041382.1:639371213-639455058 GCF_002162155.2 Triticum dicoccoides | reverse complement strand
GGTGGTTGAACATGACCCCGTGGTGTGGAGGGCTGGATGAACAGTAGACAGTGGAGGGGTGCCCGTGGAGGGATGGTTGAACAGTAGCCGGTGGAGTAGCGCGCGGTGGAGGCTGGATGAACAGGAGCCCATGGAGGTTGGAGGAGGTCGACGGTAGCCCGTGGAGGCTGGAGGAGGTCGACGATGGAGATGAACAGTATCATGTGGAGTCCCATTTTGCGGTATGCCACACCCCTCCCGATGAACAGGACCCCCGTTTCGACCGTATGAGGTCCGTTTCGTCCGTTTTGCGGTACGCCACACCCCTCCCGATCAACAGGACCCCTGTTTCGACCGTAGGAGGTCCGTTTCCTCCGTTTTGGGGTACGCCACACCCCTCCCGATCAACAGGACCCCCGTTTGGACCGTAGGAGGTCCGTTTCCTCCGTTCTGCGGTACGCCAGGCCTCGTTTCCATCGCCTGTTCCGTCCAAGCCCTTCCGATGAACATGACCACGCATTCCGTTCTGACCCAGCCGGTTGGCTCCCACGCGTTCCGTTGCCTCCCGATGAACACGAGCATTCCGTTGCCTCCCCATGAACACGACGCATTCCGTTGCCTCCCCATGAACATGACAACAACGATGTTTCTCCGTTCCGACCCAGCCATGTGCACGAGCCCTGGCCGTACGTATGCGCGAGTAGGCGTTCGAGACCCCACCCGTATGTACACATACGTGGCCGTATTTTCTTTCTTGCACCCTGGTCGATGTACGTACGTGTACATGCTACGTGTGCGCCTCTACTACGACACGTGCGCGCCTCTACATCGACCAGTATGTACATACACGTTTGCGACCAAAATGACAATGCTATGTACGCTTCGACCAGGTGGGTCCCGATTGTCAGGCACTTCCTTGCGTGCGAAGATGTAGCTGGTGGGTCCCAGCGGTCAGGGGGGCGAATCGTTTTGTTTTTTTTGCCCGGACGCACTTCCTTGCGTGCGAAGGTGTAGCTGGTGGGTCCCAGCAGTCAGAGGAGAAACATTTTTTCACGAAATACGGTGGCCTGTCCGGTGGGTCCCCACTGTCAGGTGGAGGAATAATTATTTTGCATGTAATAAGGAGGCACTTCCTTGTTGCGGTCGTGGACCCAGCTGTCAGCCTCTCCACGTACAGTCCACGTCCGATGGAAGCCTTTCCTTGACCACGTTGACCACGCCGCACCGAGAGCACTAGGGCGGTGGACGATGGCGAGGCCTAGGAAGGGGACGACGCGGAGCCGGGGAAGGCGCGGTAGTGGATGCCCACATGTAGAGGAGTACGAGGGTTCACTGGTTCGCTGCGGTGTGAGGCTGCCGTCGCCGCAGAATAACAGGGTGTGTGGGTGAGTAGAGGGATGGCCTGGCTAGCGGTGGGAGTAGTAGGGGGTCGGTGAGGCCTCCGTCGCATTGTAGCCGGCCATGGGAGGCAGGAGCATGAGGCACGACCGGCGCTGGTTTGGGCGGCTGGAGCAAGAAGACCAGAGGTTGAAGAAGCACTACGGGGATGCCTGATACGTCTCCAACGTATCTATAATTTTTTATTGCTCCATGCTATATTATCTACTGTTTTGGACTATATTGGGCTTTATTTTCCACTTTTATATTAATTTTGGGACTAACCTATTAACCGGAGGCCTAGCCAAGAATTGTTGTTTTTTGCCTATTTCAGTGTTTCGAAGAAACGGAATATCAAATGGAGTCCAAACGGAATGAAACCTTCGGAAACGTGATTTTCTCACCGAACGTGATCCAGGAGACTTGGACCCTACACCAAGGCATCAGAGAGGCGGTCACGAGGGTGGGGGGCGTGCCCCCTGCCTTGTGGGCCCCTCGGAGGTCCAGCGACGTACGTCCTCCTCCTATATATACCTACGTACCCCCAAACGACCAGAACAGGAGCCAAAAACCTAATTCCACTGCCGCAACTTTTTGTATCCGTGAGATCCCATCTTGGGGCCTGTTCCAGAGCTCCGCCGGAGAGGGCCGTTATCACGGAGGCCTTCTACATCATCATAGCCCCTCCGATGAAGTGTGAGTAGTTTACCTCAGACCTTCGGGTCCATAGTTAGTAGCTAGATGGCTTCTTCTCTCTTTTTGGATCTCAACACAAAGTTTTCCCCCTCTCTCGTGGAGATCTATTCGATGTAATCTTCTTTTTGTGGTGTGTTTGTTGAGACCGATGAATTGTGGGTTTATGATCAAGTCTATATATGAATAATATTTGAATCTTCTCTGAATTCTTTTATGTATGATTGGTTATCTTTGCAAGTCTCTTCGAATTATCCGTTTGGTTTAGCCAACTAGATTGGTAGTTCTTGCCATGCGAGAAGTGCTTAGCTTTGGGTTCAATCTTGCAGTGTCCTTTCCCAGTGACAGAAGGGGCAGCAAGGCACGTATTGTATCGTTGCCATCGAGGATAACAAGATGGGGTTTATTTCATATTGCATGAATTTATCTCTCTACATCATGTCATCTTGCTTAAGGTGTTACTCTGTTTTTAACTTAATACTCTAGATGCATGCTGGATAGCGGTCGATGAGTGGAGTAATAGTAGTAGATGCAGAATCGTTTTGGTCTACTTGTCACGGACGTGATGCCTATATACATGATCATGCCTAGATATTCTCATAACTATGCTCAATTCTGTCAATTGCTCAACAGTAATTTGTTCACCCACCGTAGAATACTTATGCTCTTGAGAGAAGCCACTAGTGAAACCTATGGCCCCCGGGTCTATTCTCATCATATCAATCTCCATCACTTTAATCTTGCTTTGCTTTTTTACTTTGCCTTTTAATTTTCACTTGCATCTTTATACCAAAAATACCAAAAATATTATATCTATCAGATCTCACTCTCGTAAGTGGCCGTGAAGGGATTGACAACCCCTAATCGTGTTGGTTGCGAGTAGCTATCGTTTTGTGCAGGTACGAGGGACTTGAGCGTGGCCTCCTACTGGATTGATACCTTGGTTCTCAAAAACTGAGGGAAATACTTACGCTACTCTGCTGCATCATCCCTTCCTCTTCGGGGAAATCCAATGCAAGCTCAAGAGGTAGCAAGAAGGATTTCTGGCGCCGTTGCCGGGGAGTCTACGCAAAAAGTCAACATACCAAGTACCCATCACAATCCCTATCTCTCGCATTACATTATTTGCCATTTGCCTCTCGTTTTCCTCTCCCCCACTTCACCCTTGCCGTTTTATTCGCCCTCTCTCTCTCTCTCTCTCTCTATCCTCCCTCTCTATTTGCCTCTTTTTCCCGTTTGCTTTTGTTTGCCCGTGTGTTGGATTGCTTGTTTGTCGCGATGTCTCAAGATACTACCAAATTGTGTGACTTCACCAATACCAATAATAATGATTTCCTTAGCACTCCGATTGCTCCTCTTGCCAATACTGAATCTTGTGAATCAATGCTGCTTTGTTGAATCTTGTTATGAAAGATCAATTTGTCGGCCTTCCTAGTGAAGATGGCGCTACTCATCTGAATAGCTTCGTTGATTTATGTGATATGCAAAAGAAAAAGATGTCGATAATGATGTCGTTAAATTGAAGCTATTTCCTTTTTCGCTTAGAGATCATGCTAAAGCTTGGTTTTTGTCTTTGCCTTAAAATAGTATTGATTCTTGGAACAAGTGCAAAGATGCTTTTATCTCTAAGTATTTCCCTCCCGCTAAGATATCTCTCTTAGAAATGATATTATGTACTTTAAACAACTTGATCATGAACATGTTGCACAAGCTTGGGAGAGAATGAAATTAATGATACGTAATTGCCCTACTCATGGTTTGAATTTGTGGATGATTATACAAAAAATTTATGCCGGATTGAATTTTTCTTCTAGAAATCTTTTAGATTCGGCCGTGGGAGGCACTTTTATGGAAATCACTTTAGGAGATGCTACTAAACTCCTAGATAATATTATGGTTAATTATTCTCAATGGCATACTGAAAGATCTTCTAACAAAAAAGTGCATGCGATAGAAGAAATCAATGTTTTGAGTGGAAATATGGATGAACTTATGAAATTATTTGCTACTAAGAGTGTTTCGTTTGATCCTAATGATATGCCTTTGTCTACTTTGATTGAGAATAACAATGAATCTATGGATGTGAATTTTGTTGGTAGGAATAATTTTGGTAACAACGCTTATAGAGGGAATTTTAATCCTAGGTCATATCCTAGTAATCCTTCTAATAATTATGGGAATTCCTACAACAACTCTTATGGAAATTATAATAAGATGCCCTCTGAATTTGAGAATAGTGTTAAAGAGTTTATGAATTCACAAAAGAATTTTAATGCTTTGCTTGAAGAGAAATTGCTTAAAGTTGATGATTTGGCTAGGAACGTTGATAGAATTTCGCTTGAAATTGATTCTTTAAAGCTTAGATCTATTCCTCCTAAGCATGATATCAATGAGTCTCTCAAAGCCATGAGAATTTCCATTGATGAGTGCAAGGAAAGAACCGCTAGGATGTGTGCTTCCAAAGATGCCTTTATTAAAGCGGGTTCTTCCAATTCCCATGAAAATCAAGATGAAGATCTAAAAGTTATTGATGTGTCTCCTATTAAATCTTTGTTTTGCAATATGAATCTTGATGAAACTGAATATGATCTTCCTTTACCTAGAAGGCGTTCTAAAAATTCGGAGTATTTAGATCTTTATGATGAAATTGATGAAAGTGGGATTGAAAGAAATAAAAATCTAGATGTTGCTAAACCCACTATATTGGATTTCAAGGAATTTAATTATGAAAGTTGTTCTTTAATTGATTGTATTTCCTTGTTGCAATCTGTGCTAAATTCTCCACATGCTTATAGTCAAAAGAAAGCCTTCACCGAACATATTGTTGATGCCTTGATGTAATTTTATGAAGAAAAACTTGAGTTGAAAGTTTCTATCCCTAGAAAACTCTATGATGAGTGGGAACCAACTATTAAATTTAAAATTAAAGATCATGAGTTTTATGCTTTGTGTGATTTGGGTGCTAGTGTCTCCACTATCCCCAAAACTTTGTGTGATTTGCTAGATTTCCGTAATTTTGATGATTGCTCTCTAAACTTGCATCTTGCGGATTCTACTATTAAGAAACCCTCGGCACTGTCTTGGCAGCCTCCGGCACCTCTCCCTGTTCTGTGAGGGTCCTTTGGGACGACACCTTGGTGTTGTCTACTACAGTGGGGGAGGAAGCTGGTGGAGGCGACTCGCCCTCCGTCATGTTGGGACCCAGTGAGTTCCCAGAAGAGAAAGATTGCTGAGGGAGGACATGAACTAGACTGCAGCATGCAATTTAAAACGCATTACAACCATAAGGCAGAAAAACCGGATATATATATACCTTTGAGTACTTACGATCCGGCCAGGGGCTTCGGCCTGGGGCACCACTCATCTGCGTCCGACTCGGAGTCATCCGTAAGGGAGGCACTCCCTTTCTTGGATGCTTCCGCCTCTAGATCTGCGGAAGCTACTGATACGTCTCCAATGTATCTATAATTTTTTATTGTTCCATGCTATTGTATTATCAACCTTGGATGTTTTATATGCATTTATATGCTATTTTATATGATTTTTGGGACTAACCTATTAACCTAGAGCCCAGTGCCAGTTTCTGTTTTTTCCCTGTTTTAGAGTATCGCAGAAAAGGAAAATCAAACGGAGTCCCATTGACCTGAAACTTCACGGAACTTATTTTTGGAAGGAAAGCAACCCGGGATATTTGGAGTCCACGTAAGGGAAGCAATGAGGAAGCCACGAGGCAGGGGGTGCCCACCCCCTGGGCGCGCCCTCAACCCTCGTGGGCCCCTCGTGGCTCCCTTGACGTACCTCTTCCGCCTATATATATCCATATACCCTAAAACGGTCGGGGAGCACAATAGATCAGGAGTTCCGCCACCAGAAGCCTCCGTAGCCATCGAAAACCAATCTAGACCCGTTCTGGCACCCTGCCGGAGGGGGAATCCCTCTCCGGTGGCCATCTTCATCATCACGGTGCTCTCCATGACGAGGAGGGAGTAGTCCACCCTCGGGGCTGAGGGTATGTACTAGTAGCTATGTGTTTGATCTCTCTCTCTCTCGTGTTCTTGATTTGGCACGATCTTGATGTATCGCGAGCTTGGCTATTATAGTTGGATCTTATGTTTCTTCTCCCCCTCTACTCTCTTGTAATGGATTGAGTTTTCCCTTTGAAGTTATCTTATCGGATTTAGTCCTTAAAGATTTGAGAACACCTGATGTATGTCTTGTCGTGCGTATCTGTGGTAACAATGGGATATCACATGATTCCCTTGATGTATGTTTTGGTGATCAACTTGCGGGTTCCGCCCATGAACCTATGCATAGGGGTTGTCACACGTTTTCGTCGTGATTCTCCGGTAGAAACTTTGGGGCACTCTTTGAGGTTCTATGTGTTGGTTGAATAGATGAATCTGAGATTGTGTGATGCATATCGTATAATCATACCCACGGATACTTGAGGTGACATTGGAGTATCTAGGTGACATTAGGGTTTTGGTTGATTTGTGTCTTAAGGTGTTATTCTAGTACGAACTCTAGGGACATTTGTGACACTTATAGGAATAGCCCAACGGATTGATTGGAAAGAATAACTTTGAGGTCGTTTCGTATAATCTCTTCGTTTGTTCTCCGCTGTTAGTGACATTTGAGTGACTCTTTGTTTCATGTTGAGGGATAGTTATGTGATCCAATTATGTAATTATTGTTGAGAGGACTTGCACTAGTGAAAGTATGAACCCTAGGCCTTGTTTCCTAGCATTGCAATACCGTTTACGCTCACTTTTATCATTAGTTACCTTGCTGTTTTTATATTTTCAGATTACAAAAACCTTTATCTACCATCCATATACCACTTGTATCACCATCTCTTCGCCGAACTAGTGCACCTATACAATTTACCATTGTATTGGGTGTGTTGGGGACACAAGAGACTCTTTGTTATTTGGTTGCAGGGTTGCTTGAGATAGACCATCTTCATCCAACGCCTCCTACGGATTGATAAACCTTAGGTCATCCACTTGAGGGAAATTTGCTAATGTCCTACAAACCTCTGCACTTGGAGGCCCAACAACGTCTACAATAAGAAGGTTGTGTAGTAGACATCAAGCTCTTTTCTAGCGCCGTTGCTGGGGAGGTGAGTGCTTGAAGGTATATCTTTGGATCTTGCAATCGAGTCTTTTAGTTTCTTGTTTTATCACTAGTTTAGTTTATAAAAGAAAATTACAAAGAATGGAATTGAGTTTGCCTCATACGCTTCATCTTTTTAATATCTTTCGTGAGTATGATGGAAAGGAAAATTGTGCCAAAGTGTTAGAAGAAGAATGCATTAAAATGTTTGGCACTAAATATTTGAATGATGAGCATGATTGCAATGTTGTTAGTATGAATTTCTTGAATATCCATGATGCTAATGATATGCAAAGGCACAAGCTTGGGGAAGCTATGTTTGATGAATATGATATCTTTTTTCCCCCAAGCTTTGATGCACAAATTTATTATGATGAAAGCATGCCTCCTATTTATGATTATTATATTGATGAAAGTGGATTTGGAGAGGTCATGACTTTATTTAGTGATGAATCCACTATTTCGGAAGAGGTTCCAATTGATTATGAGAACAAAGTTGCTATCTATGATGATTATTGTGATGACTTGTATGCTATAAATAATAATGATATCCATGAAACTTGTCATCATGATTTTAGTTTTCAATTGGATTATGCCTCACATGATAATTATTTTGTTGAGTTTGATCCCACAATTATTCATGAGAAGAATCTTGCTTATGTGGAGAGTAATAAAAATTCTATGCTTGTAGATCATGAAAAGAATGCTTTAGGTGCTGGTTATATTGTTGAATTCATTCATTATGCTACTGAAAATTATTATGAGGGAGTAATATATGCTTATAGGAATTGCAATAATATCAAGTTTCCTCTCTATGTGTTGAAAATCTTGAAGTTATGCTTGTTTTACCTTCCTATGCAAGTTGATTCTTGTTCCCACAAGTTGTTTGCTCACAAAATCCCTATGCATAGGAAGTGGATTAGACTTAAATGTGCTAGTCATATTCTTCATGATGCTCTCTTTATGTTACAATTCTTATCCTTTATGTGAGCATCATTGAAATCATCATGCCTAGCTAGGGGCGTTAAACGATAGCGCTTGTTGGGAGGCAACCCAATTTTATTTTTATTCCTTGATTTTTGCTCCTGTTTAGTAATAAATAAATTATTTATCCTCTGTTTTGGTTGTGTTTTTTGTTTTTAATTAGTGTTTGTGCCAAGTAGAACCGTTGGGAAGACTTGGGGAAAGTCTTGTTGAACTTGCTGTAAAAAACAGAAACTTTAGCACTCACGAGAACTGCTGTCATTTTTATTTGGAGAGTGATATTTAGTCAATTATTTTTGCAGATGATTAATAGATAAATTCCTCACGTCCAGCAATTTATTTTAGAATTTTTGGGGTTCCAGATATTGCGCTAGCTACAGATTACTACAGACTGTTCTGTTTTGACAGATTCTGTTTTTCGTGTGTTGTTTGCTTATTTTGATGAATCTATGGTTAGTAAAATAGTTTATAATCCATAGAGAAGTTGGAATACAGTAGGTTTAACACCAATATAAATAAAGAATGAGTTCATTACAGTACCTTGAAGTGGTTTTTTGTTTTCTTTCGCTAACGGAGCTCACGAGTTTTCTACTTTAAGTTTTGTGTTGTGAAGTTTTCATGTTTTGGGTGAATTCTTGTGATGGATTATGGAACAAGGAGTGGCAAGAGCCTAAGCTTGGGGATGCCCATGGCACCCCCAAGATAATCCAAGGACACCAAAAATTCAAAGCTTGGGGATGCCCTGGAAGGCATCCCCTCTTTCGTCCACTTCAATCGGTAATTTACTTGGAGCTATATTTTTATTCACCAACATGATATGTGTTTTGCTTGGAGCGTCTTGTATTATTTGTGTCTTTGGTTGTTAGTGTGCCACAATCAACCTTGCTGTACACACCTTTTGAGAGAGCCATACATGAATTAGAATTTGATAGAATACTCTATGTGCTTCACTTATATCTTTTTGAGCTAAGTAGTTTTGCTCTATGTGCTTCACTTATATCTTTTTGAGATATAATTTTTGCTCTATGTGCTTCACTTAGATTTTTTAGAGAACGGTGGTGGATTTGATTTAAAGAAACTATTGATCTCTCATGCTTCACTTAAATTATTTTGAGAGTCTTAATAGCATGGTAATTTGCTTAATAATAACATGCTTGGTATTCAAGATTTGTGAAACTTTCTTTTGAGTGTGTTGAATACTAAGAAAAGTTGATGCTTGATAATTGTTTTGAGATGTGGAGGTAGTAATATCAAAGTCATGCTAGTAGAGTAATTATGAATTTAAGAAGTGCTTGAGTTAAGGTTTGCAAGTCCCGTAGCATGCACATATGGTAAAAGTTATGCAACAAATTTGAAACATGAGGTGTTATTTGATTGTCCTCCTTATGAGTGGCGGTCGGGGACGAGCGATGGTCTTTTCCTACCAATCTATCCCCCTAGGATCATGCGCGTAATAATTTGGTTTTTGATGGCTTGTAGATTTCTGCAATAAGTATATGAGTTCTTTATGACTAATGTTGAGTCCATGGATTATACGCACTCTCACCCTTCCATCATTGCTAGCCTCTACGGTACCGTGCATTGCCCTTTCTCACATCGAGAGTTGGTGCAAACTTCGCCGGTGCATCCAAACCCCGTGATATGATACGCTCTTTCACACATAAACCTCCTTATATCTTCCTCAAAACAGCCACCATACCTACCTATTATGGCATTTCCATAGCCATTCCGAGATATATTGCCATGCAACTTTCCACCATCCAGTTTATCATGACACATTCATCATTGTCATATTGCTTAGCATGATCATGTAGTCGACATAGTATTTGTGGCAAAGCCACCATTCATAATTTTTTCATACTTGTCACTCTTGATTCATTGCATATCACGGTACACCGCCGGAGGCATCCATATAGAGTCATACCTTGTTCTAGTATCGAGTTGTAATCATTGAGTTGTAAATAAATAGAAGTGTGATGATCATCATTAAATAGAGCATTGTCCCAAAAAAAGTCCAAAGAAAAGAAGGCCCAAAAAAATAAAAAATAAAATAAAAGGGGCAATGCTACTATTCCTTTTTTCCACACTTGTGCTTCAAAGTAGCACCATGTTCTTCATATAGAGAGTCTCTTGAGTTATCACTTTCATATACTAGTGGGAATTTTCATTATAGAACTTGGCTTGTATATTCCAACAATGGGCCTCCTCAAGTGCCCTAGGTCTTCGTGAGCAAGCAAGTTGGATGCACACCCACTTAGTTTCTTTTGTTGAGCTTTCATACATTTATAGCTCTAGTGCATCCATTGCATGGCAATCCCTACTCCTTGAATTAACATCAATTGATGGGCATCTCCATAGCCCATTGATTAGCCTCGTTGATGTGAGACTTTCTCCTTTTTTTTCTTCTCCACATAACCCCCATCATTATTCTATTCCACCTATAGTGCTATATCCATGGCTCACGCTCATGTATTGCGTGAAAGTTTATGAGTTTGAAATTATTAAGGTATGAAACAATTGCTTGGATTGTCATCGGGGTTGTGCATGATGAGAGCATTCTTGTGTGACGAAAATGGAGCATGACTAAACTATATGATTTTGTAGGGATGAACTTTCTTTGGCCATGTTACTTTAAGAAAACATAATTGCTTTGTTGGTTTGCTTGAAGTATTATTATTTTTATGTCAATATGAACTTTTGTCTTGAATCTTCCAAATCTGAATATTCATACCACAATTAAGCAGATTTACATTGAAATTATGCCAAGTAGCACTCCACATCAAAAATTATCTTTTTATCATTTACCTACTCGAGGACGAGCAGGAATTAAGCTTGGGGATGCCTGTTACGTCTCCAACGTATCTATAATTTTTGATTGCTCCATGCTATATTATCTACTGTTTTGGACTATATTGGGATTTATTTTCCACTTTTATATTATTTTTGGGACTAACCTATTAACCAGAGGCCCAGCCCAGAATTGCTGTTTTTTGCCTATTTCAGTGTTTCGAAGAAACGGAATATCAAACGGAGTCCAAACAGAATGAAACCTTCGGGAACGTGATTTTCTCACCGAACATGATCTAGGAGACTTGGACCCTACACCAAGGCATTAGAGAGGCAGTCACGAGGGTGGGGGCGCCCCCCCTAGGGTGCGCCCCCTGCCTCGTGGGCCCCTCGGAGCTCCACGACGTACTTCTTCCTCCTATATATACCTACGTACCCCCAAACGATCAGAACAGGAGCCAAAACCTAATTCCACCGCCGCAACTTTCTGTATCCACGAGATCCCATCTTAGGGCCTGTTCCGGAGCTCCACCGGAGAGGGCCGTTATCACGGAGGGCTTCTACATCATGATAGCCCCTCCGATGAAGTGTGAGTAGTTTACCTCAGACCTTCGGGTCCATAGTTAGTAGCTAGATGGCTTCTTCTCTCTTTTTGATCTCAATACAAAGTTCTCCCCCTCTCTCGTGGAGATCTATTCGATGTAATCTTCTTTTTGCGGTGTGTTTGTTGAGATCGATGAATTGTGGGTTTATGATCAAGTCTATCTATGAAAAATATTTGAATATTCTCTGAATTCTTTTATGTATGATTGGTTATCTTTGCAAGTCTCTTTGAATTATCCATTTGGTTTAGCCAACTAGATTGGTAGTTCTTGCCATGGGAGAAGTGCTTAGCTTTGGGTTCGATCTTGCGGTGTCCTTTCCTAGTGACAGAAGGGGAAGCAAGGCACGTATTGTATCGTTGCCATCGAGGATAACAAGATGGGGTTTATTTCATATTGCATGAATTTATCTCTCTACATCATGTCATCTTGCTTAAGTTGTTACTCTGTTTTTAACTTAATACTCTAGATGCATGCTGGATAGCGGTCGATGAGTGGAGTAATAGTAGTAGATGCAGAATCGTGTCGGTCTACTTGTCACGGACGTGATGCCTATATACATGATCATGCCTAGATATTCTCATAACTATGCTCAATTCTGTCAATTGCTCAACAGTAATTTGTTCACCCACCATAGAATACTTATGCTCTTGAGAGAAGCCACTAGTGAAACCTATGGCCCCCGGGTCTATTCTCATCATATCAATCTCCATCACTTTAATCTTGCTTTGCTTTTTTTACTTTGCCTTTTACTTTTCACTTGCATCTTTATACCAAAAATACCAAAAATATTATATATATCAGATCTCACTCTCGTAAGTGACCGTGAAGGGATTGACAACCCCTAATCGTGTTGGTTGTGAGTAGCTATCGTTTTGTGCAGGTACGAGGGACTTGAGAGTGGCCTCATACTGGATTGATACCTTGGTTCTCAAAAACTCAGGGAAATACTTACGCTACGCTGTTGCATCATCCCTTCCTCTTCGGGGAAATCCAATGCAAGCTCAAGAGGTAGTAGTACTGTTGCATCACCCAGTTGGTCCTCTGCTGGTCGAAGTTCTTGTTGGTGTGCTGCACCAGAACCTTTTTTGTTGCCCGTCTGCCAGCCGTTGACCATCACTGGCAAGGTATTGCCGGTCTTGTGCCACATCGCGTGCATGCCGCACTCCGACTGTATCTTGCGACGCATCCACGTGCCCCTTTTGAACGCCCTGGAATTGCGCTGGAAGAAATGCTTCCTTAGGCCACTCAGTGTGATACCTGCAGTATTGTGGAATACAGGTTTTAGTGTACCTAGTTGGCATTTTCATAACATCTTTGGCATGTTGCAGTCACTTGTTTCACTTTTTATTAACTGTCAAATTGTAATTGCTTCACCAGGTCTGTGTCTAAAAAGAAATATATAGCTATAAACAAAGGAATATGTTTGTGCAAGTAGACGGCCGATCGGTGTCTTACCTGGAAGTTTCTCAGGTTGGGTGTAGCATATGCCGTGCTCGCTGTCGATGGTTGGTATGAACAAATCGATGAGAGACTGAAATATCGCGCTGTCAGCACTCACTTTGGCCTCAAGGTGCTCGATCAGCTCCTGATCCGTGGGATCGAACTTGAGGCTAGCCGGCAGCACCGGCCAATCCTTCTTCGACTTGCATCGGTAATTCCAGTTATATGGTACTCAATGTATGATCAATCGACTGTTTTAAGTGAATGATGAAAGATTCGACAGATAAGTGGTACTCCAAATCTGAAGTCTAGAATACCCGAACACGCCGCCGGGATTCTTGTGTCACCTCACGCATAGTGTGTTGTCACATCAATTAATGTGTGGACATGATGAATAATTTGACCGACGTATACTAGTACTGATACTGTACTACTTACTAGTCGTATTTAGTGTCACAATTTATACATAGGTTTAACTAACAAGTACGCACTTGAAGCCTAACTGATATATATATATATATATATATATATATATATATATATGGCTTCTGCACAGCATCTCCATCATCATTATCAGTACATCCCACGCAGGTGAGTTAGGATGCACTTGATCCCAGGAAGGTATCTATCCTTCAAACCAGAGGAGTGCTTCAAACTAACAATAGTACATAATATCCAACAAAAGAGGGTCGTGCTACAGCAGCAGAATACATGGCTCAGTCTAGATATCAGCACGAATCAAGTTGTGCATATTTGTCGTTGTCATGAACCACATCGCCGCATGTCGGGTTTGCAAAAGCCATCCATCGCATGGAAGCTTGATGCCTTTCACACACTGAAGATTATCTGGCAACAAGCTGTGTCGACGAATCTCTGGATATGGTGATTCATGAAACCCATGGTATGATGTGTAAACACAGCCCCCCCTCACGAATGGAAGTTGCATAGCACAGTAATCTTCCATATGTGCTTAAGTTATTGATCTCACCCGGAAAATAGATCGTAATTTGTTTACTGTACTTTTCTTGTGCGTATCAAATCATAGTGGCTAGTTGAAAGCAAACATTGGTTGCGAAGTAGCTTTGTCCGGTTTGCACCTTCAGATCCGCCATGGCACGGGCACTATACTCGTAAAGCTTATGGTTTCCCCCCTTTATATTCACTACCATCACCGTAGGTGCTTCGTGTCGTGCCAGCACTGCTCCTCAAGACCTCAACCCAAAGGTTACATGTTGAAATACGAATCTGATATGATGCTCATATCACTAAAATAGAGAACGTTTAATTGGTCACCTATTGTTCGTATATTCGTTTCGAAAAGCATGTGCGCTGCCCACTGGTCCAGCTAATTCCACTTTCCTGATTTTTCTCTTGATGCTTAGGGTTTTCCCCTTTTATCTACTCTACTATGATCTGCGTAGGTGCTTTCTGTCGTACTAGCATTACTCCACCCTTCAAGCTAAACAACACAACACTCAGAATTTGAAAGCTTAGTTGTTCAAATATGATTGTGATATGATACTGATATTAGTTAACCGACACATTTAATTGGTTAGCTAAAGGTCCCACTTGAGTTTCCAAATGCATGTCGCGACATATAGAGAGACAGCATAATTGCATTTCTTTGTCACTTGTTGACCGTACTTTCTTGTCCATACCAAATCTTAGTTGTTATTTCAAAGCAAACATCGGTTGCTAACTACCCTTTGCGCGGCTTGCAGCTTCAGATCTGCCATCCCACTGCCACGGTCAACATTGTACTCATCATGCTTATGTTTTCCCCATTTTATGATGACCACAATCAGCCTACGTGGTTCATGTCGTAATAGCACTGCTCCACCCATCGAGCTAAACAAGCTTAGTTGTACAAACTGAGAGATGTTTAATTGGTTAGCTAAATGTTCCTACTTTAGTTTCGAAATGCATGTGAGCCACATATGGAGAGACAGGAAAGAATAGTATTTCTCTGTGTGCTCTGGTTCATCATGGGTGGCCAACCGACATTGTATTGAAAGACTTGTAATATCTTCAATCTGCTTGCTCTTCTGCTCTTCTTTAAGATGATACTCTTCTCTTGCGGTCGACTGGTCAGGTCGAGTTGTTCTCCCTTAGTATATTTTGAATCTGCCAGGTCAGGTCGACTTGTTCTTCTTTACTATATGTTGAAGCTATCATCTTTGAAGTGTCATCACTTCTGGAGCTCTCATATTTTTAGTAGTAGGCCACATTATATTAATGCACACAACAAATTACAGAATGCATGGCATCTTCTAAAATAATTGCAGAGATAGCACAAAGGGGTTTACAGGGAGGCAGTATTGGATTAGAATCACTTCTGCATTACAAAGAAAATCTCACTTGTTTTTATGTTTTCATGCATGTTAGATATTGAACATTATCAAATTGAATATGACAATGGGTGAACAAGAGGAATATTGCGGAACGATCCACTGGCTAACAAACTTGGCATGGTGGAGGATGGCCTACCTTATTCACCCATCAAGGTGTTTGCTCTAACTTTGCAAAGTTGTATTGGTCACACATATTTTGCATCTGACCTCTTGCATTACTTCTACTTTGTTACACCATCTGCTTAGTTTAAGCATCATATATGAGTATATGCCATACATATCCATTTTCTGTACCTATTCCATGTGTCGTCACACTATGTTTTTCCAGTCAAATGTTGTTCTTTCGTAATAGATGTCCAAAAGGAAGAGGGTGAGTGAAGATCCTCAAGGAGTACAAACTAGGTATTTGGAAAAGGTAGTGATACATGTTAAATCAGATAGATCAGCAGCCATAGAAAACACATGCCCAACTATACCACACTTTACCCCTACTCCAGTGGCCAAACCCCTATTAGAACTGCTGGGAGCCCAGCGTCAGGTACTGTCTATGATATCAATTCAAAATTTGAACTCCTAAATTTCTGCTTGTGCCATACCTTCTCTCTTGTATGAAAACTAATTTCAGATGAATCTCCTTGCTCAAAGGATCATACGATCTCAAAACAATAATGGGCTCTGCATTGCTCTTGTCAGTACCTCTCTCCCTTTTGCCTTGTAACGTTGTACTTAATTAATTGCTATTCGATTATGTATCATCAGTCTGCACCTGAGCTTCATTATCCTCTGTTTCTTCCAATATTATTTGATCTATATTTACTCTTTGCAAAATGTAGAATAATGGCAACGCTTATAAAGAATTTTCTTTGGGGAATTTATTGAATTATCCTTCCATCAACATGGAGAAGGGCTTTGTCCAGCCCGTGTTAACATGTAATGTAAGTTAATCCTTCTCAAGCCTTCAAACTTTGTTCTAGTATAGATTTGGATAGGCATCATTTCTTCCACTGCTGTTTGCTTTGCTATTTACATCTGATTGGATGTTTGCAACAACTACCAGTTTCAAATTGTACTTATAAAAACATGTTCCTTATGCAGAATAGGTCCATTTATTTGCTTATATAATTGTGAAACTTGTTACGTGTCTCCTTGTTTCTCTTCCAGACTCGTATCTCTTACGCCAGGCAGAACTTTAGGGAAGATAGTGAGCCAAACCATCTTGAGGACAGCGAGATGACCCCCAAGGTCCTGTCTTGATGAAGACAGTGAGTTGAAGCTACTCACCAGCAGGTGTGAGACAACCTCTGTGCAGTCGCTGCCTCAATCAGTTCGACTTCTTCAGTCTCAACTTAAAGCGGAAAGGCTTGCTTCAGCTCATCTCCGACTTGAAGTCAAAGATGCAATGAAGATGTCAGAGGACTGCCGTGCGCACCATCATGCCTTATATCTAGTTGAGGGAGTCCTGGATTAGGGGGTCTCCGGATAGCCGGACTATATCCTTTGGCCAGACTGTTGGACTATGAAGATACGAGATTGAAGACTTCGTCCCGTGTTCGGATGGAACTCTACTTGGCGTGGAAGGCAAGCTAGGCAATACGGTTATGTATATATCCTCCTTTGTAACCGACCTTGTGTAACCCTAGCCCCCTCTGGTGTCTATATAAACCGGAGGGTTTTAGTCTGTAGGACAACATACAATCATACCATAGGCTAGCTTCTAGGGTTTAGCCTCTCCGATCTCGTGGTAGATCAAGTCTTCTACTACTCATATCATCAAGAATAATCAAGCAGGACGTAGGGTTTTACCTCCATCAAGAGGGCCCGAACCTCGGTAAAACATCGTGTCCCCTGCCTCCTGTTACCATCCGCCTAGACGCACAGTTCGGGACCCCCTACCCAAGATCCGCCGATTTTGGCACCGACATTGGTGCTTTCATTAAGAGTTCCTCTGTGTCGTCGCCATTAGGCTTGATGGCTCCTTCAATCATCGATAGCGATGCAGTCCAGGGTGAGACTTTTCTCCCCGGACAGATCTTCATATTCGGCGGCTTCACACTGCGGGCCAACTCGCTTGGCCATCTGGAGCAGATCGAAAGTTACGCCCTTGGCCACCAGGTAAGGTTTGGAAGCTTAAACTACACGGTCGATATTCGCGGAGACTTGATCTTCGACGGATTCGAGCCCCTGCCGAGTGCGCCACATGGACTCGATGAGCATGATTTAGCTCTACCATCGCACAGTGTTCAGGAGATCGCATCGGCAACTGCTCCGACCCTCAATTCGGAGCCAATCGCGCCATCCATGGACGGATGGATAGACCCCGCCACGGAGGTCGTACTCTCAGCGGCGATCGAGCCGAGGATCGACCTTACCCTTCACGGGAGCCGTGACGCCGAACTACCGGATTCTTCCCCGGCCATGGACTCCGAACCGCATGCGCCCGTGCCTATCGACTCCGACTGGGCGCCGATCATGGAGTTTACCTCTGCGGATATCTTTCAGCACTCGCCCTTCGGCGACATACTGAACTCATTAAGGTCTCTCTCCTTGTCAGGAGAGTCCTGGCCGAACTATGTCCGGCAGGATTGGGATGCGGATGACAAAGAAATTCGCCGCCCACCCACCACCCACTTAGTAGCCACTGTCGGCTATTTAACCAACATGCTCGACTTTGACTCCGAAGACATCGACGGCATGGACGATGATGCAGGAGGCGAACAAGAACCACTGCCCACAGGGCACTGGACAGCCACCTCATCATATGATATATATATGTGGTGGACACACCTAAAGAAGGCAATGTCGATGGGACAACGGAGGATGACCCCTCCAAGAAGCAGCCCAAGCGCCAACGTAAGCGGCGCCGCTCTAAGTCCCGCTAAGGAAAAAGTGGTGATACCGGCACAGGAGATAATAGCATGCCGGACAGTGCCGAAGACGGTAACAATCCCCTCCAGTAAGATTTAGGGCCGGAGAATGGAGAAGCCAGCCCTCCCGAGAGAGCGGCAGATGGAGAGGTGGAGGATGATAATTACATGCCTCCCTCCGAAGACGAGGCAAGCCTCGACGATGACGAATTCGCCGTGCCTGAGGATCTCGTTGAACAAGAGCGCTTCAACCGCCGGCTTATAGCCACGGCAAATAGCCTTAAGAAAAAGCAACAATAGCTTCAAGCTGATCTAGATTTGTTAGCCGATAGATGGACTGAAGTCCTTGCGGCCGAGGAATATAAACTCGAAAGTCCCTCCAAGAGTTACCCAAAGCGCAGATTGCTACCCCAACTGGAGGAGGAGGCACCAAAACCTACATCTCCAGCGTATGACATGGTTGATCGGCCACCTATTGGCCGCGACAGAGAGGCATTCCAGCCAAAAGCTCAGCCCGCACCCCGACACCATTCAAATAAAAATATCAAGGCATGGGGAAATACGCCAGACCCGCGAGACGTATTGGAGGACAAAGCAAAACACGCAAGATCGATCTACGGATCACGAGGGCGCGCCACTATGCGAGACGATAACCGTCACGCCGGATACAGTAAAAGTAAATCCGGCCGGGCCGAACACAGCGGACAAGACTCACTTGAGCTGCGTCACGATATAGCCCAATACAGAGGCGCCGCACACCCCCTATGCTTCACAGACGAAGTAATGGATCACCAAATCCCAGAGGGTTTCAAACCCGTAAATATTGAATCATACGACGGCACAATAGATCCTGCGGTATGGATCGAGGACTTCCTCCTGCACATCCACATGGCCCGCGGTGACGATCTACACGCCATCAAATACCTCCCACTCAAACTCAAAGGACCAGCTCAGCATTGGCTCAACAGCCTGCCAGCAGAATCCATTGGCTGCTAGGAAGATCTGGAAGCCGCATTCCTCGACAACTTCCAGGGAACTTATGTGCGACCACCAGATGCCGATGACTTGAGTCACATAATTCAGCAGCCAGAGGAATCGGCCAGGCAATTCTGGACACAGTTCCTAACAAAGAAAAATCAAATCGTCGACTGTCCGGATGCAGAGGCCCTAGCATCTTTTAAGCACAACATCCGCGATGAGTGGCTCGCCCGGCACCTTGGCCAGGAAAAGCTGAAATCTATGGCAGCCCTCACGACACTCATGACCCACTTTTGTGGGAGAGAGGACAGCTGGCTGGCTCGCAGCAATAACATATCAAAGAACCATGGTACTTCAGATACCAAGGATGGCAATGGCAGGTCACGTTACAACAAACATAAGCACCGCATCAACAACGACAATACCGAGGATACGGTAGTCAATGCCAGATTCAAAGGCTCTAAACCCGGTCAGCGGAAAAAGCCATTCAAAAGAAGCACTCCGGGCCCGTCCAGTTTGGACCCTATACTCGATCGCTCGTGTCAAATACACGGCACCCCCGACAAGCCAGCCAACCACACCAACATGGATTGTTGGGTGTTCAAGCAGGCTGGCAAGTTAAATGCCGAAAACAAAGATAAGGGGTCACATAGCGATGACGAGGAGGAGCCATGGCAGCCGAACACCGGAGGACAGAAGAGGTTCCACCCACAAGTGCGGATGGTGAACATGATATACGCAACCCACATCCCCAGGAGGGAGCGGAAGCGTGCGCTCAGGGACGTATATGCGTTGGAGCCAGTCGCCCCAAAGTTCAACCCATGGTCCTCCTGTCCAATCACCTTCGATCGTAGGGACCACCCCACTAGTATCTGTCATGGCAGATTCGCCGCACTGGTCCTAGACCCAATCATTGACAGATTTCACCTCACTCGAGTCCTTATGGATGGCAGCAGCAGCCTGAACCTGCTTTATCAGGACACAGTGAGCAAAATGGGCATAGACCCCTCAAGGATCAAACCCACAAAAACGACCTTCAAAGGCATCATACCAGGTGTAGAGGCACATTGCACAGGCTCAGTCACACTGGAAGTGGTCTTCGTGTCCCCGGATAACTTCCGAAGCGAGGAGTTAATCTTCGATATAGTCCCGTTCCGAAGTGGCTATCATGCACTGCTCGGGCGAACCGCATTTGCGAGATTCAATGCGGTACCACACTATGCATATCTCAATATCAAGATGCCAGGACCTTGGGGGTCATCACAGTCAATGGAAACACAGAGCGCTTCCTCCCCACGGAGGAGCACACTGCGGCCCTCGCAGCAGAAGCGCAAAGCAGCCTCTTAAGGAAATCCACCAGTTCGGCGATTCAAGACCCGGACACCTTCAAGCGCGCCCGAAGTAACGGCAACAAGACCGCCTGGCACGTTCCGAGCTCGCATAGCAATGCGGCCCCCACCCCAGTCCCAGCCAAACGGCTAAATCCGTGCCTCGCGTACATAATTACACATTGAAAATACCATGGGCACGGGTGGGGAGGGGGCACGACTACGGCACGCCCCAAGACGCGACTCAACCGCACTAGGGGCTTCCCGCCTTATTAATTTTTCTCTCTTTCAGGACTTTACTCTTTGGAAACACCGTCCGGTAGTATGTTTGCGGGACACACGATACAACAACCAAGGAGGCAGAAAGCTACGTCGCATCATGGAATTCCCAGGTGGTCTCTGATAATGAGTGAAATACCCGCTTTCAATAACATTCCTCAGCTTGCCCTTGGAGGGGACATGTCAAATAGTCCCACATTTTGCTTATCGCACTACTTGTATCATTTTGCTTTCACGCACCTTCTTGAATAAACAATGCATAGCACTAGACTATTATCGCATTCTCTATTCTCCTTTTTATATATACATATATGTTCATTCATGACATTCAGCACCCGTACACTCTGGTACGGCCAATACGCCAGGGGCTTAAGCGTACCCCATAATACGGCGTTAGAAGTCCGAACACATTCGACAGTGTGGCACCTCGAACTTATAGCATTATATGCATCAGCTCCGAATCATGTCTTGGGTCAATAGTTGGGTTTGCCCGGCTCCCATGTTTTGGTACCTTACGTTCCGCTATATCGGCTAAGGTAGCACTGGGAGAACTACTGTGATTGTGCGTCAGTTCAGCTGGGCTAAGCACCTCAGTAGAGAAAGCTAAAACTGACTGTCATGATAAGGCGAGAGACTGGTCGCTGTTCGAGAGGTCTCAAGTCCCTAAAGACTTATGCCGCTTAGAGCGAGGAGTCGGCTTTGTCCGGCTTAAGGCATAAATAGCACCCCGAATTCGGTCTTCCGAATACTAGGGGCTTCACCAAAATTTAAAATTATAGAATTCTATGGCTAAGTGAGAGTGATAACGCATTATAGTTTGATTGCCTTGTTCGTTGTGCTGAGTACCTCCCTCAAAGGACCCAACAATGGGAAAAAGAGCACTCAGGTTTATCCTGAACACCCCAGCACTCGTGGCATGGGGGCAGAAGCCGATGACTGGCCATCTCTCAGATTTGATAAACAGCCGCACAAAAGGTAATATTTTAAATTCAAACAAGCGTTGCATAGCGCATATGAACAAGTTTTCATAATACAGGATCACACGAGCAAGTTTATTCAAAAATTACATCCTTCACGCACTCGTCCGCCACAATACGGGCACCCTTCAGGACACCCTCATAATACATCTCGGGGTGGCGAAGCTCCTTGCCCTACGGCGGCCCCTCCTTCACCAGCTTCACGGCGTCCATCTTGGCCCAGTGCACCTTAGCACGGGCAAAAGCCCGGCGGGCACCTTCGATACAGACGGACCGCTTGATGACTTCTAGCCGTGGGCAGGCATCTACAAGCCGCCGCACCAGGCCGAAGTAGCTGTTGGGGAGGGAGTCGGCAGGCCACATCCGGACTATGAAGCCCTTCATGGCCTGTTCGGCCGCCTTGTGCAGCTCGACCAGTTGCTTCAGCTGGTCGCTCATAGGAATTGGGTGTTTGGTCCCAGTATACTAAGACCAGAACAACTTCTTTGACGAGCTTCCCTCCTCGGCCTGGTAAAATTTCACGGCATCCAACACGCTGCGGGGCAAATCTGTGAATGCTCCTGGAGAGCTCCGGATTCGGGTAAGTAACAAGTAATTTACTCTCACATGCTTGCTTTGCATATTGAATGCCTTACCCGCCGCTATCTTCCTCATCGCCTCAATATCCTGGAGGGCCTTTTGGGCTTCAGCCTTTGCATTATTTGCGCTCTCGAGAGCCGCGGCAAGCTCGGACTCTCGTGTCTTCGAGTCAAGCTCCAAAGCCTCGTGTTTCTTCACGAGAGCCTGGAGCTCTTGCTGCACCTTGCCCACCCATGCCTCTTGCCTTTCCCGCTCGGTGCGCTCCTTGGCCGCTTTGTTTTCGGCCTCGGACAGCGCTTGCTTCAGGGTCGCCACTTCGGTCATGGCCCCTGGCACATTCATGTTGATCCTATCATTTCGCAATCACATCTTTTTTATATATATCTATAGACAAGTTATTACTTACCTTTGTTCTCCTCGAGCTGCCTCTTGGCATGGTCGAGCTCTTTCTCGGACCCCTCGAGGTCCTGCTTCAGTGCGGTGACCTCCGCAGTCAGTGCGGCAGAGGTCAGCAGCGAAGCCTGCATACGCATATAGACATACTTATGTTAGACTCCGGCAGATATTATTTGATCCTCTATTCGACTTTTCTTTGTGAACACCAAACAGAGCATCAGGGGCTACTGTCTATGCGGTAATATTTTTCCTATATTTTAAATACTTACCTCAAAACCTGTTAGAAGGCTAGCACAGGCTTTAGTCAGTCCGCTCTTGGCGGACTGAACCTTCTTGATCACCGCACTCATAATAGGGCGGTGCTCTTCGTCGATGGAAGCGCCGCGAAGCGCTCCCAGCAGGTTGTCCGGTGCCTCTGGATGGACAGAGGTCACCGGCACGGGCATCTTGCCCCTTTAGGAAGGGGGCCACCTGCCCGAGTCCGGAACCACTGGAGGTTCCGGTGCGGTGTTCGGCTGAGGGCCGAACTCGAAGCCCCCGGGATCCTTACTCCCTTTGCTCCAGGAGTCCGGAAGGTTGCCTTGAGGCGCCTCCGGAACTGTCTCCCCTCGGCCCGGTGCCTCTTGAGACAATACCTCGGCATTGTCTATAGGGCAATGAGAGGAGGCGGTCGGAAGTGGATCGCTATCCATATCCGACGAGTCCAAGGAGCCGTCCGACGAGGATACGTCGATACGGGCTTGGGGCGGTCTGCATAATCATATTCGGCGTTAGGAGAAGCAGTGCTACAAAGGTATGCTATGAGCTACTCTGGTATCCGAATACTTACGACTTCGCTAGGTGCTTGGCCCTGAGCAGCCACTCGTCTTCACCTTCGGCGGCGGTGGTGGAGCAGTTCGGAAGGAGAGTCCTTCCCTTCTTGGACCGTTCGGCCTCCCCGGTTGGGGCGGCCTTCCTTTTCTTGTCTCCCCCAGCTGGAGGGGGAGCATCTTCATCTTCCTCCTCGTCTTCATGGGAGGAGTGCGTTGCGGAATTATCGGACGATGAGTCCGATACCACCTGGCGTCGGGAACTCTTTCAGGTTCCCTTGGCTTTCTTCTTGGTCTTATCCGGCACCTTGTAAGGAGCCGGAGTCAGCATCTCCGTCAGGAGGGCATCCGCATTGTCTTCGGGCAGAGGGGTCGGACAGTTAATCTGCCCCGATGTCCAGTCCTGTCAAAGGCATGGGAGGTCAGACCCCGCACATGGTTAAGCTATGGGAAATAAATACCCTACCAGATGTACAGGACTTACCGAATTCGCAAGGCGCTTCGTGCTTAGCCCACGGTCCTCGGTAAGAGAGGGAGGGACCTCGGCGCCCTTGAACAGCACCCTCCAGACGTCCTTGTGCGTCGTGTCGAAGAGCTCGCTTAGTGTCTGGTGCTGGGTCGGGTCGAACTCCCATAAGTTGAAATCCCGTTGTTGATACGGGAGGATCCGGCGGAAGAGCATGACCTGGACTATGTTGACAAGCTTAAGCTTCTTGCTTATCATATTCCGGATACATTTCTGGAGTCCGTCCATCTCCACCGATGAACCCCATGACAGGCCCTTCTCTTTCCAGGAAGTGAGCCGTGTGGGGAATCCAGATCGAAACTCGAGGGCCGCCGCCCAGTTGGTGTCGCGCGGCTCGGTGATGTAGAACCACCCCGATTGCCACCCCTTTACGGTCTCCACAAAGGAGCCCTCAAGCCATATAACATTGGGCATTTTGCCCACCATGGCTCCGCGGCATTCTGCTTGTTGGCCGCCCACCACCTTCGGCTTGATGTTGAAGGTCTTCAGCCACAGGCCGAAGTGGGGCCGGATGCGGAGGAAAGCCTCGCACACGACGATGAACGCCGAGATGTTGAGGATGAAATTCGGGGCCAGATCATGAAAGTCCAGCCCGTAATAGAACATGAGGCCGCGGACGAATGGATGGAGGGGAACCCTAGTCCGTGGACGAAGTGGGGGAGAAAAACCACCCTTTCGTGAGGTTCCGGGGTAGGGATGACCTGCCCCACGGCTGGCAGCCGGTGTGCGATGTCCGCGGCTAAGTATCCGGCTCCGCGTAGCTTTTTGATATGTCCCTCCGTAACAAAGGAAGCCATCCACTTGCCTCCCGCTCCGGACATGTTTGGAGAAGGTTGAGGAGAAGGATGTGGACATGGGCATTGGGGCTTGAGTGCGCAAGAATGGATGAGCAAGGAGGAAGAAGGCGTGGGTAGAAAAAGGTAAAACCTTATCCCTTTATAAGGGGGGATGAAACTATGTGCCCCCACTAGCCTGGTAAAACTGGCTTATCCCCCAAGCGCCGTAATTGATGGCGCGGTTGGGTTACCCACGTCCGTATTGATGGGAATCCCGTAATAAGGGGACACGATCTCTGCTTCGACAAGACGTGTCAATAAACTGCCTCGCGTTATGTGCGGGGCTGGTTAAAGAAAACGGTTCGAATAATTACCGGGCCATGGCATGATGTCATGCTGCCAAAACGTGTCAGCAGATTAGATTTGTGGAAATATTATTCTCTATACGGTGGTATGTGGAACTTATTTTGCAGGGTCGGACACTATCCTTGTATTCAAACTCTTCTGTGGTGTATTCAGAGGAGGAACTCGCCTTGCAATGCCGAAGACAACACTGCGCGCCGGACTCATCGCCATTGAAGCCTGGTTCAGGGGCTACTCAGGAAGTCCTGGATTAGGGGGTCTCCGGACAGCCGGACTATATCCTTTGGCCGGACTGTTGGACTATGAAGATACGAGATTGAAGACTTCATCCCGTGTCCGGATGGGACTCTACTTGGCGTGGAAGGCAAGCTAGGCAATACGGATATGTATATCTCCTCCTTTGTAACCGACCTTGTGTAACCCTAGCCCCCTCTGGTGTCTATATAAACTGGAGGGTTTTAGTCCGTAGGACAACATACAATCATACCATAGGCTAGCTTCTAGGGTTTAGCCTCTCCGATCTCGTGGTAGATCAACTCTTGTACTACTCATATCATCAAGAATAATTCAAGCAGGACGTAGGGTTTTACCTCCATCAAGAGGGCCTGAACCTGGGTAAAACATCATGTCCCCTGCCTGCTGTTACCATCCGCCTAGACGCACAGTTCGGGACCCCCTACCCGAGATCCGCCGGTTTTGACACCAAAAATAGTGTTGATGCATCTATCGTTGACACAACTGAGGTCTACTCAGCTTCTTCAGCTGTTTGGGGGGCCCGACCTGGCCAGGCCTAGTGCCTTCTGAAGTGCTCTCAGTTTTGTATATTCTTTTGTCGGCGCGTTTATTTGCACTGGTGGCGAACTTTGATGCCTAGTGGATGTAATATGGGTGATAGCCGTGATAGCCTAGCGTAAGTTTCTTGCTTATTTATTTCCTTGTTGTCTTGTTTATTTGTTTGCTTGTAGTCATTGCAGTTCTTTTTCTGCGGTTTGCTAGTGGTTGTAATAACCTATTTTTTAAAACTAGGCCACAATAACCATGGGCTAATATTTACTGTAGTGACACTGGGCCTCCTACGGGCCGTAGAACAGTGGGCCTTCTACGGGCCATAGAAACAATGGGCCTTCTATGGGTCGTATCATCAATGGGCCTTATACGGGCAGTATGATGGATTGGCCAAACATGGGCCAATAACAGGCCGCATTATGGTCGTAAACGGGCTAGAGTTGGAATCATCCGTTCATGGGCCGATCATAACGGGCCATCATTAATACACCGTATTTGATGACGCTATGAAAACGGCCCAACGTATTAACGGACCACAAACGGGCCAACTGTAACCACGGGCTCAATTTGGCCCACAAGCAGAAAATGACAGTAACGGGCCATAAGTAAACGAATGCTGCAAATGAGCCCAAGAATAAATGGGCTCTGAGAAGGCCGAAAGATAACATGGGCTGGAAACGGCCCAACGGAATAACGGGTCGTTAATGGGTATAAAGTGGTACACTATTCATTACGGTCCAGTTTCACCACGGGCCATTAATGGGTGTAAAGTGATACACTGTTCATTATGGGTCAGTTTCACCACAGGTCGTTAATAGGCCAAGAGTTACATAGGGCCTCATATGGGCCGAAAGACGTCATGGGCCATACATGGGCCAGAAGTGAAAATGGGTTGAATCATATTGGTGGCCCAGATGACGCTACTAGGCCTAATTCATATAGGGCGTAACGGGCCTTGGGTTAGCGGGTTGTAAATGGGCTATATGCAAACAGGCCATTAACAGGCTTTACATGGGCCAGCCCGCCACCTTTTGACTAAGTCAAACGGGCCGGCCTTTTCACAGGAATGGGCCTCTGTTGGGTCGTGCCATGTGTCGACGTATCATTGGTGCCTTCTGTCCAATGAGTGGATGACATCTGTCTCAACGATGAGCCGACACGTGTTTCCTCCAGCCAATGATGATTTTACACATGGAAAATCCCCATTGGTCGGTGTTGGGGATATCACTACTGGGTGTAAACCGGCCTATCTGGGCCGGGTTAACTTCGTCAGTAGTTAACTATGTTAAAGCCCAAGAAGGCAGATGAGGGCTCAAGGCCCATAGTCGGTTCAAGGCCTGTAGCCGTAAACCGGCGTTGGTATGTAACTTGTATTGTAAGTCAGGAATAAGTAGAGACCAAACCGGACACATCTATGAGCCGGTATTGGGACTCTGTGAACCGACGGGCGTCACCCGTGTATATAAGGGGACGACCCGGCGGCGGTTCAGGAGAATAGACAACAACTCGAGACTTAGGCGAAGCTTGTTTGCTCCCTAGTCATCGAAACCCCCATCAATTCCATCACAACTAGACGTAGGCTTTTACCTTCATCGAAGGGGCCGAACTAGTATAAACTCTCTTGCGTCCCTGTGTCTGCTTTAACCCCTTCAAGCTAACCCATTGCAATGGCTCCACGACTAAGTCCTTTCACGAGGACATCTGCCGTGACAAAACCATGACAGTTGGCGCCCACTGTGGGGCTATCGCACGATGGTTTCAAGTTTTTGGAGGGCCGCTTTGAAGGACTCGAGGGCTACGCTGTGGGCCGGATGACTAAGAGTCGTCGCGGCAAGCTCTACATCAATGATGCAGGCTGGGGCCCCGAGGCCGGCTCAGTTTAGTATGGGTACCGGGTCCCCTTTGGCGGCATACACGTTTTCATAGGCAAGATCGATGAACCGGGCCCTGAGCCGGACATCTGCACCGACCTCGTCGAAACGGCTCAGCGTGCGCGATCCGCCCCGGGTTAAACCGGCCGTGAAGCGTGCCTTCGTAGGAGTCATCCATGGAGGAAGTTATGAGGATGGATCGGAATCTCGCGGCGAGACTGTTGTTTATTCCGGCGACGAGTCATCAACCGGAGAAACCGAATCTCTATATCAGCTACAAGATGGCCGGATTGGGGGCTGTTCCGATGGTGACAGTATTTCGGACCCCTCTGATCTACCCAACCGAGTTGGAATATTCATGGACGGCACACAAGTAGCGCTTCATTCGTCGACCGCTGCGCCAATAACCTCTGGTTCAGTAGTGGTGACAGCTGCCGGGGCAGGAAGCTCTGTACGCCCGTCGGCTCAAGTTCTATCAGATCTATTTGATGCGTTGGCTGTGCTTATGGCAGAAGCTAGCCCGGCGGATCAGGACATCCACAATGCGGAGATTGCAAAGGTGAAGGAACAGATCACCCAGGCCAAGGCGGACCTGGCAGCTGAGAATGCCAGGATGACCACAGAGCGGGCCGCTTTAGACGCACAAGCCTACAGGCTCATGTTGGACCAGAACGCGTCGCATGAAGTCATGAAGAGGAAGTACCGATCCCGTTTGCCTTCGGTTTTTGAGGCCAGAGACCTTTTCAACACCCCAGGAGCAGGAACCAGTAATCCGCTGAAGGGAAACTGGGCGGAAGCTCCTGGGACCGGCGCGCCGGTTCAGCCCCGTCCGATGGATCTGCCTCGTCAAAACACTGTTATACCTCAGGCTGTTTCAACACCTCTGGGTCACTACTCCAACCCGATGGACAATCTCGTTGCCGCTGCTGCATGGCTGGAGGCCATTCCAATTGAAGGTGACTCACCGCAGGCGGTAGAGACGCGACGGGTCAAGGAGCTTCTTAGGACAGCTTTGGTCCAACAGGAAGCATACTCGTACAGCCGCGACCGGATCCACTCGACCCCTCATCCAAGCCGGAGCTATAGCAGCATATTGATGAACCGGCAGTGTCAAGTAATGAACGACATGGAGCACCCCGCGGCAACAACCCGGTGGGTGGTGCTGATAACGCTCAGGAAGTGGTGGACCGGGCCCGAGCGCGCAGGGAGGCCGAGTTAGCCGCACAGTATCAGGCTCGGCAGCTTACGCCGGTTCGTCCAACTATCTTGGTCGAACCCGGTGTTACTTCTAGTTCTTTGGGGGTGCCTTGCCTTGTCCCCACTTTACGCCATGTGCGCCTGCCCAAGGATTTCAAGGGCCCGCGCAAGGTACCAAATTACACGGCGGATCAACCCCCAGAGACGTGGGTGGAGAGCTATGAGATGGCCATGGAGATGCTTGATGTGGATGATGCGGCATGCGTGAAGTATTTCACCATGATGCTTCAAGGAACGGCCCGCACTTGGTTAAAAAGCTTACCAGCCAATTCTATCAGTTCATGGGCCCAATTACGAGCCCGGTTTATCAGTAACTTCAAGGATACATGTAAGCAGCCTATGTCGATAGTGGAATTAGCTGCCTGCATCCAGGAGGAAGGAGAATCAACGACTCATTGGGTGCGCCGGGTCTCACAAGTGTTGCATTCATCAGACCGCATCAATGCTGACACTGCAGTCCTAACCCTAGAAGGCAACTGCCGGTTTGGGCCCCTAAAGCTGAAGTTGGGACGGATGAAGCGCCATTGCACTAACATGGGGACCCTCATGGCTGCTTTGGTAAAGTATGCTGATTCTGATAGTACCAAGGATCCCGAATCTGATGATGACAAGGAAGGGAAGGGAAAGAGGAACAGCAACTCCAAAGGTCAGCAACATCACTCGGCAGGTAACGGTAGCGGAGGCAAGCGTAAAGCGGATGGCAACATGGACTTCATGGCTAATACCAACACGCAGGACAAGGGTCAGCGACGCAAGGGTAAACTGTCGAATCGTGGTGGAGCGCCTAACCCTAACCCGGACCGCTTAAATTATCTATTGAACTAGCCCTGTCCAAAGCATGGGACGAAGGAGGTGCCAGCAAACCACCTTTGGAAGGATTGCTTCATTATGTAGGAGTTCAAGAATTCTAATGCTTTCCGGTATGATCACGGCTCCGGCGGTGGCTCAGGATCCGGGCCGGGTTATGGTGGAGGAAATTCCGGTTCAGGATTTAATGGTAATCCGGGCGGACATAACAATCAAAATAATCAAAATAACCAGGGTGGTTACAACCAGCAGCAGCAACAGTCGGGTTACCAGAGCAACCCAAAGCAGTTGAATAGTGGGCAGTACCATGTCTTCACCACTAGCTTGGACAAGCGAGACTGGAAGGTTCAGAGGCGGGCAGTCAACTCTGTTGAACCGGCCGTGCCCCGTTATCTATGCTGGTCTAAACAGCCAATCATATGGAGCAGAGAGGATCACCCTCCCTAGGTTGATAATCCGGGTCAGTTGGCTCTGGTGGTGGCACCTCAGGTGGGAGGTTACAAGTTCACCAAGGTGCTCATGGATGGAGGGAGCAGCATTAATATCTTGTACTATGAGACCTTCCGTCGTATGAGACTAACAGATAAAAATCTCAAACCGTCCAATACGGTGTTCCACGGTGTGGTACCTAGCAAGTCAGCATATCCTGTTGGTAAGATAGCTCTGGAAGTGGCCTTTGGAGATGATCATGATTCCAGGTCGGAAACATTGACGTTTGAAGTGGTGAAAATCCAAAGTCCATATCACTCCCTGTTTGGGCGACCGGCCTACGCCAAGTTTATGGCACGGCCCTGTTATGTGTACTTGCAGCTCAAGATGCCGGGTCACAAGGGGACAGTAACGGTTCACGGAAGCTGTAAAATCGCTTTGGAGTGCGACGAAGGAGATGCGGCCTATGCAGAGTCGGTTTGTGCCACCGAGGAGCTGAAGTATTATAAGGACAATGTTGATCTGGCAAACATGACTCCATTAAAGAAGCCAACTACGGAGCATGATCCGGCCCTGAAGTTCAAATCGGCGGCTGAAACTAAGCTTGTTGACTTCGCGCTTGGCGATTCGTCCAAGCAGTTCAGCATCGGTGCCAACTTGGATCTGAAATAGGAAAGCGCGCTCATCGAGTTCATCCGTGAGAATCGGGACATTTTTGCATGGAAGCCCTTTGACATGCCAGGTGTATCGAGGCAACTCGCTGAGCACACCCTTAATGTGGATCCTAAATACAAACCAGTGAAACAGTTCCTCCGCCGGTTTAACGAAGAAAGACGCAAGGCGATTGGAGAAGAGGTAGCCAGGCTCTTAGCAGCTGGCTTTATTATTGAAGTTTTCCACCCTGAGTGGCTTGCCAATCCGGTGCTGGTCCTTATGAAAAATGGTACCTGGCACATGTGTGTGGATTACACAGATCTTAATAAGGCTTGTCTAGCAGATCCTTTTTCCCTCCCCCGTATTGATCAAATTATTGATGCTACGGCGGGTTGTGAGCGTTTGAGTTTTTTGGATGCATATTCTGGCTATCATTAGATCAAAATGGCAGTTAAGGACCAGGAGAAGACGGCATTCATAACTCCCTTTGGAGCCTTCTGCTATGTGTCTATGCCCTTTGGGCTCAAGAGTGCCCAGGCAACTTATCAACGGCGTGTACAAAATTGTCTTCACAAGCAGATTGGCCATAATGTGCATGCTTATGTGGATGATATCGTGGTTAAGTCAAGGGAGAAGGAGACTCTGGTTGACGACTTGAAGGAAACCTTTGATAACCTGAGGATGTACAAGATGATGCTTAATCCGGCCAAGTGTATCTTTGGTGTACCGGCTGGCAAGTTATTGGGTTTTCTGGTGTCCAACAGGGGAATCGAGGCTAATCCGGAGAAGATCACGGCCATCACCTCCCTGGCTAAACCGAAGTGTATCAATGATGTTCAATGCCTAGCAGGCCAGATTGCCGTGTTAAGCCGCTTATCAGCCGCCTTGGTGAGAATCCAATCCCTTTGTATCAGATGTTGAAGAACACGGATCAATTCGTCTGGAGTTATGCTGCTGATGAAGCATTTGAGGACTTAAAGCGGCAATTGGCCAATCCGCCTGTGCTCGCCGCTCCCATTGACAAGGAGCCGTTACTGCTATATGTTGCTGCTAATGCTCGTGCGGTCAGTGTGGCTATTGTGGTGGAGCGAAAAGAGGCAGGCAAGGAGCATCCGGTTCAACGTCCGGTTTATTATATCAGCGAGGTACTCATTGAGTCCAAGCAAAGGTATCCGCATTGGCAGAAGCAAGTATACGGAGTTTTTATGGCAAGCCGTAAGCTTAAGCAATACTTCCAAGGGCACCCCATTACGGTGGTCAGCTCTGCTCCCTTGGGGGATATCATCCAGAACCGGGAAGCGACTGGCCGGATTGCCAAGTGGGCTATAGAGCTTGGGCCGCACGGGTTGAAGTATGTGCCTCGGACGGCGGTTAAGTCTCAAGCACTTGTTGATTTTATCAATGATTGGACGGAACTGCAAGCACCTGAAGAAAAGCTGGATCACACATATTGGACCATCCATTTTGACGGATCCAGGCAATTGGAAGGCTCGGGGGCTGGAGTCGTATTAACTTCCCCATGAGGTGATAAGTTTTGTTACGTTGTCGCTTAATGTTCCCTTGTATTAACAATGCGGCTGAGTATGAAGCCTTGCTCCATGGTCTCCGAATGGCTAAGGAGATGAATCTAAGTCGAGTTAAGTGCTTCGGTGACTCGGACCTCGTGGCTCAACAAGTATCTGGCACTTGGGATTCTAAGGACCCACTCATGGCAGCATATCGTCGTGAGGTGGATATTGTTGTAGGTCACTTTAAAGGCTATTAGGTGGACCACGTGGACCGACGAAAGAATGAAGCGGTGGACGCTTTAAGACGGCTGGGCTCTCAGAGCAAACCGGTACCGCCCAATGTTTTTCTGGATGTGCTGGACAACCCGTCGGTCAAGCTCCCTGGTGAAGCGGATTTGGCTATTCCTGATCCGGAGGCTCAATTGGTGGCAGATCTTCATGTCATTCCGGATTGGACGCTTCCTTACCTGGCATACATGAACCGGGGCGAGTTACCAGAGGATGAGACTCTGGCCCGACAGATAATCCGACGGTCCAAGTCCATGACTATTATCAATGGTGAGTTGCATCATTGCAGTGTATCAGGGGCGTTTCAACGCTGTGTGTCTCATGAAGAAGGCTGTGAAATTTTGCGTGAGATCCACGAAGGAGATTGTGGTCACCACGCCGGTTCAAAATCTTTGGTGGCTAAAGCGTTCCGCCATGGCTTCTATTAGTTAACTGCTCATGCTGATGCGGAAGATCTGGTCAGATGATGTGACGGTTGCCAAAAGTTTTCAAGACGTGCTCATGTGTCGGCTCAAGAATTGAGAATGATTCCAATTACTTGGCCATTTGCGACTTGGGGGCTGGATATGGTTGGGCCTTTCAAAAGGTCCAAAGATAAGAAGACCCACCTCCTGGTGGCGGTTGACAAGTTTACAAAGTGGGTGGAGGCAGAACCTGTTAGCAAGTGTGATGCGGCCACGGCGGTTCAGTTCATCAAAAAAGTGATTTTCCGGTTTGGCTTTCCACACAGTATCATCACAGACAATGGTACCAATTTGTCCAAGGGTGCCATGAAGGAGTTCTGCGAATAGGAGCACATCCGGCTTGATGTTTCATCCATAGCGCACCCACAGTCCAATGATCAAGCAGAAAGGGCTAATCAAGAGATGTTGAGAGGCATCAAGCCCCGGCTTATGGTTCCTTTGCAGAGAACACCGGGTTGTTGGGTAGAAGAGTTACCATCTGTGTTATGGAGCATCAATACCACACCCAACAGATCAACGGGATACACACCATTCTTCATGGTCTATGGAGCGGAGGCGGTTCTCCCTAGTGATATCTGTCATGATTCACCTTGTGTGGCCGCTTATGTTGAAGCGGACAACGAGACAGCACGGCAAGATGCTTTGGACCGGTTGGATGAAGAGCGTGACATAGCAGCTGCTCGCTCGGCGATTTACCAACAGGATCTTCGTCGTTATCACAGTCGCCGAGTTAGAACCAGAACCTTTCAAGAGGGAGATTTGGTGCTTCGGCTCATTCAAGATCAGACTGATATGCATAAGTTATCCCCACCTTGGGAGGGACCTTTTGTGGACAGCAAGAATCTGCACAACGGGTCATACTATCTGATCGATATTCGAGAGCATAAAGACTCACGTACGTCAGAGGAGGAGACCAACAGGCTGTGGAACATAGCTCATCTTCGGCCTTACTATACCTGAGCCATTGGCTCTACTTATGTACATATTACGACGATGTATATATTATGATTAATATAATAAACTGGAACCTCAGCTAAAGCGGGGTATCTGTTCTTTTACATCATGTGTGGTTACACGGAGTTGTTCTAAAGCGGCCTCCGGTTTACCCCTTGAGTTAGCTTTTCAAAGCATCATGTAATATCACTTGGGGGCTTGGTCGTATCCGAACCAATGCAACACCTTTTCATAGGCGAAAGCCACCAGATCACTTGGGGACATGGTCAAGTCTGAACCAGTCACGCCTCTTGATCGGCCTAAGGCTACAGAATCACTTGGGGGCTTGGTCGAACCCGAACCATTGCCACGCCTCTTGATCGGCATAAATGCCACGGTTTCATTTGGGGACCTGGCTGACTTGAACCATAGCTACACCTATCGGGAGCTTGGTCGTGTCCGACCATGGTAACGCCATCTGATCGGCTCAAATAAGCCTCTTTTTGCAAACGGTTTTATCATTGCCTTTGCTTCACAATTTTCTTTGATAGATATTTCTTTCTTTTTGTTGCGTTTTTTAAACCAACAAAGTTTTAAACCGGTTCAAACTGTCAATTGACGGAACACGGTCCATTTTTAATTCGGAGACTATTTGCCCGGTTTGATTTTTTATTAACATCCTATTACGGAGTAACACGGTGTTTTATTATAACCCGGCACGGTTTACATGGTAAACCGGCATTATATATATACAGGAGCTGCTATCTCCTCCAACAGTGTGCGTTTATAAACCTCCGCTTCAAGATTGGCCAAACCAACTTCATGCCCAACGATGGCAGGTATTATGTATCCCAAAGATTTGATCATATGCTTAAATTTCAGATATTTTGATTTCATATATGCAGACATCATACTCCACCTGACGGTACAACCGCAGTGGCACTTTAAGATTTTTTGTATTGCAGAAAATACTATGGAAAGTTCATCACCCAAAGGAAGAACAAATTGCAGTAATTATGCACGAAGGCATATCAAAATCAAGAGTATCGGCTAGCCTATTACAAGGCAACACGGTGCCCAAAATAAGATCATTGTTTTTTCGCAAAGGAGAAGCAGTTTAAACCGGCTTCCGGTTCAAGTTTGGTCACCAGCCTGGCCTGATGGTTGTGGGTCATCCTGCGCCGCTTCAACTTCAACTTCTCTACCCAGCGGCTGGAAATCAACAGTTGTCCAGTCGATTTCCATTAATGCTTGAAAGACAGCTTCATCATGGATCAGCAACGACGGTTCAATATCGGGAGCGTAAGTATGCTTACGGATTGGAGGGATAAGGTTTTCCGCTTCAGGAATGGGTGCAACTACTCGCTTGTTTTGGTTGTCATATTGGGCTTGATAATGAGACAAGTCTGCTTCTTCAACCAATTGACAAGCTAGCGGACGCACCTCCCGGTTTATTGCTCGCAGATCCGCTTCACTAAACTCTGACCCATCTTCCTTCAAGCTGGGATAGCCCTGAGCTGCTTCAACAGGATCAAAATCCGGCACCCAAGCTTTTGCCCGGATTAAGGCGTTGATCGCACCAGTTCGAGCAGCAGATTTCTTCAGCTCTTCAACCCGGGCAGGAAGCATCGACAGTCTCTTCAGAGTGTCCTGAATCAAAGTGGGCGCCGGATTGTTGTGGGATGCAACAGAGATGATCCGCTGTGCACCAGTGACAGTTGTTCGGTCAAGGTGTAGGCGGCTTTCAATTTCTTCCACACATCTGACCCCAAGTGACCAATGCGTGTCCCTGAAATATTACAAAGGGTTAACAAACCGGCAGCTCTATAAGACGGCCGAATCAATCCAGAAATCAAACCAGCTTACCAAAGATAGCAGCGGCCATGGCATACACTTGCCGCTTTATGCTGGTCAGTTCGTCCACCACCGGTTTCAGTGCAGCCTCGGCATCTTCTGCTCGTTTGGTTAAAGCAGATTTTTTAGTGGCCCAATCTGCCCGCTTCTTCTTGAAGCCCTCCTTAAGTTGTTCCATGGCGCTTAAAGCGCTGGTTAATTCCTCTTTTGCTTTGGAGGTTTCAGCTTGTTGGCACTTCAGATTTTCTTGGAGATCGGCGACTTGGTTTTCTTTTGTCTTCAGCTCAGCCTGCATACAGACAGTTATATGATTCAGCAAGCAGTGTAAGAATTGAAGCACCAACCACATAACAAGTTATGCACTTGGCGCTTGGGGGCTAATGCCTATTTGCTCTTCATATTTCACTTGATTATAAAGTCCCAAGACCAATACAAGTATTCAACTTAGCACTTGGGGGCTAATGGCTATTTGCTCGAATATATTCTGATGCGGCGATCTCAATTACTTAAAGTCCCGGTTTAACTACACTAAGTTAAACCGGCCCTTGGGGGCTACATCGGCGAATTCCGAAGCATTGGGATTTATATTAGCAAGTCCCGGTTTGGATGAAGATTCTAAACCGGCCCTTGGGGGCTAGGAGAGTTAACAAGATTGAAATATCCAAGCAGGAAAAAGTACATGAAAGTTACCTCAAATTTCTCTTTCATCATATTCACCAGACCAGCTTCATAATCACGGCTGGTATACAGCCGGTTCAGGTAGCCAGAATGAAGATCTTGGGCATTCGGACCAGCATAGGTCGCCAAGTCAACATTCCACTTGCCTTTGCCCATGGCAGCGAATTCTTCTTTGGCGGTATGCTTGGATAAAACAACAGGATTGCTGGGCTCTGTACGGCCAATACCAGTAATTACAACTTCATCATCCTTAGCATCACCGGTTTGCACTGGCGCAGTCGGTTTGTCAGCAGGCTGGGATGGACTGGTGGATCTCCCAAACTGGATGGGGCTTGTGGGCTGGTTGACAGGGCCTGAGGTGTCAATAGGCCTTTCTTCAGCAATAAAATCGTCATCCTGCTGTGGTGGATCATTGGGTATATCTTCATGAATAGCCGCTTCAAGATCTAGTGTTTTACCCGGTTCAGGGATGGTGTCCTCCTCGGCCGCTTTATCCAGGCGAGCCTTCTTGCTCGGCCTAGGCTTGGCCCTGAAAGGAATAACAAAGTCAAATACAGCATATGTTACAAGGTGATGTACCAGAAATATTATGATAAGTATAGCTTACCCAAGCACCGTTTTGAGCGGTGGCAGCTGAGTAGCCGATGACTCGCCAGAGGATGAGTGGGAAGTAACCTGATAATCGGAGTTAGATGGATTAAGAGGTTGACGAAAACAGCCCGCTTTAGGACAAGCACTGACAAGCAAATTAGAGACCTCTGAACGGCGTTTCCGAACTGGACTGTTCGGTAAACCGGCGGAGGTAACTACCTGGCCGCTGTGCCTGGTTGTGCGGCGAGCTTCGTGTTGTTGGGTCTTCATAAGAAATTTTGGATCCAAGTAAGCAAGAGGATGAGAAAATTTAACCTTCCGGTTTGCCTGACGGATTTTAGTGAAGGCAAAGGGTCTGAATCGGAAGAGAGAGTAATTACCTCTACAGCATCAGCGTGGCTGGCTTCGGCATCATCCTGACAAATATCATCATCAATAAGGTGCATGAAAAATAAGCCAAGTGAGTCAAGCTCTACCTCAAGGTCCGGATTACCCACATCATCATCAGGGGCCGGATCAGAAGATGCAGTGGTTTTCTTCTTATGAGCAGGCCGTTTCACGACTTTAGTCTTTGGCCGGGTTGGTCGTTCCAGTTTGTCTGTTTTTTCTGGCTTCTCCTGGGAAAGCTTATTGCTCCAAAACGGATCATTGCCCTATTTAAACAGACATTGATATTAAACAATGACCAGATATATCAATAACAGGTTCAGTGAAAAGAAAAATCAAGCTCTTACAGCTGGCGGTTTGTTGGTGGCACAGAAGGGAAGCAGGCCGGTTCGAGCACAGACGTGTTCCGGTTCATTCAGCATTTTATTCACAGCCTCTGTGATTTCTTTGTCGGTGAGCTGGATGTTAGCATGTCGCAGTGGGTCATCAACACTGCCAGTATACTCGCACATCAAACTAGAGCGCTGACTAAGGGGCAGTATGCTCCATGATATCCAACAGTGAGCGAGATCAACCCTTGTTAAACCATTGGCCATGAATGCTCTGAGCTTGGACAGTTGAGGAGCGTATTTGCTTCTCTCCTTGGCAGTCAACCTTTGCGGAAAGGGGTGTGTATTGCTAAGCCGCTCCGGACGAAAGCCAGGCAAAGGATTTTCACCAGCAGGGGAGGTGTCTTTGCAATAGAACCATGTTTGATTCCACTCTTTGGGGTGGCTGTGCAGTTTGGCGTGAGGGTATGTGACCTCTTTCCTTTTCTGAATAGCCACACCACCCAATTCCGTATTGGAACCGTCAGTAAACTCAGTACGGCGATTTAGATGGAAGCAGTCTCTGAACAACTCAACTGTGGGCTCCTCCTAAAAGAACACCTCACAGAGCACTTGGAAGTGACACATGTTTGTAACAGAGTTGGGGCCAGTGTCTTGTGGGCGGAGTTGAAAATCGGCCAAAACATCCCGGTAAAATTTAGAACCGGGCGGCTTAAAGCCCCAGGCTAAGTGATCTACGAAAATGACGACCTCTCCTTCTTGAGGTGTGGGAGGGCATTCTTTGCCAGGGACCCTCCAATGGATGGTATTTTTGCTGCCTAAAGCGCCGAACAGGACTAAATTGTTCAGTTGAGTCTTTGTGACACGAGAAGGAACCCAGTTGCACTCATATACTTGCTTGGCCATGATGAGATCTACAAGATAGGTGATTCCGGTTCAAGAATGCATTGATTAAAGTACACTGGTATGTACAATGTTAAACTGGAGACAGCTCTATCTAAACCGGAGTTTTATGAAGCAACAGCATCTGGCGGTTCAACAAGGGGACTAATGGTATATACCGGTTTGTTAATTTTTTCTACACCAAGTTAAACCGCCGGATCTAAGCATTAAAACAGTTGAGATTGCGGATGGGTAAATTTACAGAAACAGATTTCACAAGATTTCTCTACAGCGACGGATCTGAAGCAATTTTAGAAAAGAAGGAAAATATTCAAGGTTCAAAAAAGAACAGTACTGAATCAATGGGCAGAGATACAGGTAGATCTATGGTCTTGAGGCATGTAAGTAAGGGCGGATGCTAAAAACTACCGCTACACAGAGCAAAGGTTCACAGGTTCATCTCAGATCTATCATATGAGTACAAAGCAGACGATGAACACTGAAGAACTTGGAAACCCTAGAACGGATCTACGGAGGAAAAGGTGAAGAACTCACCGGAGCCGAGGAAGAAGTAGAAGGTCGCCGCGATGCTCTGGAACAATCAGAGTGATGCAGCGGCCAAGGTTGGAGCAGAGGTCGTCGACGGCGGCGGAGCTCCGAAGCTGGACGACGCAGGGAAGACGAAGCAGAAGGGCACGAAGGGGAAAAAGAAATGACCCTTCGGTCCTATTTATAAGGCAAGGGACATGTGTCAGGCACGAAAATCAAGGGACCGTGGGTTTGGAAACGAAGTTGTCGCCTCGATTGTCGCAGACCTATTAAACAAAAAAGGTATCATGGATAAGTTTCTTTATAACAGGTGATGTCACGCCAGTTTACAACGACCAGAGAAGATGACATCACGGCGGTTCAACAAACTACAAGAAGGTGAAGATTTTTGCTAAGGATTGACATGAACCTTGTTCAAATCAATCTGGGGCCTAATGTTGGGGATATCACTATTGGGCGTAAACCGGCCTATCTGGGCCGGGTTAACTTCGTCAGTAGTTAACTATGTTAAATCCCAAGAAGGCAGATGAGGGCTCAAGGCCCATAGTCGGTTCAAGGCCTGTAGCCGTAAACCGGCGTTGGTATGTAACTTGTATTGTAAGTTAGGAATAAGTAGAGACCAAACCGGACACATCCATGAGCCGGTATTGGGACTCTGTGAACCGACGGGCGTCACCCGTGTATATAAGGGGACGACCCGGCGGCGGTTCAGGAGAACAGACAACAACTCGAGACTTAGGCGAAGCTTGTTTGCTCCCTAGTCATCGAAACCCCATCAATTCCATCACAACTAGACGTAGGCTTTTTACCTTCATCGAAGGGGCCGAACTAGTATAAACTCTCTTGCATCCCTGTGTCCACTTTAACCCCTTCAAGCTAACCCATTGCAATGGCTCCATTACTAAGTCCTTTCACGAGGACATCTGCCGTGAAAAAACCACGACAGTCGGGGCTGTTAACGGGTTATTGGATCCAAAACCCGACCCGATAGCTTAACGATGTTCCGTTACGGTGGATGCCACGTGTCGGTCACCCTTGACGACAGCACTTCTATGATGCGGGATTTATCGTCATGGAAGTGGACACTTCCGTGATGATAATTTTGGTAATGTCATGGAACACTTCTACGACAGCACAGGTATGACTATCTTGATTCTATCATAAAATCGTCATGGATGTACATGCATGACAGAAAATGCGACCTACTGTGACAAACACGTATCATCACGGAAGTGTATTTTTTTTGTAGTGAGAGGCGTTGGATTTCCTATCCATCCGTTCCTCCGAGGGCTCCTGGAGTACTACGGCCTCCAGCTGCAGAACTTTACTCTGGCCTCTATTCTGCACATTGCGGGTTACGTTGCTTTATGCGAAATTTTCCTAGGCGTCGAGGCTCATTTCGAGTTGTGGAGGAAGCTGTTTTGTCTCGTCCCGCGTAATCACGAAGGGTCAATATTTGAAGTGGGCGGTGCCGAAGTATGGCATGTCGCCGATACCGGATACCCATCCGGTACACCAAGGAAGGCACATGATGACTGCCCCTCTGAATGGTTTTATATATAGGACATTGCGCTTACCGACCCGGTTCAAAAGGGTCTTCCCGAATTTGCTCGCGTCCCATTGAAGAAACACCACAGTTAGCGTCCCCGGAGTCTCAAAGAGGAAGATGGCACGGAGGTTCGTCAGATGATGAGGGGATGAAAGATCTCACTCAGTCCATACTCACAATAGTTGAGGTTATGGTGATTTCCATAACGTGAGGGGTCCAGCCACTCCAATACAGAGGGCTCCCAATGTGGCACTTCAATGGGGAGGACGACGCCTCTCGCTGCGGCCGGAAAGATCCGGATACCCCTGCCGCTTTGGCTAAAACATTAGCCGAACTGTTCAAAGTGGAGGAAAAGGAATTTCTCCGCATCAAATTCAGAGATGGGTATTCTATGTACAACCCTTCCAGCTGGGTAAGGCCCGACCCCTCTGTTTTTTACTCCTTCCATTTCTGGATTGCCTTTGATGAACTTCTTAACTTTGTGTGCCTATGACAGCACTTGCAAAAAGTCATCGAGGGATTTTATAATCCCGCCCCACAGGCGGAGGATCACAACCGGGAGCTTGATCCCGTGTTCGAAGAGGATCCAGAGATATTTGTGGTGCTTGCGGAGGGGGTGTTTTACCAGACGAGCTATGATAGCACAGAGGTGGACATCATCGCCGACTACCCCGGTCTTCTTCCAGCTTCACACGTAAGTGATCCGAACACACCTTATTCAAAAAGAGATTTCTCCTTCCTTCTTACCCACCGCACCGTCTTGTGCTCCAAAGGGGAAGGGTTCGGTGTGCCGTACTACTCCCAGGGTACCTCCGAAGAGTGGGTCCCCATGCCGGGCAAGCCTTCCAAGAGGAGGGCAAACGAAGATAGGGTCGTGCCTTCATCGAAGAGGTATGAATCCGCCAACCCGCACCTAAGCAGTCACGCCCAACCGTGACCTTCCTGTTATCCATGTGTCAGGAGAAAGATGCGCCGGACCATATCCGAAGGTTCGAGCAGCCGTACTTCCCACGGCCAGGATTCAAATCCTACCATGAAGATGGGGGCTGATACGGAGGCGAAGCCAGACTGTCCTCCAGACGAGGACTCGGATGATGTATCCGTTACCAACTCGGAAGTGGAAAGTGCGATGAATCTTCGGCGCCGCCAGGCCATTTTACAAGACCCTGGATTTTCAGAAGAGTCGTTTAACGCCTTCAACTCGGCCGATGCGTACATCCGAGTTGCTCGAGATGGGATTAACAGGGCCACAAAGCAACATTTGAAAGATGTGCAGGTAAATTTATTTTGTCTGGCTATGATAACCATATGCCAGTAGCCCCCGAGACTTAAAGGAGTTGAAACAACTAATTTAAGGATCAATGTATTACCATGTGCTTACAGAGAAGAACACCCAGCTAGCTCAGGAGCTGGAAAAGTGTCAGTGCCGGCTGCTTGCTGCCGATGCCGAACTGGAGAAATACAAGGCATCTCCCGGTAATGTTTCCTTCTATCGAAAATTCAAAATGATACGCCGACAGTGTGGATCTAGGTCCTAATCTTTGTGTTTGGCTGTTCGACCAAGTATGAGAGCAGTTGGACGCCGCTCGAAGCGAAGAACGTGGAGCCAAAAAGCTACAAGCAGCGGGCGAGCGTGTATTGACAAAAGTCGTTTAGGAGAAAAAAAACTCCAGGATTCAAACTCCAAACTGGGCGAAGAACTGAAAGATGTGCGGGCTCAGCTAGCTGACTCTGTGATGGAGAGCAAGAGGCTGCGAAGCGGCATATTCAGTATGTAGCCACTTTTGTTTTATAACAGTTTTGGAGGTAGTGGTAGCTGATATAGTTGTAATTGCAGGTGTTTTGATGACCGCCCCAAAGAGGAGGTGTCCGGATCATCGAGTGATCTTCTGCAAGGGCTGTCGCAGTTGCACGAGCAAGCCCGGCAGGCGATGCGGAGTGTAGCCAAGGCTTTATGGCCATCCGACTCCCCTCCAGGAAGCATGGAGCAGCTGGTAGAGCTATTCAAGGGAGCATGGCGGCGTATCCGGCTATGGAAGATATTGGCATTCCGCGAGGGTGCGCAAGAGGCCTGGGCCATGGTGAAGACGCGATATACCAAGTTGAATCCTAATCACCTGGCTAGGGTCGGACCAGTAGGGTCGAATGGGGAAGAAATTCCCGTTAGTTTAGTATATGACCAGGTAGAGGTGGCCGCCAAATATTCCCAACAGGATTGTAAGTTAGATTTCCTATTGGAAGGTATAGAAGAGGAGGTGTTCGAGTCCAAGTGATTGTGTACTTTCCTCATCTAGCCGAATTATATATCATTTGTCATGGCAGACCTTTTCTCTTCAACCTCCGATCCCGAAGATGCGGATTGTTTCCAAATATCGTCACAGCCGAATAGGCCAGGGTATGCCTGGAAAACTAGGCGTAGGGGTCATAGTTGCTTGAACAGACAAGTTGTATCCGGCTAGCTATGTTATATTACATTGATATCGTAAGAAACATCTTCTAGAGAGAATAGTTCCGTTAAGGGTTCCTTTCCCTGGGTGTGCATGCGGTTAATGCGCATGTCCGAATTGTGGTGTGAGCACCACGGTTTGTATAACTTCTGGGGGTGCACAACGGAGTGAGTGTAAAAAACATCTTTAATTCACCGACCGAATATTCCCTTAAGAACGCTAGCTTTCGGCTTCACCCAGTCTGAGGTACACATCCGGATGACCCAGCGGTAACAATCGCAGAGGTGCTCCCTTTATGCCCTAGCCGAACTAACGGGAACGTAGGGCATAAGCACAGGAGCCAGGCAACCCAGCTTGGCCAAAAGTAAGTCATATCGATGCATATAGTGGCAAAGAAAAGGTACATATGGAAAAAACTCATATGTGAGGACCTTGATGCTCAAGGAATGACAAGAACTTCTTTCCTAGAAGCCTCCAGGTACAAGTGGCATACATGTGGAAAGATGTATGTGCCAATGGTGTGCGATGTAGCCGCATCAAAGCTTTAAAGTGAAAAAAGAAGAAAGTAATCGGAAAAGAGAGGAAAAATAATGGGAACTATAGGGGAGGAGGAGATGAACAAGGGGTGTAGCGCTAGGCGTAGAATCTCCGGAGTCTGGCCGCGTTCTAGGGGTTCGGCTCGAGGCGATTGTCTGATGCATTGCAAAGACGGTACGCTTCTCCGGTGAGAACTTCGTCAATTATGAAGGGACCCTCCCATTTGGGCTTGAGTTTGTCCTTTTTCTTCTCTGGGAGCCGTAGAACGAGTTCGCCAACGTTGTAAGTCTTGGCCCGTACTTCTCTGCTTTGATATCTTCGAGCCTGCTGTTGGTAAACTGCTAAACGGGCTTTTGTGACATCGCGTTCCTCCTCCAGGGCATCTAGGATGTCCTGTCGATCGAGATCGGTTTCTCTCTCTTTGTACATACGCACTCTAGGTGAGTCGTGAATAATATCGCAGGGCAATACGGCCTCTGCACCATACACCATGAAGGGTGTGTACTCAGTAGTACGATTGGGCGTGGTCCGCAGCCCCTAGAGTACAGAGTCGAGCTCCTCAACCCAGTGCTTGTCTAATTCTTTTAAAGACCGCACTAGTCTGGGCTTGATGACACTCATAATAAGACCGTTGGCGCGCTCGACTTGACCATTGGTTTGTGGGTGGTAGACGGAGGTGTAATCTAGTTTAATACCCAGATTAGTACACCAGGCTTTTACCTCGTCAACTGTGAAATTGGAGCCGTTGTCAGTGATGATGCTATGTGGGACACCATAATGGTGCACAACATTAGATATGAAGTCTATCACCGGGCCGGACTCCGCCGTTTTGACCGGTTTAGCCTCTATCCACTTAGTGAATTTGTCCACCATAACCAGCAGATATTTTTTCTTATGGCTTCCCCCTTTAAGGGGTCCGACCATGTCGAGTCCCCAGACCGTGAAAGGCCAAGTGATGGGGATTGTTTGTAGGGCAGTGGGGGGCATATGGCTTTGATTGGCAAAGAGTTTGCATCCAACGCAATGTTGGACAAGGTCATGTGCATCCGCTCGGGCCGTCGGCCAATAAAACCGTGTACGGAAAGCCTTGCTAACAAGGGCCCAAGCTGCGGCGTGGTGCCCGCCGAGTCCGGCATGAATTTCAGCCAAGAGCTGCCGCCCCTCTTCCTCGGATATACATCGTTGAAGGACTCTGGTGGCACTTTTCTTGTAGAGCTCTCCATCATGAACCTTGTAGGCCTTTGAGCGCCGGACAATGCAGCGGGCCTCATTCTGGTCCTCAGGAAGCTCCTTCCTATTAAGGTAGGCCAGGAAGGGTTCGGTCCATGGGGCAATGATTGCCCTGATGAGATGCGCCGAGGGTGTTATGTCGATGTTTCCGGGATCTGGGGTTATGTTTTGGTCCGGACTAGCATTGCCGTTTTCCCCCTGCCACACCACGGATGGCTTAAAGAGCCTTTCCAGGAAGATATTAGGTGGGACGGGTCGCGCTTAGCGCCAATACGAGCAAGAACATCCGCCGCTTGGTTACTTTCTTGAGCCACATGATGGAACTCGAGCCCCTCGAACCGGGCCGACATTTTTATGACTACGTTATGATACGCTGCCATCTTCGAATCTTTGGCGTCGAAATCTCCATTTATTTGAGATATTGCGAGGTTCAAGTCCCCGCGCACTTCTAGGCGTTGTATGCCCATGGAGACAGCCATCTGGAGACCATGCAATAAGGCCTCGTATTCGGCTACATTATTGGAGTCTGTGTATAGTATTTGGAGAACATACTGGACGATGTCTCCAGTAAGGGACGTTAAGACGACACCCGCTCCTAACCCTGCCAGCATTTTGGAGCCGTCGAAGTGCATGACCCAATTGGAGTATGTGTCGTACTCTTTAGGGAGTTCGGCCTCTGTCCATTCGGCGATGAAGTCGGCCAGTACTTGGGATTTGATAGCTCGGCGTGGTTTGTATGTAATGTCAAATGGCAGGGGCTCAATGGCCCATTTGGCAATCTGGCCCGTAGCATCGCGGTTATTTATGATGTCGTTGAGTGGCACTTCGGAGGCCACCATGATTGAACACTCCTGGAAGTAGTGATGGAGCTTCCGAGATGCCATGAAGACCGCGTATGCTATTTTTTTAATAATGAGGGTACCGGGATCTGCATGGTGTAAGGACAGTAGAGACGTAGTATACTGGCTTCTGAAGCGGGAATTTATGTCCGTCCCGCTCTCGTTCAACGACGAGTACGACGCACACCACCTGATGTGTTGTCGATATGTATAATAACATCGGTTCGCCGGTGTTTGGTGCGGCCAGGATTGGGTTACCCGCAAAAAGGGTTTTTATTTCTTCCAGTCCGGCTGTTGCCGCGTTCATCCACTCGAAGTGGTCAGTTCGCCGTAGAAGGCGATAGAGTGGCAGTGCCTTTTTCTCCTAATCTGGAGATAAAGCACCTTAGAGCTGCCATGCAACCTGCGAGTTTTTGAACTTGCTTGAGGTCTGTTGGCTTAGCCAATTGTGACAAAGCTCGGATTTTAGCTGGGTTTGCTTCGATTCCTCTATTGGAAACGATAAAGCCCAGCAGCTTTCTGGCGGGGACGCCGAAGACACACTTTTTCGGGTTGAGCTTGATGTCATACGCCCTAAGGTTGTCGAATGTAAGACGTAAGTCGTCTATTAGTGTTTCCACGTGCCTGGTTTTGATGACGACATCATCAACGTAAGCTTCTACTATTTTGCCGATCTGTTTCTCCAGGCATGTTTGAATCATGCGTTGATATGTGGCGCCGGCGTTCTTGAGCCCGAAGGGCATGGTATTGAAGCAAAATGGTCCATATGGGGTGATAAATGCTGTTGCAGCTTGATCGGATTCCTTCATTTTTATTTGATGGTATCCGGAGTATGCATCGACAAAACACAGTGAGTCATGTCCTGCGGTTGCGTCAATGATTTGATCAATGCGGGGGAGGGGGAAGGGATCCTTAGGGTAGGCTTTGTTGAGGACTTTGAAATCGACGCACAGGCGCCAGGATTTGTCCTTCTTTGGTACCATCACCAGGTTTGCCAGCCAGTTCGGATGTTTGATTTCTCTAATGAATCCAGCCTCGATGAGTTTGGCCAGCTCCTCCCCCATGGCTTGTCGCTTGGGTTCGGAAAAGCGCCACAGTGCTTGCTTAACTGGTTTAAACCCCTTTAATATATTGAGGCTATGTTCAGCCAGCTTGTGTGGGATCCCTGGCATATCCGAAGGGTGCCAGGCAAATATGTCCCAGTTTTCGCGCAGAAATTCTCGTAGTGTGGCGTCAACTGCTGGATTTAGTTAAGCTCCGATGGATGTCGTCTTCTTGGGGTCCGTTGGGTGGACCTGGAATTTGATTATTTCTTCTGCCGGTTTAAACGAGGTGGATTTGGAGCGTTTGTCCAGGATCACATCGTCCCTGTCCATTGTGGAGCGTAGCGTGGTTAATTCCTCGGCTGCGAGGGCTTCGGATAGCGCCTCCAAGGCCATGGATGCGGTTTTGTTTTCAGCGCGGAGTGCTATGTCCGGGTCACTGGCGAGAGTGATTATACCGTTTGGTCCAGGCATTTTGAGCTTCATATATCCGTAGTGAGGTATAGCTTGGAAGCGTGTAAAAGCATCCCGCCCCAACATGGCGTGATATCCGCTGCTGAAAGGGGCCGCTTGGAAGGTTATTTCTTCAGACCGATAGTTCTCCGGCGATCCGAATACCACGTCAAGTGTGATTTTGCTCGCGCACCGCGCCTCCCGACTAGGAATAATTCCTCGGAAGGTTGTGTTACTTTGTTTGATGCGGCTCCTGTCTACTCCCATTTTATGGAGTGTGTCCTCATAAATGAGGTTTAGTCCGCTGACGCAGTCCATGAGGACCTTGGTAAGTCGAAAACAGTCCACGATGGGACTGAGTACTAACGCAGCAGGTGCTCGTACTGTTCTGTACTTTGGTTCATCACCGACATTGAATGTTATAGCCGTGTTGTCCCATGGGTTTATTACAGCGATTTGGCAGACTTCGTTGAGCTCGCGAAGTGCCCTTTTGCGCTTGCTGTTTGAAGCGAATGTCTCGAAGACTGTCAATACTCTTGGGTGGTCGTCTTCTGGGGGGCGTTGTTCTGGGGTATCCTTAATAAGGATGTCCTTGCCACTCTTGGCTACCTGTCGTAGTATCCAACATGCTCTAAGGTTGTTGGTCTCCATGGTGTCTGTTGTTGTATGTATTTTGCATGGGCCATCGAGCCACCCCTCCAGAACGGTGCCATGCCATGTAGCGGTTTTGTGTTTCTTGACTGTCGGGCTGGGCGTGCCACGAGGGTGTTTCTTGACTGATATTGCGTCCTCGTCACGACAATCTTTTACCTTATTCTTGACAAGGAGGAATTTGGCCCAAAAGTGGTGGACCTTCTCCTGAGATTGATGTTTTATGCTCATGAGAGCCTCTATGTCCGGGTGGGTGGGTGGAATTAAATCCGAACCCCGACCTAACCAGTTGTCTGGGGTTCAACGACCTTCCGGACTGGGTAGTCCAGGTTTCGGAACATCTTCTGATTGTTTGGAGCCGTCGTCCGATGCTATGTTCGGAGGGCTAGTTGCGTCTTTTCGCGGGTGAGTATCCGGCTCTTTATGAACGGCGACCCGAACATAGTCCATCTTCGATATAGAAGAAGACTCGCTGTCCTGCTCCAGGACTGTCGTGATCTGGTGGGTGACAAGTGGAATTGATTTCTCCCTGATCGGTTTTAGGCCCGATCTGATCGTAATCTGTGACGATTCCCAAAGCGGCGATGTGATCTAGGAGCTCGTTTAAGGACGAAAGCTCGACCGGATCCATCTGCTAGGAGTGCTCGGAGTTTATGCGAAGGGGATTTTCGATGGCCCCAGAGGTCATCGTCGGCTCTGCGGCCGAATGGGCGATCATAGTAAAGTCGCCTAGCCAGAGGGTTTGGACCGGGGCCAAAACTACCCTGCGGTGATGTTGCCTCTAACGACAAGGCGAGCCATCGAGCCTTTCATCGATGGCATAGTGGAACTCTCAATGAAAGCACCAATGTCGGTGTCAAAACCGGCGGATCCTGGGTAGGGGGTCCCGAACTGTGCGTCTATGATCGATGGTAACAGGAGACAGGGGACACAATGTTTACCCAAGTTCGGGCCCTCTCTATGGAGGTAATACCCTACTTCCTGCTTGATTGATCTTGATGAATATGAGTATTACAAGAGTTAATCTACCAAAAGATCATAATGGCTAAACCCTCAAAGTCTAGCCTATGAATATGGTAATGAGTATACGCGGTGTCCTTTCCGGACTATCCACTACGGTTTATATAGGCACCGAGGGGATCTAGGGTTTACATGGAGTCGATTACATAAGAAGGAATCTTCGGTCGCCAAGCTTGCCTTCCACGCCAAGTAGAGTCCAATCCGGACACAGTGCAGTCTTCTGTCTTCATGTCTTCACAGCCCATTAGTCCGGCCCATAGATAACAGGCCGGATGCCTGAGGACCCCTTAGTCCAGGATTCCCTCACCCGCCGCGAGCCTCAATATTCATCGGACCACATACATCAGTATGTATGATTTCCAACAAATCTATTGCTCGCTCCATAGTTCCGGAGAACGGCGTTTTAGTCATCTTGCCCATAAGGCATGGTTCGCAAGTACCAAGTGATTCATAATCAAGTGATTCCAAAAGTCCATCAGTATGGAGTTTCTTCATGCGCTTTATACCAATATGACCCAAACGGCAGTGCCACAAATAAGTTGCACTATCATTATCAACTCTGCATCTTTTGGCTTCAGCATTATGAATATGTGTATCACTACTATCGAGATTTAACAAAAATAGACCACTCTTCAAGGGTTCATGACCATAAAATATATTACTCATATAAATAGAACAACCATTATTCTCATATTTAAATGAATAACCGTCTCGCATCAAACAAGATCCAGATATAATGTTCATGCTTAACGCTGGCACCAAATAACAATTATTTAGGTCTAAAACTAATCTCGAAGGTAGATGTAGTGGTAGCATGCCGACGGCGATCACATCGACTTTGGAACCATTTCCCATGTGCATCGTCACCTCGTCCTTAGCCAGTCTTCGCTTAATCCGTAGTCCCTGTTTCGAGTTGCAAATATTAGCAACAGAACCAGTATCAAATACCCAGGTGCTACTGTGAGCTCTGGTAAGGTACACATCAATAACATGTATATTACATATAACTTTTTTCACCTTGCCATCCTTCTTATCCACCCAATACTTGGGACAGTTCCGCTTCCAGTGACCAGTCTGTTTGCAGTAGAAGCACTCAGTCTCAGGCTTAGGTCCAGACTTGGGTTTCTTCTCCTGAGAAGCAACTTGTTTGCCGTTCTTCTTGAAGTTCCCCTTCTTCTTCCCTTTACCCTTTTTCTTAAAACTAGTGGTTTTGTTAACCATCAACACTTGATGCTCCTTTTTGATTTCTACCTCCGCAGCCTTTAGCATCGCGAAGAGCTCGGGAATTGTCTTATTCATCCCTTGCATATTATAGTTCATCACGAAGCTTTTTTAGCTTGGTGGCAGTGATTGAAGAACTCTGTCAATGACACTATCAACAGGAAGATTAACTCCCAGTTGAGTTAAGTGATTATGATACCCAGACATTTTGAGTATATGCTCACTGACAGAACTATTCTCCTCCATCTTGCAGCTATAGAACTTATTGGAGACTTCATATCTCTCAATCCGGGCATTTGCTTGAAATATTAACTTCAACTCCTGGAACATCTCATATGCTCCATGACGTTCAAAACGTCGTTGAAGTCCTGGTTCTAAGTCGTAAAGCATGGCACACTGAACTATCAAGTAGTCGTCAGCTTTACTCTGCCATACGTTCTTAACGTTATCAGCAGCATCTGCAGCAGGCCTGGCACCCAGCGGTGCTTCCAAGACATAATTCTTTTGTGTAGCAATGAGGATAATCCTCAAGTTACGGACCCAGTCCATGTAATTGCTACCATCATCTTTCAACTTTGCTTTCTCAAGGAACGCATTAAAATTCAACGGAACAACATCACGGGCCATCTATCTACAACAACATAGATAAGAAAAATACTATTAGGTACTAAGTTCATGATAAATTTAAGTTCAATTAATCATATAACTTAAGAACTCCCACTTAGATAGACATCCCTCTAATCATCTAAGCGATCACGTGATCCATATCAACTAAACCATAACCGATCATCACGTGAAATGGAGTAGTTTTCAATGGTGAACATCATTATGTTGATCATATCTACTATATGATTCACGCTCGACCTTTCGGTCTCGGTGTTCCGAGGCCATATCTGCATATGCTAGGCTCGTCAAGTTTAACCCGAGTATTCTGGGTGTGCAAAATTGGCTTGCACCCGTTGTAGATGGACGTAGAGCTTATCACACCCCGATCATCACGTGGTGTCTCGGCACGATGAACTCTGGAAACGGTGCATACTCAGGGAGAACACTTTTATCTTGAAATTTAGTGAGAGATCATCTTATAATGCTACCATCAAACAAATCAAAATAAGATGCATAAAGGATAAACATCACATGCAATCAATATAAGTGATATGATATGGCCATTGTCAGAGTAAATAGCCATGGGTAGCCTAGCCGGCTTCCCCTGGCCCTTCTGAAAAAATTACGAGCCCGTCCGGCTCTCAGGAATCCAAGACGTGGGGCCGCCTTCCCCTTGCTGGCTGTCACCCAGGCCAGCTCGAAGAAGGCGGCCCGACTTTACCCCTCATGAAGAAAAGCATGGGAGGCCGACTCGAAGAAGCCGGCTCCAAGATGCCGACTCCAAGAAGCCGGCCATGAGGAGGCCGACTCCAAGAAGCCGGCTCCCATAAAGCGGTCAAGACCATACCCTCAAAGTTTGCATCCACCTAGCGGCGATGAGACGGGGCGTGGCTACAGTAAAGCCTGCCACCCCCGAATCTCGGAGCACGCCTGGCACAGTGCGCCGTACGGAGTGGCCATGACCCGTCCGGCGCGGCACTGTTGCCATGTTGACCCTGATGTCATCCACGAGGGGCTACCAGTACGGCCCACGGGCGGTGGGCCCCTTCGGGCAGAGAGACACCCGAAGGCGGCCTGGCCTCCCCCAGTCGGCCCGAGACGGGGCCGGCTTCCCGCAGCCGGCTCGCTTCCCCCCTCGAAGAAGACGCCCCATTAAGGAGACAAGACGCGGTAAGGCTACGGTAATCGCCCGCCGGACGGCGGCACTGTAGCCACGCTTACCTCGACGAAGCCCTCGTCATCAGGATGAGGCAACAGTAACCAGCCATCGACAAGACCCTTGGCAGTGGGGCCTGCCTGTTGCCAAGGAGTTGGTAGCCGGCGGGCCCTAGCAGTCGGCACAGAAGCCGGCGAGCGCGGTCACAGATGGCTGGGCCCCACGCCCAGTCGGATTACCATTGTACCCCCGGGGGGTAGGCCTATATAAACCCCCCGGGGCACCCATGCAAAGGGTTCGACCCTCAGCTAGATTTAGACACACACAAGGAGGAGAAGCAAGCCAGCCGTGCCCTTCTTCCCCCTCCCACTGAACAGCTCAAGGAGCATTGTGTAGCTACTTGTTCATCTAGTGATCATGCGGAGACCCCGCAGAGCAGCAGTAGGGGTGTTATCTCCACGGAGAGCCCCGAAGCTGGGTAAGATTCGCCGGCGTGCATGTCTTCGCCTCCTCCCGTTTCCAGGCACCGGCGACGTCTTACTGGCTCCCACAATGATAAGCCACCCGTTGGCATATGTCGCACCTACCACCCGACAGCCATCATCATCTTGTGCTTGTGATCTCCATCTCCGAAGCACCGTCATGATCACCATCGTCACCGATGCGACACCTTGATCGTAGCATCGTTGTCGTCTCGCCAACTATTGCTTCTACGACTATCGCTACCGCTTAGTGATAAAGTAAAGCAATTACACGGTGATTGCATTGCATGAATAAAGCGACAACCATATGGCTCTTGCCAGTTGCCGATAACTCCGTTACAAAACATGATCATCTCATACAATAAATATAGCATCATGTCCATATCACATCACAACATGCCCTGCAAAAACAAGTTAGACGTCCTCTACTTTGTTGTTGCAAGTTTTACGTGGCTGCTACGGGCTGAGCAAGAACCGTTCTTACCTACACATCAAAACCACAACGATAGTTCGTCTAGTTAGTGTTGTTTTAACCTTCTCAAGGACCGGGCGTAGCCACACTCGGTTCAACTAAAGTTGGAGAAACTTACACCCGCCAGCCACCTATGTGCAAAGCACGTCGGTAGAACCAGTCTCGCGTAAGCGTACGCGTAATGTCGATCCGGGCCGCTTCATCCAACAATACCGCCGAACCAGAGTATCACATGCTGGTAAGTAGTATGACTTGTATCGCCCACAACTCACTTGTGTTCTACTCGTGCATATAACATCTACGCATAAACCTGGCTCGGTTTCCACTGTAGGGGAACGTAGTAATTTAAAAAAAAATCCTACGCACATGCAGGATCATGGTGATGTATAGCAACGAGAGGGGAGAGTGTTGTCTACGTACCCTCGTAGACCGTAAGAGGAAGCGTTTATCAATGCGGTTGATGTAGTCGTACACCTTCACGATCCGTCCCGATCAAGTACCGAACGTACGGCACCTCCGCGTTCAGCACACGTTCAGCTCGATGACGTCCTCGCCTTCTCGATCAAGCAAGAGGGGCGAAGTAGTACATGAGTTCCGGCAGCACGACGGCGTGGTGACGGTGTTGGTGAAGAACAATCTCCGCAGGGCATCGCCTAAGCACTACGAAAACTATGACGGAGGATAAACTAGAGGGGACGGGGTAGCCGACACACGGCTTGGTGTTTCTTGATCTGTCTTGGGTGCTAGCCCTACCCCTCTATTTATATGTTGAGCCTTGGGGTCGAAACTTGGAGTAAAAGCCTCCACAAAGTCGGTTTCACCCGAAAGGCAAGAGTCCTTCTCGAACTCCAGGGCCAGACGCCAGGGTTCCCGGCATCTGGACCCAGATGCTAGGGACCCTGGTGTCTGGCCCCTGGACTCCGCAAAACTTCCTTTTGCGCTTTCCAAAAACCTTGTGGGCTTTCCCCTTTGTCCCAAATAAAGTGTTCTCGTACCCAAACATTTCGGGAAACATCCGGAACCTCTTCCGGTGAATTCCGGAACCCTTCTGGAGACCAAACACTATTATCCCATATATCAAACTTTATCTCCGGACCATTCCGGAGTTCCTCGTCATGTCCGTGATCTTATCCGGAACTCCGAACAACATTCGGTTACCAACATACATAACTCATAAATACTATATCGTCAATGAACCTTAAGCATGCGGACTCTACGGGTTCGAGAACTATGTAGACATGACCGAGACATTTCTCTGGTCAATAACCAATAGCGGAACCTGGATGCCCATATTGGCTCCTACATATTCTACGAAGATCTTTATCGGTCGAACTGCATAACAACATACGTTGTTCCCTTTGTCATCGGTATGTTACTTGCCCGAGATTCGATCGTCGGTATCTCAATACCTAGTTCAGTCTTGTTACCGGCAAGTCTCTTTACTCATTCTGCAATACATCATCCCGCAACTAACTCATTAGTTACAATGCTTGCAAGGCTTATAGTGATGTGCATTACCGAGTGGGCCCAGAGATACCTCTCCAACAATCGGAGTGACAAATCCTAATCTCGAAATACGCCAACTCAACAAGTACCTTCGGAGACACCTTTAGAGCACCTTTATAATCACCAGTTATGTTGTGACGTTTGGTAGCACACAAAGTGTTCCTCCGGTAAACGGGAGTTGCATAATCCCATAGTCATAGGAACATGTATAAGTCATGGAGAAAGCAATAGCAACAAACTAAACGATCAAGTGCTAAGCTAACGGAATGGGTCAAGTCAATCACATCATTCCCCTAATGATGTGATCCCGTTTAATCAAATGACAACTCATGTCTATGGTTAGGAAACATAACCATCTTTGATCAACGAGCTAGTCAAGTAGAGGCATACTAGTGACACTATGTTTGTCTATGTATTCACACATGTATCATGTTTTCGGTTAATACAATTCTAGCATGAATAATAAACATTTATCATGAAATAAGGAAATAAATAATAACTTTATTATTGCCTCTAGGGCATATTTCCTTCACGTAGAGGCAATCATAATCTACAAGCTAGACAATTAGGGTTTAGCCATTACGATCTCGTGGTAGATCAACTCTTGTAACCCCTATACTCATCAAAGTTAATCAAGTAGGAAGTAGGGTATTACCTCCATCAAGAGGGCCCGAACCTGGGTAAACACTGTGTCCCCTGCCTCTTGTTACCTTCGATCCTTAGACGCACTATTCGGGACCCCCTACCCGAGATCTGTCGGTTTTGACACTGAAATTGGTGCTTTCATTGAGGGTTCCACTGTGCCATCGTCGAAAGGCTCGATGGCCCCATCAATCATCTACACCAATGCTGCCACGAAGGAGATTTTTCTCCCCTGCCAGATCTTTGTATTCAGCGGCTTCGCACTGCGTGCCAACTCGGTTGGCCACCTGGAGCAGATCGACAGCTACGCCCCTGGTCACCAGATCCGTTTTGGAAATCTAAACTATGTCACTGATACCCAAGGAGGCTTGATATTCCAAGGGTTCACGGCCCCAACCACCTCTCCGACCTTAGATTCAGGGCGCGCCATCGGGTCCAAAGACGGGACTCTAGAGCCTGCCGGACTCTCTGCGGCCTTAAAACTCAACACCGGAAAACCGGAGAGAATAGCGTCTTCGGCTATCATTACAAAGTCGAACTCTTCTCCGGACACCACCTCCGAACCCTCGAAGCCTGCATCATGAGAGCTCGGGCCGGAAACTTCTATCCCCGCCCAAACCTCGCCATTAAACAAGGCCCTGGACTTAATACGGTCCCTCGCCATCATAGAGGAACCATTTCTGAATTGTGACCAGCCTGGACTAGGGGCCGGAAATAGGGAATTTTACTTCCCACCCACCACCCACCTTATAGCCACAGTTGAGGATCTAACCGACATGCTTGACTACAGCTCCGAAGACATCGATGGTATGGACGACGATGCCGGAGGGGAGCAGGCCCAAAACCCGCCGTTCACTGGATGCTGGACGACCACTTCCTCATACGACGTATACATGGTAGACACACCTAAAGAAGGCGATGACGACAATGGGAAGGATCCAGTCGAGGGAGAACCTCTTGAAATACCACCGAAGCATCGACGTCAGCAGCGCCGCGGGAAAGATAGCAATACCGGCACCAGAGGCAATGGTACTCCGGAGAACACCGAAGACCAAGAAGACCCCATCGATCCAGTATCCGAACAGGATGATCGACAGGACAGGCAAGTTGACCCTGACAAGCAAGCGGGGAACGAAGACTCGGAGGACAGCAACTATCTGCCACTCTCCAAGGACGATGTGAGCCTCAGCGATGAAGATTTTATTGTGCTAGAGGAACCCCTCAAACAAGAGTGCTTTAAGCGCCGGCTAATAGCCACGGCAAGAAGCCTAAAAAAGAAATAGCAGAAGCTTCAAGCTGACCCAGATCTTCTCAACGACAGATGGACTAACGTCCTGGCAGCCGAAGAATACGGCCTTGAACGCCCAGCAAAGAGTTACCCAAAGCGTAAGTTGCTACCCCGATTCAATGATGAGGCGATGGAGCCTATACCACCCACGCGTAAAGTGGCTGACGGACCTGACCGCCCACCGTGTAGTCGGGACAGAACGACAACTCAAGCCGAACACCAACCCGCACCACCTCGCCGTAAAAGTAGAGAAACAATAGCTCGAGGATACACATACGACCTACAACAGGACCTAGAAAATAGAGCAGGTTAGTCTAGGTCAATCTAGGATCACGGGGGCGTGCTTTGGTGCGAGAGGAGGGCTATCAAGCCTGGTGCGATAAGCATAACCAATCCTGGGCTGAGAACCGCATACGAACTCCATCTGAACTGCGTCGTGACATGGCCCGGAACAGAGGCGCCGCACACCCCCTATGCTTCACCGATGAGGTAATGGAGCACCAGTTCCTAGAAGGGTTTTAACCCGTGAACATCGAACCATACGATGGCACAACAGACCCTGCAGTATGGATTGAAGACTTTCTTCTCCACATTCACATGGCTCACGATGATGATCTACACGCCATCAAATACCTTCCCCTAAAAGTTAAGGGGGCAGCTCGGCACTGGTTAAACAGCCTCATAGAAAACTCTATTGGAAGCTAGGAAGAGTTGGAGGATGCCTTTAGAGACAACTTCCTAGGCACTTATATCCGACCTTCGAATGCCGACGACCTCAGTCATATAGTCCAACAGCCCGGAGAGTCAGCCAGGAAATTCTGGAGCAGGTTCCTAATTAAAAAGAACCAGATCATTGACTGTCCGGACGCTGAAGCCCTAGCGGCCTTTAAACACAGCATCCATGATGAATGGCTCGCCCGAAACCTCGTCCAAGAAAAGCCGAAGTCCATGGCAGCCCTTACAGCACTAATGACCCGCTTTTGCGCGGGCGAGGATAGCTGGCTAGCCCGTAGCGACAACAGTACCAGCGACCCCGGCACTTCCGAAGCCAGAAATGGCAACGGAAGGCCCCGACGCAACAAACACAAGCATCGGAACAACAATGATGATACAGAGAATACGGCAGCCAACGCCGGATTCAGTGGCTCCAAATCCGGTCAACGGAAGAAGCCATTCAAACGAAACAAAGAAGGTTCATCAAGCCTGGATCAAATACTTGGTCGACCCTGCCAGATCCACGACACTCCTGATAATCCTACTAACCACACCAACAGAAGTTGTTGGGTCTTCAAACAGGCCGGCAAGTTAAATGCCGAGCATAAGGAGAAAGGGTCTCCCAGTGAGGGTGACGAGAAGGAACCTCGCGCACCGAAAACAGGGAGACAGAAGAAATTTCCCCCTGAAGTCTAGACGGTGAATATGATATATGTCACCCATATCCCCAAGAGGGAGTGCAAGCGCGCGCTAAGGGATGTCTATGCGATAGAGCCAGTCGCCCCAAAATTCAACCCATGGTCAGCTTGTCCGATCACCTTTGATCGCAGGGACCATCCGACCAGTATCCGTCACGGAGGTTCGGCCGCATTAGTCCTTGATCCAATCATTGATGGATTCCACCCTATGCAAGTCCTCATGGACGGCGACAGCAACCTTAACCTGCTCTATCAGGACACAGTCCGCAAAATAGGTATTGATCCATCAAGAATCAAGCCCACTAAAACTACCTTTAAAGGAGTGATACCCGGCGTAGAGGCCCGCTGCATTGGCTCAATCACATTGGAAGTGGTCTTCGGTTTGCCGGACAACTTACGCAGCGAAGACTTGATCTTCGATATTGTCCCCTTCCGCAGCAGCTACCATGCGCTGCTCGGATGAACCATGTTTGCTCACTTCAATGCAGTCCCGCACTACGCCTATCTCAAACTCAAGATGCTCGGACCACGCGGAGTCATAATAGTGAATGGAAACATGGAACGCTCCCTCCGCACTAAGGAGCACACCACGGCCCTGGCAGCGGAAGTACAGGGTGGCCTCATCAAGCCAACTATTACGTCGGCGGCCAAGTCCTCAGACACTGTCAAACGAGTCCAAACTACCCCACTATATGATAGTATAGCTCGTCAGGAGCTCAATTAGCAATTCGGCCTCCATCTCATCCCCTACCAAATTGTGCCATATGTACCACGTGTACATAATTACGCACTAAAAATACCATGGGAAAGGATGGAGGCATAATAAGGACAATGTCTACAATACGGCTAGACCTTATCAGGACACTCACATTTCCTTTTTCTTTTCTTTTTATTTTTCCAGGTTCCTTACAACCCACACCACCCTTTCGACGGTACCAAGGCCTCTTTCCGTGGCATATCATGAAAACACCGGTCGATGATCCTCTCGAAGGACAATATACCAAGGAGAAAAGAAGCATAGACGCGTGCCAGGGTACCTAAAGGATCCTTAAAGGTCACCTCGTCTGCTTTCAGGACGCATGCACGGCTTCCCCTTGTGTTCGGCATGTAAAATAACCTTGTTGCTTATTGCACTATTTGTATCAATATGTTTTGACGTATCAATCAGACTACAATGGAAACAGTTTTTAGCCCAAACCTACGTGGCATTGGCTTATCTCTTAACATATGTTTCCCTGTTTTTGTCTGATTGTCATGTACACCTTGGTATGATCTAAATTGCCAGGGGCTCTATTAAGCCACGTACATCTTTTAAATACTAAAACAAAGTCCGAACACTTTCACATTGCAATTCGGCGTCCCGAATATAGCATTATATGCATTGGCTCCGAAACATGTCTTTGGTCAATAGTTGGGTTGCCCGGCTCCTGTGCTTGCTACCTTATGTTCCGTCTGATCGGCTAGGGTAGTAAAGGGAGAACTACTGCGATTGTGTTTCTGGTTTACCCGGACAAACATCTCAGTAGAGAAAGCCGAAAACTGACTGTCATGATGCGGCGAGAGCTGGTCAGCTATTCGGTGACTAAGTATAAATCTCTTGTGAATTTTTCCGCATTATGCAATAGGCTGGCCTCCACCCGGCCAGGCATTCACAGCACCCAAGTTCGGATAATCGAACAATACTAGGGGATGCGCCCGCACTCCCACTATAAAACTCCTATGGCTAAGTGAGGGCGATAAAGCCGCATAGTCCAATTGCCTGGTTCGCCGCACTAACACCTCCTTCACGGACCAGTACGTTGGGTCAAGTGTGTCTAAGTGTTGTCCCGAACACCCCCGTACTACCTACGTGGGGGCTGAAGCCGGCGACTGGCCAACCCTCAGATATCATAAACAGCCGCACAAGAGGAGATATTTTAAAGTGAAATAAGCAACATATCATACATAAGCCTTGTTTCATGATACATGATTGGACAACATAGATACATTCATTTAAAAATGATGTCCTTCGAACATTGGCCCTCTACAATGCGGGATCCTTTTAGGACATCATCAAAGTGTCGCTCCGGCGTGCGGTGCTCTTTGCCTGCGGGCGGTCCCTCAGTTGCAAGCTTGATGGCGTCCATCTTCGCCCACTGCACTTTGACACGGGCGAAGGCCATCCGTGCACCTTCGATGCAGACCGACCGCTTCACGACATCAAACCGAGGGCAGGCACTAACCAGCCGCTTCACGAGACCTAAGTAGCTATCGGGCATGGGTTCGGCGGGCCAGAGACGGATTATCAAATCCTTCATGGCCAATTCGGCTACCCTATGTAGTTCGGTCCACTACTTCAGCTGGTCGCTGAGGGGGACGGGATGCTTTGGCGCAAGGTACTGTGACCAGAACAGCTTCTTTGTTGAGCTCCCCTCTTTGGCCCGAAAGAACTCCATGGCATCAGCAACACTCTGCGGAAGGTCCGCAAACACTCCTGGAGAACTCCAAATCCGGGTTAGCAAGATATACCTTTTCCTCACAAATTTGCTTTGCATGTTAAAGGCCTTACCCGCCGCAATTTGCTTTGCCTCTTGGATTTCCCGGACAGTGCTTTGGGCTTCGGCCCGGGCTTCCTGTGCGCTTTGGAGTGCCTTAGCAAGTTCGGAATGTTGCTTCGAACTCTTGCGCTCTAAGGACTCACATTTGCCTATGGCATCTTTGAGCTCTTGCTGGACTTCCTCCACCCGCGATTCATGTCTAAGGCGGGAGGCTCATTCCTCCTCCACCTCCTTCTTGGCCTTGGCCAGTGCACTCTTGAGGGCCTCGACCTCAGACGTATCAGCTGCAAACATAATTATAAAACTCATTGGGATACCACATCATAGCTGACATCATTTCAGACATGTTTCGATATTACAGACCTTGCTTTTCTGCTAACTTCTACCTTAGCCCGGATGCTTCGGTGGCATGGGCAGCTGACGCCTGTTTCGCAGCCTGTTTGTTCAAACAGATATGTACGTTAGTCTCCTGCATGAGTTATTAGATCCTCTATTCGGTTTTTATTTCCGAACACCGAACAGAGTTTCAGGGGGAACTATCCATACATAGGCATTCTTTTATACGGCTAAAAAGACACTGTAAGGCACATACCTCAAAGCCTCTTAAAAGGCTAGTGTAGGCTTCGCTCAGTCCGCTTTTCACGAACTAAACATTTTCAATCACCGTACCCATAAGGGTACGGTGTTCTTCCACAATGGTGGTGCTCTGAAGCACTCTCACTAGAGTGTCTGGCGCCTCCGCATTGATAGAGGACGCCGGTATTGTAGGCGCACCCCCTTCTGGCAAGGAGGGTTGCTCATCTGTCTCCGGAAGTGTATGGATTTCCGGAACAACATTGGAATGGGGGCCAAACTGGACATGGTCCCCGTCTCCAGTCTCCATGGGGGTCGGTTCCCCCATGTTCTCGGCAGCCGAGGTGTCACCCCTCGGCACCATCTTGGCAGCCTCCGGCACCTCTCCCTATTCTGTGAGGGTCCTTTGGGATGACACCTTGGTGTTGTCTACTGCAGTGGGGGAGGAAGCTGGTGGAGGCGACTCGCTCTCCGTCATGTTCAGACCCAGTGAGTTCCCTGAAGAGAAAGATTGCTGAGGGAGGACATGAACTAGACTGCAGCATGCAATTTAAAACGCATTACAACCATGAGGCAGAAAAACCGGATGTATATATATATATATATATACCTTTGAGTACTTACGATCCGGCCAGGGGCTTCAGCCTGGGGCACCACTCATCTGCGTCCGACTCGGAGTCATCCGTAAGGGAGGCACTCCCTTTCTTGGATGCTTCCGCCTCTAGATCAGCGGAAGCTACTGATACGTCTCCAATGTATCTATAATTTTTGATTGTTCCATGCTATTGTATTATCAACCTTGGATGTTTTATATGCATTTATATGCTATTTTATATGATTTTTGGGACTAACCTATTAACCTAGAGCCCAGTGCCAGTTTTTGTTTTTTCCTTGTTTTAGAGTATCGCAGAAAAGGAAAATCAAACGGAGTCCAATTGACCTAAAACTTCACGGAACTTATTTTTGGAAGGAAAGCAACTCGGGAGACTTGGAGTCCATGTAAGGGAAGCAACGAGGAAGCCACGAGGCAGGGGGCGCACCCACCCCCCCGGGCGCGCCCACAACCCTTGTGGCTCCCCTGACGTACCTCTTCCGCGTATATATATCCATATACCCTAAAACGGTCGGGGAGCACAATAGATCAGGAGTTCCGCCACCAGAAGCCTCTGTAACCACCGAAAACCAATCTAGACCCGTTCTAGCACCCTGCCGGAGGGGGAATCCCTCTCCGGTGGCCATCTTCATCATCACGGTGCTCTCCATGACGAGGAGGGAGTAGTCCACCCTCGGGGCTGAGGGTATGTACCAGTAGCTATGTGTTTGATCTCTCTCTCGTGTTCTTGATTTGGCGCGATCTTGATGTATCGCGAGCTTTGCTATTATAGTTGGATCTTATGTTTCTTCTCCCCCTCTACTCTCTTGTAATGGATTGAGTTTTCCCTTTGAAGTTATCTTATCGGATTGAGTCTTTAAAGATTTGAGAACACCTGATGTATGTCTTGTCGTGCGTATCTGTGGTAACAATGGGATATCACATGATTCCCTTGATGTATGTTTTGGTGATCAACTTGCGGGTTCCGCTCATGAACCTATGCATAGGGGTTGTCACACGTTTTCGTCATGATTCTCCGGTAGAAACTTTGGGGCACTCTTTGAGGTTCTATGTGTTGGTTGAATAGATGAATCTGAGATTGTGTGATGCATATCGTATAATCATACCCACGGATACTTGAGGTGACATTGGAGTATCTAGGTGACATTAGGGTTTTGGTTGATTTGTGTCTTAAGGTGTTATTCTAGTACAAACTCTAGGGACATTTGTGACACTTATAGGAATAGCCCAACGGATTGATTGGAAAGAATAACTTTGAGGTGGTTTCGTACCCTACCATAATCTCTTCGTCGTTCTCCGCTATTAGTGACTTTGGAGTGACTCTTTGTTGCATGTTGAGGGATAGTTATGTGATCCAATTATGTAATTATTGTTGAGAGGACTTGCACTAGTGAAAGTATGAACCCTAGGCCTTGTTTCCTAGCATTGCAATACCGTTTACGCTCACTTTTATCATTAGTTACCTTGCTGTTTTTATATTTTCAGATTACAAAAACCTTTATCTACCATCCATATACCACTTGTATCACCATCTCTTCGCCGAACTAGTGCACCTATACAATTTACCATTGTATTGGGTGTGTTGGGGACACAAGAGACTCTTTGTTATTTGGTTGCAGGGTTGCTTGAGAGAGACCATCTTCATCCAACGCCTCCTACGGATTGATAAACCTTAGGTCATCCACTTGAGGGAAATTTGCTAATGTCCTACAAACCTCTGCACTTGGAGGCCCAACAACGTCTACAATAAGAAGGTTGTGTAGTAGATATCAAGCTCTTTTCTGGCGCCGTTGCCGGGGAGGTGAGTGCTTGAAGGTATATCTTTAGATCTTGCAATCGAGTCTTTTAGTTTCTTGTTTTATCACTAGTTTAGTTTATAAAAGAAAATTACAAAAAATGGAATTGAGTTTGCCTCATACGCTTCATCTTTTTAATATCTTTCGTGAGTATGATGGAAAGGAAAATTGTGCCAAAGTGTTAGAAGAAGAATGCATTAAAATGTTTGGCACTAAATATTTGAATGATGAGCATGATTGCAATGTTGTTAGTATGAATTCCTTGAATATCCATGATGCTAATGATATGAAAAGGCACAAGCTTGGGGAAGCTATGTTTGATGAATATGATATCTTTTGTCCCCCAAGCTTTGATGCGCAAATTTATTATGGTGAAATCATGCCTCCTATTTTTATGATTATTATATTTATGAAAGTGGATTTGGAGAGGTCATGACTTTATTTAGTGATGAATCCACTATTTCGGAAGAGGTTCCAATTGATTATGAGAACAAAGTTGCTATCTATGATGACTATTGTGATGACTTGTATGCTATAAAGAATAATGATATCCATGAAACTTGTCATCATGATTTTAGTTTTCAATTGGATTATGCCTCACATGATAATTATTTTGTTGAGTTTGCTCCCACTATTATTCATGAGAAGAATCTTGCTTATATGGAGAGTAATAAAAATTCTACGCTTGTAGATCATGAAAAGAATGCTTTAGGTGCTGGTTATATTGTTGAATTCATTCATTATGCTACTGAAAATTATTATGAGGGAGGAATATATGCTTATAGGAATTGCAATAATATCAAGTTTCCTCTCTATGTGTTGAAAATCTTGAAGTTATGCTTGTTTTACCTTCCTATGCAAGTTGATTCTTGTTCCCACAAGTTGTTTGCTCACAAAATCCCTATGAGTAGGAAGTGGATTAGACTTAAATGTGCTAGTCATATTCTTCATGATGCTCTATTTATGTTACAATTCTTATCCTTTATGTGAGCATCATTGAAATCATCATGCCTAGCTAGGGGCGTTAAACGATAGCGCTTGTTGGGAGGCAACCCAACTTTATTTTTGTTCCTTGCTTTTTGCTCCTGTTTAGTAATAAATAATTTATCTAGACTCTGTTATGATTGATTTTTCATGTTTTAATTAGTGTGTGTGCCAAGTAGAACCGTTGGGAAGACTTGGGGAAAGTCTTGTTGATCTTGCTGTAAAAAACAAAAACTTTAGCACTCACGAGAATTGCTGCCATTTTTTATTGGAGAGTAATATTTAGTTAATTCTTTTTGAAGATTATTAATAGATAAATTCCTCAGGTCCAGCAATTTATTTGAGAATTTTATGAGTTTGAGAAGTATATGTTTGATCCAGATTACTACAGACTGTTCTGTTTTTGACAGATTCTGTTTTCGATGTATTGTTTGCTTATTTTGATGAATCTATGAGCAGTATCGGAGGGTATGAACCATAGATAAGTTGTAATACAGTAGATATTACAAAAATATGAATTTATAATGAGTTCACAACAGTACCTAGGTGGTGATTTATTTTCTTATACTAACAGAGCTTACGAGTTTTCTGTTAAGTTTTGTGTTGTGAAGTTTTCAAGTTTTGGGTAAAGATTCGATGGACTATGGAATAAGGAGTGGCAAGAGCCTAAGATTGGGGATTCCCAAGGCACCCCAAGGTAATATTCAAGGAAAACCAAAAGCCTAAGCTTGGGGATGCCCCGGAAGGCATCCCCTCTTTCGTCTTCGTTCATCGGTAACTTTACTTGGAACTATATTTTTATTCGCCACATGATATGTGTTTTGCTTGCAGCGTCATTTTATTTTCTTTTGTTTTGCTTGCTGTTTGAATAAAATACCAAGATCTTAAATTACTAAATGTTATAGAGTCTTCATATAGTTGCATAATTGTTTGACTACTCTTTGATCTTCACTTATATCTTTCGGAGTAGTTTGTCATTTGCTCTAGTGCTTCACTTATATCTTTTTAGAGCACGGTGGTGGTTTTATTTTGTAGAAATAGATGAACTCTCATGCTTCACTTATATTATTTTGAGAGTCCTAAACAGCATGGTAATTTTCTTTGGTTATGAATTTAGTCCTAATATGATGGGCATCCAAGAGGGATATAATAAAAACTTCCATATAAAGTGCATTGAATACTATGAGAAGTTTGATACTTGATGATTGTTTTGAGATATGAGGATGGTAATATTAGAGTAATTCTAGTTGAGTAGTTGTGAATTTTATAAATACTTGTGTTGAAGTTTGTGATTCCCGTAGCATGCACGTATGGTGAACCATTATGTGATGAAGTCGGAGCATGATTTATTTATTTATTGTCTTCCTTATGAGTGGCGGTCGGGGACGAGCGATGGTCTTTTCCTACCAATCTATCCCCCTAGGAGCATGCACGTAGTACTTTGTTTCAATAACTAATAGATTTTTGCAATAAGTATGTGAGTTCTTTATGACTAATGTTGAGTCCATGGATTATACGCACTCTCACCCTTCCACCATTGCTAGCCTCTCTAATACCACGCACTTTTCGTCGGTATCATACACCCACCATATACCTTCCTCAAAACAGCCACCATACCTACCTATTATGGCATTTCCATAGCCATTCCGAGATATATTGCCATGCAACTTTCCGTCGTTCTGTTTATTATGACACGCTCCATCATTGTCATATTGTTATGCATGATCATGTAGTTGACATTGTATTTGTGGCAAAGCCACCGTTCATAATTCTTTCATACATGTCACTCATGAGTCATTGCACATCCCGGTACATCGCCGGAGGCATTCATATAGAGTCATATCTTGTCCTAAGTATCGAGTTGTAATTCTTGAGTTGAAAGTAAATAAAAGTGTGATGATCATCATTATTAGAGCATTGTCCCAGTGAGGAAAGGATGATGGAGACTATGATTCCCCCATAATTCGGGATGAGACTCTGGACGAAAATAAATAAATAAAAGAGGCCAAAGAAGCCCAAATAAAAAATAGGCCATAAAAAAAGAGAAGGCCCAATAAAAAAATAAAAAAATGAGAGAAAAAGAGAGAAGGGGCAATGCTACTATCCTTTTACCACACTTGTGCTTCAAAGTAGCACCATGATCTTCATGATAGAGAGTCTCCTATGTTGTCACTTTCATATACTAGTGGGAATATTTCATTATAGAACTTGGCTTGTATATTCCAATGATGGGCTTCCTCAAAACGACCTAGGTCTTCGTAAGCAAGCGAGTTGGATGCACACCCACTAGTTTCTTTTGTTGAGCTTTCATATACTTATAGCTCTAGTGCATCCGTTGCATGGCAATCCCTACTCACTCACATTGATATCTATTGATGGGCATCTCCATAGCCCGTTGATACGCCTAGTTGGTGTGAGACTATCTTCTCCCTTTTTGTCTTCTCCTCAACCACCATTCTATTCCACCTATAGTGCTATGTACATGGCTCACGCTCATGTATTGCGTGAAGATTGAAAAAGTTTGAGAACATCAAAAGTATGAAACAATTACTTGGATTGTCATCGGGGTTGTGCATGATTTGAATACGTTGTGTGGTGAAGATGGAGCATAGCCAGACTATATGATTTTGTAGGGATAACTCTCTTTGGCCATGTTATTTTGAAGAGACATCATTGCTTAGTTAGTATGCTTGAAGTATTATTATTTCTATGTCAATATTAAACTTTTGTCTTGAATCTTATGGATCTGAATATTCTTGCTACAATAAAGAAGATTACATGGATAAATATGTTAGGTAGCATTCCACATCAAAAATTCTGTTTTTATCATTTACCTACTCGAGGACGAGCAGGAATTAAGCTTGGGGATGCTGATACGTCTCCAACGTATCTATAATTTTTGATTGTTCCATGCTATTATATTATCAACCTTGGATGTTTTATATGCATTTATATGCTATTTTATATGATTTTTGGGACTAACCTATAACCTAGAGCCAAGTGCTAGTTTCTGATTTTTCCTTGTTTTAGAGTATCGCATAAAAGGAGAATCAAACGGAGTCCAATTGACCTGAAACTTCACGGAACTTATATTTGGAAGGAAAGCAACCCGGGAGACTTGGAGTCCACGTAAGGGAAGCAACAAGGAAGCCACGAGGCAGGGGGCGCGCCCTCCACCCTCGTGGGCCCCTCGTGGCTCCCCTGACGTACCTCTTCCGCCTATATATATCCATATACCCTAAAACGATCGGGGAGCACAATAGATCGGGAGTTCCGCCGCCAGAAGCCTCCATAGCCACCGAAAACCAATCTAGACCCGTTCCGGCACCCTGCCGGAGGGGGAATCCCTCTCCGGTGGCCATCTTCATCATCCCGGTGCTCTCCATGACGAGGAGGGAGTAGTCCACCCTCGGGGCTGAGGGTATGTACCAGTAGCTATGTGTTTGATCTCTCTCTCTCGTGTTCTTGATTTGGGACGATCTTGATGTATCGCGAGCTTTGCTATTATAGTTGGATCTTATGTTTCTTCTCCCCCTCTACTCTCTTGTAATGGACTGAGTTTTCCTTTTGAAGGTATCTTATCGGATTGAGTCTTTAAAGATTTGAGAACACTTGATGTATGTCTTGCCATGCGTATCTGTGGTGACAATGGGATGTCATGTGATTCACTTGATGTATGTTTTGGTGATCAACTCGCGGGTTCCGCCCATGAACCTATGCATCGGGGTTGGCACACGTTTTCGTCGTGATTCTCCGGTACAAACTTTGGGGAACTATTTGAGGTTTTATGTGGTGGTTGAATAGATGAATCTGAGATTGTGTGATGCATATCGTATAATCATACCCACGGATACTTGAGGTGACATTAGAGTATCTAGGTGACATTAGGGTTTTGGTTGATTTGTGTCTTAAGGTGTTATTCTAGCACGAACTCTAGGGCTGTTTGTGACACTTATAGGAATAGCCCAACAGATTGATTAGAAAGAATAACTTGAGGTGGTTTCGTACCCTACCATAATCTCTTCGTTTGTTCTCCACTATTAGTGACTTTGGAGTGACTCTTTGTTGCATGTTGAGGGATAGTTATGTGATCCAATTGTGTTATTATTGTTGAGAGGACTTGCACTAGTGAAAGTATGAACCCTAGGCCTTGTTTCCTAGCATTGCAATACCGTTTATGCTCACTTTTATCATTAGTTACCTTGCTGTTTTTATATTTTCAGATTACAAAAACCTTTATCTACCATCCATATACCACTTGTATCACCATCTCTCCGCCGAACTAGTGCACCTATACAATTTACCATTGTATTAGGTGTGTTGGGGACACAAGAGACTCTTTGTTATTTGGTTGCAGGGTTGCTTGAGAGAGACCATCTTCATCCTACGCCTCCTACGTATTGATAAACCTTAGGTCATCCACTTGAGGGAAATTTGCTACTGTCCTACAAACCTCTGCACTTGGAGGCCCAACAATGTCTACAAGAAGAAGGTTGTGTACTAGACATCAGCTGCCCTCTTCTTCTTCTCCCCCTTAGGGGGGGATTGCTCTCTTCCTCCTCCTCTTTCTCTTCGTCAGGGGAGGAGAGAGTTTCGGTGTCTTCGGACACTACGTCTGAGGCACCTTTACGGCGGAGGCCACTCTTGGCCTCCTTGCCCTTCTCCTTGGCCTTCTTTTCCAGTGCCTGGTATGGCGCCGGGACCAGCATCCTCGTCAACAGAGGAATAGCTGAGTCTTCGGGCAGCGGAGCCGGACAATGAATCCGTTCCGCTTTCTTCGTCCAGCCCTGTGAAAGAAAATGGAAAGTTTAGCGTGCTCCTTGGACTCGCAAAGTAATGTTATCAAAGAACTTACAGGGGTCGAAGCATGGGTGTTGTCGTAGCCGAGGTCCTCGGTTGTCTCCAGCCATGACTTTTGGTTCTTGAAGAGCAGCTTCCACATGTCTTCGTGCTTCGTTCCAAAGAACTGTTGCAGGGTCCGGGGACCGGCCGGGTTGAACTCCCACATGAACTCTTGAAGCGCCTGAGAGGGTAGAATCCGGCGGAAGAGCATCACCTGGATCACGCTGGCGAGACTGGTATTTTTATCTACCATGATGTTGATGCACTTCTGCAGCATCATCACCTCGTCAGACGACGCCCAGTCCAGGCCCTTGTTAAGCCAGGATGCCAGCCGCATTGGGGGTCCAGACTTGAACTCCATAGGAGCAGCCCATGTGGAGTCACGAGGTTCTATGACATAGAACCACCCCTGTTGCCATCCCTTCACGGTCTCCATGAAGGTGCCCTTGGGCCAAGTGACATTGGGAAGTTTGCTCACCATAGCGCCACCACAATCTGCATGTTGGCCATCCACCACTTTCGGCTTCACGTTGAAGACCTTGAGCCACAGGCCAAAGTGGGGGGAAATGCGGAGGAATGCCTCGCGTACGACGATAAATGCCAAAATGTTGAGGAAGGAATTCGGGGCTAGATCATGAAAATCTAACCCATAGTAGAACATGAGGCCGCGGACGAAAGGATGAAGGGGAAACCCCAGTCCACGGAGGAAATGAGGGATAAAAACTACCCTCTCGTTAGGCTTTGGTGTGGTGATGATATGGTTTTTGGCCGGGAGCCAGTGGGCGATCTCCTTGGCCAGATACCCCGCTTCCCGGAGTTCCTTGATGTTTCTCTCCGTGATGGAGGAAGCCATCCACTTGCCCTGTGCTCCAGATCCGGACATGGCTGGAGTACTTTCTGGGAACGGAGAGGGTTGAAGCTTGGGCGCTCGAGCTTGAGGACGGATGGGCTGACGAAGGGGAAGGTGTGGGGTAAAAAGGGGGAATCTTATCTCCTTATAAAGGCAGTGAATATCATGCGTCCCCCACGAGCCTTAAAGCTCACCTATTTCCAAGGGGTCGTGCGAAATGGCCCGGTTGGGTTTCCCAAACCCGTATTGATGAGAATCCCGTAATAAGGGGGCACGATCTCTACTTTGACAAGATGTGTCGTTGGTAGTTGCGTCTCAAAATGTGAAACGGGAGGTCGAAAAACGGTTTGAAATAATAAAATGGCCAGACATAATGTCTCACCAGTAAAATCTTCAGACGCCAGAACTTATCCATATTCTGCCCTTGTGATTCGGAGGTATGACTGTTGTACAGATCTGGATATAGTACTGACAATCAACTACTTTGATGTATTTGGAGGAGGAACCTGCCTTGCAATGCCGAAGACAATCTGCATGCCGGACACATCGTCATTGAAGACTGGTTCAGGGGCTACTGAGGGAGTCCAGGATTATGGGGTCCTCGGGCGTCCGGGATATGTGATATGGACCGGACTAATAGTCCATGGAGATACAAGACGGAAGACTTTCCTCGTGTCCGGATGGGACTCTCCTTGGCATGGAAGGCAAGCTTAACGTGCGGATATGAAGATTCCTTTCTCTGTAAACCAACTCTGTACAAACCCTAGCCCCCTCCGGTGTCTATATAAACCGGAGGGGTTAGTCCGTAGGCTAGACAATTAGGGTTTAGCCATTACGATCTCGTGGTAGATCAACTCTTGTAACCCCTATACTCATCAAAGTCAATCAAGCAGGAAGTAGGGTATTACCTCCATCAAGAGGGCCCGAACCTGGGTAAACACTGTGTCCCCTGCCTCATGTTACCTTTGATCCTTAGACGCGCAGTTCAGGACCCCCTACCCGAGATCTGCCGGTTTTGACACTGCCAATGTGGGAGGGGAGAGGGGAATTGAGAGGGACAGAGAGAGAGAGAGAGAATGGAGAGGACGTATAGGCTGCTCCGGATCCGGTACTAAGTGAAACATAGTAGTAGCGCTAGTTGTCTCACCTGTGCTACAACTATCCACTTAGTAGTAGCATAGGTTTCACATCCCACGCTACTACTACCGCCTGGACTGAGGGGGCATGGTGGGGTCCACTTAGTAGTAGTGGGGGCCTACTGTACCCGTGCTACTACTATACCCTACCAGTAGCGCATGGTTTTTGACCGTGCTACTACTAAGTAGGAGTAGCGCGGCCCAAATAACCTGCACCACTGTTAAGTTGTTACCTATAGGGGCTTTCCTAGCAGTGCTAGATCGGGACCCCCTACCCGAGATGTGCTGGAATCGACTCAGTCACAAGGCATGCAAATGCCATTAACCAAAGTTTATTGTGTATGCCATATTCACAAATTAAGTTAAATTTAATGGAGATGGTATATTGTGTATGCCATAGTCACAAGGCTTTCCTAGTGTGTATGCCATATTGTGTATGCCACTACTAAAATATGTCAAAGATGCGATACAGGAGATCCCATTCATAGCATTACTCCTATAGAGGATGCTGGAGTACTCGCCTCCCACTAGACTCTTTGCCAGGGAGTGCCCTTCGTATCATCTTTATCGTGAGGGCCTCCCGCGGTTGGCTCCATAGGGCGCTCCGCACTGTCCGATCTGCCCAGACGGCATGCACCCAGGCATTTTTTTCTATGGGGTCCATGACCGGTGAGCCATGGGTGCATTCAGGACCACCATCATGTGATGTTTTTGGTCGCGCCCGCGTGTGTCGTCTCACGCGTTGGCCCGCGCGTGAGGGACGGGTCGTGTCCGCCTATCAACGTCCTTCGCCCCGGCCCAACTGTCTCAACCAATCCAATCGGGCCCGCGCGAGTGCGGCTCGGGGTGATGTGTGTCGGGTGGTCGGAGAGACCCATCGGACTAGGGTCTCATGGCTCCTCGCATGTTCGAGGGGCACCTGCATGGCCTCTCGGCCCACCCGGATATTTGGTTCCCTTGCCCTGTTGTGCGTTTGTATGCTTAATGGCTCATAGAGTTGGTATCGCACCATGCGTGCCGCTTCGCGTGTTCCCGAGGTGGCTGCTCGGGTTATCTGCCTACCCGACTGTTAGGTTCTCCTGATCGGGCTTGTTTTTGGCTGCTGTGTAGCAGCCTTTGGGCAAACTATTGGGATTCGAATGCTTCGGGTTTGTGTAGACAGATGGCTTTGTCTTGGTTTGTCCCGGGTCAGTTGTATGTTGGTTTGCTACGGAGTGTGGGGGTGTCCTCGCATATAATGGGGGTGGTCTTATTCTTCTCTTGTGCTTGTCTCACATACCATTTCTCTTTTCTTCATCGCTAGGGCTTCCTCAAGCTTTCTCGAGTTGGTGGTATCTTTGTCAACGGTGGCGGCACATTAGCTCCTCGTGCCTGTTCGGGTTTGTGATGTACTTTGTTTCCCATCACCGGCTGCCGGCGATCCATTAGCTCCTCATGTCAGCTGAGGTTCGATTTTTCTTCCTTCTCGCTTGGTGGTTTGATTGTGTGATATCTATCGACTAGCTCGGCCCTGTCTTCTATAACATATTGGGGGCCCGGGGTTACAAAACCTAGTTGGCTACGTCGGTGGAGGGGAGTCCTCCACTGACCCTGCTTCCATGTCTTGGACGGCAAGGCTTCCAGATGGGAGATACCAAATCCATAGTTAATTTTTCAGGCACCGCGGTGAAGGTGTTTGGACTAGAGTACCTGAGAGAACCAATTGTGGAGAACACAAAAAAATTGTTGGGCATTGCAGCATCAAGAGGATTCCTAGGTGTGCTTGGTTCAACCGATTGCATGCACTGCCAATGGAAGAACCGCCCGAAAGGTTTCCGCATGTAGTAAAAGGTCACACTAAAGAGACCACCATCATACTTGAAACATTGGCTTACAAGGACTTGTGGATTTGGCATGATTTCTTTCACACGCCTGGTTCTCACAATGATATCAATGTGCTCCAACTATCTCCTTTGTTCAAAATCTTCTATGATGGGGATGCTTCGACGTGCAACTAGCACAGCTAGAAAATGGGAACTACCTTGCTGGTGGCATCTATGCTTAGTGGGCGGTGTTTCTGAAGACTATATCCAAGCCCTGAGGTAACAAACACTTTCTCTTTGCACAAATGCAATAAGGTGCTAGGAAGTATGTGGAGACAGCATTTGGAGTGCACCAAGCTCATTGTGGGTATTTCTCATGGAGGTGCAATGATGTGGAAACCGGAGACACTTGGAAGCTGATGACATGTTATGTCATCTTGCACAACATGATTGTGGAGGATGAGGGCGATGGGGCATCCCCCACGCATGATTCTGAGAAGCCCGGAGTTCAAGTATGCCTCCCGAAACAAGATGTGGAGCATGTTGTGAACTTTCTACATATGCATCAGTAACTTCGAGATCAACAGGTGCATACAACTACTCAATAATCTTCTGGAATATATTTGGATCCATACACGAAAGCGATGAATTTTATGTTTCAACTAGGCACTCCAATTTTTTTTGTTATGTTTGAACTTCAAAGTGAGGGTTGTGGTTACAAAAAAGGACATTTAAGGGGCGGGGCAACACTATGCGGACACGCCCATGGAAGTTTAGGGGAAGTCGGGTGGGATTTGTTCACTCTGGTTGTAGATGTTCCAACTATCACAAGAAGAATGTAAACTAAAATTTATTGCGTCTAATATATATTCTTGGAGAAAACCAAGGGCGAAAATCCATTGTGAAACCATCCCTTCCAAATTAAGAAACGTCCAAAAAACAAAAAAGGAGAAGGTAAGGAAAAAAGAATGACCACACAAATGACAATCTAATGTAGCACTATCTGTGAAATGTGCCTTGGGAACATCCCAGAACGATACACCTTCTGTACCAGTGCATTAGGCACATTATAAAAATCAGATAATGCCAAAACGCTTACGATGCATTAATACCCATCTTGTTTCCTGTTTCTTGCCATGAACAAAGGAATCAACCAATAGAGGACGTAGGACGTACGTGCCTTCAATGACTTAGTATACCAAGCACAATGCAGTTGTTAGTTTAGCAAATAAACTGACTTTAGCAGGATGATTTGCATGCAAGAGTATTACTCCCTCTATACCGAAATATTTCTAATTGAGGAAACTTGTACTAGTTTTCCCCAACTACAAGTATTTCGATATAGAGGGAGTAGTATAATTAGCGAATAAACATCAAGTTATCTTGTTTTTCTCTTCGTGTTGGTTGTAAGGGCAACTTCAATGGGGCGACCCATTTCGTCGGCCGCCGTCCGTTTGGGTCGGCACGAACACAAAAGGTGGCCCAATGCGCCGACCCAAACGGACGCGCGTCTGCTTTTTGTCCGCGGGCGACCCATTCCCAATCCATTTTTGAGCCGGATTTGCGTCGGCGCGGACACGCGATGGACTCGCGCACGCTCGCCTTCTCCTCCCCCGGGACCGCTGGTCAGTGGCATATTGGCCTCCCCCCATCCAACAGCAACCCTCGCCCGCCTCCTTCATCGCCGACGCCGCTGTCCATTTTTGCCGCGACTCTGCCAGTTGTCGGTGCCTCCACATCCGCCCAGCAACACCGCCCACTCCCACGTCGCCCGCCACCGCTGTCTTGCCCCCGGGGAGCCGACTTCTTCCCACCCCCGCGCCCCCCACCACACAGTCGCCCTCGACCAAGAAGTCGCCTCGCCGCCCCGGCCAGATCCTCACCGGTACGCTCGTCGGACGCCGACCCACTCGTTGGACGCCGGTAGGGCAGCTAGCTAGTCTGTGCGCGCCGCGACTCCCTTCGCCGACCGTCTCCTTCGTCGACGCCCGCAAGTTGTTCGACGGTTTGCCAAGGTACAAAATGGACTCCGCCGACGAGTTCTTTTTTCACAATTTCCTTTGCGATTCCGACGATTCGTCGTCCGATGACGAGGAGGAGATATTGGTTGTCGTGTTGGTTCATCACCACCTCAACAGCCGGCAGCCGTTGTTTCGTGGCTCCATTCCAGGCCACCTTCCGGCGTTGAATCGTAAACGAGAGAGCGGGCATTTCCTTCTTTGGAAGGACTACTTTGATACAACAAACCCGTTGTTCAAACATCAAAAATTCCGCCGCCGTTTCCGTATGAGTAGGCATCTTTTTAACCGTATTGAAGAGGGGGTGGTCGGCTATGATGACTATTTCGAGTGCAAAGAGGATGTCATTGGCAAGATTGGTTTCTCCTCTTATCAGAAATGCACTGCCGCCATCTGAATGCTTGCATACGGAGTGCCCGGTGATCTCATTGACGAGTACGTCCGTATGAGCGAGTCTACGTGCCTAGAGTCCCTATATAAGTTCTACAAGGCTGTTATTGTTGTGTTTGACCCTGAGTACTTGAGAGAGCCGACTGCTGAAGATACATCCTGTTTTGTTGGCGATGAATGCCAGCAGGGGTTTCCCAGGGATGCTTGGCAGTATGGACTGCATGCACTGGGAGTGAAAGAACTGCCCTTCTGCTTGGCAAGGGCAGTATAAGGGCCATGTCAGGGCTTGCACTGTCATACTAGAGGTCGTGGCGTCTCAAGATCTATGAATCTGGCACTCTTTCTTTGGCATGGCCGGATCACACAATGATATCAACGTGCTTCAGCGCTCCCCGGTGTTTGCTAGGCTTGCCGAAGGCAACAGCCCACCGGTGAACTTTACTGTCAACGGCCACAACTACGACAAATGATACTATCTGGGTGACGGTATCTATCCTCAGTGGACCACTATTGTCAAGACAATGCCCAACCCCGTCAGAAAGAAGAGGAAAAGATTTGCCCAAGAGCAAGAGAGTGCTAGGAAGGATGTCGAGCGTGCCTTTGGTGTTTTGCAATCTCGATGGGGCATCGTTATGTATTCTGCTAATACCTGGAGCACGCAGAAACTGTGGGAGGTGATGACTGCTTGTGTGATCATGCACAATATGATCGTAGAAGACGAGCGCCCGGAACGTCTGTACGATCAAGGGTTTCAGTTTCAGGGTGAGAATATTGTGCCTGAGTATGGAGGAGCGGCAACGTTTGAACAGTTCACTCAATTTCATCATGCCATGCGTGATTGGGAAACTCACGTGCAACTATAAAGTGATTTGATTGAGCATGTGTGGACTCATGTTGGCAACCAATAAATGTATCTTCTTTTATTCGTTTGCAAAACTATATGAGAACTATGCGAGATATTTTTATTTTTATTCGACTTGTAAAACTATGCTATTTTATTCGGTTCAAACTATGTTATTTGACTGTATATTTAAATGCAAATTCATCAATGCAAAATAAGAAGGCTAGCCGACCACGCCGGCACATATGGGTCGGCGCGTTAGACGCGCTACCGACCCATATCTAAAACAAGGCGGACGCCGGACGGACGGCCGACCCAAACGAACAAAAAACGAACGAAATCATCGTCCATTTGGGTCGCCTCATTGGAGTTGCTCTAATGCATCACCTAAGATGTCCAATGCACGGGTACGAAGGAAGTTCGTACAGCGTTCATGTAAGAAAATGCGCAACGTGATGCACACTTGATACGAACGCATATGCGTGCACGTCGCCAGTTCCCAACCGGACCATGCGCCATGCCCAATCATATCATGCATTCAACCAACGAAGCAGCGGGCCGCGGAATGAGGATGCACGCTCTCCAAGGATCAATGCTGGCCAACCTACACCCGACTCTGAAGATGCACTTAGACTGGTCACAGTGGGGAGGAACTTAGGAGTAACATCACACACTTCAATACAACTTTGCTTATGTGGCATGTATTTAATGAAGAGAGAGGTGCTTGTGGTAACTAGCTAAGTTACCGGAACATCACACACTCCAAGAAACAATGAGTTTATAACCTAATAAATACATCGTTGCATGACACTACATAGATGTTCCTACCCACTATGAAGGTAGTAACATAGTCTAGAGAAGTGTGAAGTTACTAGCTTATGTTCTTACCCATTGTGACCAGCCTTACGGCAATGGTACACCAATCAACCCCGAGCTGCAGTAACCGCATTAATGGGGAAAATAATTGCAGTCGACTGCGCGGGTACCCGCATTGAAGCCCCGTGCGCAGCATGGGCGCGAGACCGTCGCGATAAATGGGCCTACCGGCGAGCGAGCCGTCACTTGCTCACACTCACGGTGGAGCAAAAACTCACAGTGGAGCACTGGAGCAGCAGAACTGAGCGAGCGAGTGAGATCGAGAGGGAGGGAGAGCGGAGAGCATGGGCTCAATGGCGACCAGCGTAGAGGAGATCGGCGCGGCGGTGGCGCCACAGGCGGTGGAGCGCCGCCTGGGCGAGCTGCGGGCGACCTTCGAGAGCGGCAGGACCCGGCCCCTGTCGTGGCGGCAGTCCCAGCTGCGTGGCCTCCTCCGGCTCCTCGCCGACAAGGAGGAGGAGGCGTTCCGCGCGCTCCACGACGACCTCGGCAAGCACCGCGCCGAGGCCTACAGAGACGAGGTTCTTCCCCCTTCGTCTCATCTCATCTGCACCGTCGCACGTCGTCGTCGTCGTACGCCGCGCTCGCAGCCGTCCATACATACAATCTGAACTATGCCGGTGGTTTTGGGGGTGTTTAGGTAGGCGTGCTCACCAAGTCGGCCAACGCCGCGCTGCGGGAGATCGGGAAATGGGCGGCGCCGGAGAAGGCAAGCTCGACTCACTATTGGTCACTCTACAATGCATACTGTTCGTTTGCAGTCGCACACCAGCTGCTTTGGAACCTAACTCCGCTGTGTCATGGATGGGGGCGCAGGTCTGGGTGCCGCTGGTGGCGTTCCCGGCGAGCGCGCAGGTGGTGCCGGAGCCGCTCGGGGTCGTCCTCATCTTCTCCTGCTGGAACTTCCCCCTGGGTAAGCACTACTCCTATATTTGATTGACAACCAATCTCTCATTTTAACTAGTACCAGTACGTTGTACTTTTTGCCAATTTAGCTACTGTACTCCTTCGTTTCTCTTCTCACGAGTTGTAGCACGATTAATCTTGCACTCAAGAACTAGGGTGGTACAGTACGATACAGTGACTTCCCACTCGTGAGACCGCAAGAAAAATGGCTCAACTCCTATCGGCAGTAAAAAGAAATGGTCCATTCAATCATAGTATTACTGAATTTCACATTTCCACTGAGTGATATCCCTGAATTTCACATTTCCGCTCATGCCTCATGGGTCCGCTGAAGTTTGACAGTTTCGCTCACTGGTCCACTTAATTTCCCTCCATACAGCAGACACATGCGTTGCGTACCAGCTAGGCTATGGAACTATACGTCCATCGGTGCATGAATTAGCACGTCGCTGTTGTGATAGCTGCACATACAGAAGTGAACCACCTCATCAGTCTCTCTGCCCTAGGGAGTCCAGTACTCCAATACCACTTCAATAGGGACAGTTCATCAAAATGGGTCGATTGCTTTTCGCGAATACGCAAAGCTTGCGTATCATTTCATCGATAGATAGGAGAAAACAAGAGTAACATAGATAAGAGAGGCGGAAGTGGGAGAGGATACAACACAGCATACACTCGCCTAGCTCGAACTCCTTACCTGATTTGCCATGTAGCACACGTTAGCTGAATTATAAAGCAGATTTACGGCCACTACTTGCCTTCTCGGCGGTCCGATAATCATCCGATGGCTGAAAGAATATGAATTCATTTTATCACAATAAAAAGATGAGGAATCGTCCGTCGGGTGTGTTTACTACGTCGGCAATCCCTTCAAGATTACGTAAGCCATGTCCCCTAAAAAAAGAGTACGCAAGCCATGTCAATATTGATATTCTCTCTTGTTTGATGGCGACTTTTTTATTGAGGGTTCAATGGCGATTTCATTTTCTCTCTCTCTCTCTTTGCGGGTGAATGGTGATTTCTTCAAACACCCAGGCTAAAGATGACGCAGTTCGCAGAAAATATTGTAGTAAATCTAGCATTGTACTAAAAATAGTGGTTATTTTCGAGTGACATGGTAATATGTCGCCGATGTTCATCAGTCTAAACAAAACACTTGTGTCCTGTCGTGAGTGCCATGTAGTACGACAGAGGGGTAACCATCTCACCAGCCGAGAGTGAAGGGACCAACGGAGGAGGCAAAGGACTTTTCTTGGATCGCATATGGACCAGGGAGAACCACCTTATTCTATTTCTCCCCCAATCCGCGGCCTCCGTCCAAGCGCCTTCAATTTCTTCCATGTGCCTTCCCTCGTCCGTTTGCGCGTCGGTGAAGCCCCGGCCCTGATTGAGCCATGCCCTTTTAATGAAGAGTCATACGCTACGCTAGAGTCGCTAGTTCAGCGCACATGCCGTGCGACAGCGCTTGCAGTTCGAGAGGTTTCACTACGTACGTACTGTTATCGCATGGATCTACCTCCGTCAGCGACGTACATAAGCTTGTGTGGTGTCGTGGTATGCCCTAGATCCCGGTAGGTAATAAGCTGCTGGTCCACTGCCTATGGAACGGACGCAACGCACCACGCTGTCGTAACTTTATCCTGTAGCACATCTCAAATTACACCCTGTCCGGTTACGCCAAAGATCGCATTGACGACCTGGCAGGCATGGACACTGGTACCACCTCCGCTGCTGGGGCAAAAAACTTAAAACTTCACCTCGCTGGTCTCACCAGTAATGGTTAAAACCGGCCGTCCTAGAGTTACCATGCTTGCTCAAAGTTGGTCAATGGAAATGGATCGATAGGGTACCTGCTAACGTACAGTACGTACTGAACGAGGAAACCAGTCTAATTCTCTGTGTCACTACATCGTCAATGCATGCATGATGCATGGTCAGTGTGTATGTACGTGCGCAGGTCTGTCTCTGGAGCCGCTGATCGGGGCCATAGCGGCCGGGAACGCCGTGGCGCTGAAGCCGTCGGAGCTGGCGCCGGCCACGGCCAGGTTCCTGGAGGAGAACATAGGCGAGTACCTGGACGCCACGGCGGTGAAGGTCATCCAGGGCGGCCCCGCGGTGGGGGAGCAGCTCATGGAGCACAGATGGGACAAGGTCCTCTTCACCGGTACAGTAAACCAACTGAATGACAAGCGCTGCTAATTCCACTGATGGTGCTAATCAGGTGCAACCCTTGGCATTGGCAGGGTGCCCGCGCGTGGCGCGCGTGGTGATGGCGGCGGCGGCGAAGCACCTGACGCCCGTGGCGCTGGAGCTGGGCGGGAAGTGCCCCTGCATCTTCGACGCCGTCGCCGGCAGGAGGAACCTCCAGACCTCGGTGAACCGCGTGATCTTCGCCAAGTGGTCGTCCTGCGCCGGCCAGGCCTGCATCGCCATCGACTACGTGCTCGTCGAGGAGCGATTCGCGCCCACCCTGGTACCCACGCACGCACGGTTTTGTCTGATGGCTATGTAATTCTCGATCAGATCATCCTAACCACACGTCGCGTGCTCGTTTCTCTTGGCTGATGATGAAGATCAAGGTGCTCAAGTCGACGCTGAAGAGGTTCATCGCCGACTCGGACCAGATGGCGCGGATCGTCAACGGGCGGCATTTCCAGCGGCTGAGTAACCTCCTCAAGGACCCGGCGGTGGCGGCATCCGTCCTGCACGGCGGCGGCTTGGACGCCAAGAACCTGTAAGTGCACCCTGAACCCATCTGCATATTAATTAGTTTTCCTCGTCTCCGTCCTCATCAAAGAAGACTTCATCAGGTCCATCGAGCCGACAATACTGCTGAACCCGCCGCTGGACTCCGCGATCATGACCGAGGAGATCTTCGGCCCTCTGCTCCCCATCATCACGGTACCAATTACTACTGCTAACCCAACACCAAAACCAAGGGCGAAGAAGATGAATGAAAATGGTGTCTCCCTGTGGTACAGGTGAAGAAGATCGAGGACAGCATCGCGTTCGTGAGGGCGCGGCCGAAGCCGCTGGCCGTGTACGCCTTCACCGACAGCGCGCCGCTGAAGCGCCGGATCGTGGAGGAGACGTCGTCGGGGAGCGTCACCTTCAACGACGCCGTCGTACAGGTACGCCGCGCCGCCCGTACCAACTAGAGCTACATTTTCTTCTGACCGGTAGTACGTGGTTTAACCATGGCGCCTCGATGGATTTGCATGCGTGCAGTTCGGGGTGGACACGCTGCCGTTCGGCGGCGTGGGGCAGAGCGGGTTCGGGCAGTACCACGGCAAGTACTCCTTCGAGATGTTCAGCCACAAGAAGGCGGTGCTGCGGCGGGGATTCCTGGTGGAGGCCATGCTGAGGTACCCGCCGTGGGACGAGCAGAAGATCGCCATGATGCGCCACCTCTTCCGCTACGACTACGTCCGCTTCATCTTCACCTTCCTCGGCCTGCGGAGATGAATACGGCCATGCATGCACGTCTGGGTTTCGCCCAGGAAATTAATTAATTAATATTTGATGAGCGAGTGGATGAACAAGTACATGAATAATAAACATACCACGTTAGTTTGTACTACTAGGATTGCGTAGCAGGTTTGCACTCGGTACTTGCTAGTGTGCCAATAATAGAAGAAGAATGTTCTTTTTGAATCCAGTCTGCCCCCCAAGGTCCCTTTTTTGTGTATTTGTTTCAGACGTCCAGAGTGCTTCACGTATACAGTGTTTTGCGGCGAGTTTGTGAGCGAGATAAGGTATTGCTGCGTTCCGGGTGCAGACATTCAAAATAGTACTACATCGCAAATTACCACATTTGATACAATGAAGCACCCAAAGTTTTTTATCATAAATAAATAAATGATGGACCCAAAGTTCTTTTTTTAGGGAAAGGACCCAAAGTTCTAGCTTACGTTATTGCCTAAACAAAAAAATTAATTAAACATAAGACCTTTTAGAGATTATAATGCGGACTACATACGGGGTAAATGAATGAATCTACACTCTAAAATATGTCTATATACGTCCGCATGTAGCTCATATTGAAATCTTTAAAAGGGCTTATATTTAGAAATGGAGGGAGTATGAAACAAAATACGTCGGTTCTCTATCTCAGATAGTATTTTCTGAAATTTTTCAAAAGAAGTTATGTTTGGAGGGTAGGAAACGGCGAGTCAATTGATATATGGAGAGACCCGTGGATACCTACCAGTCCGGAGAGAAGGGTTTTGTCAACGAGAGGTAATACTGTCGGATATGGGGTTCCGGCAAACCCTTAAGGTTCGAACACTGGGGCGCGCGCGAAGTCTTTTCCTCCCACCGATCTATGCCCTAGCTCGCTAAGATCTCGCGGACGAACTCGCAACACAGAAAGACATAAGATTTATACTGGTTCGGGCCACCATTGTGATGTAATACCCTACTCCAGTGTGGTGGTGGTGGATTGCCTCTTGGGCTGATGATGAACAATACAATGGAAAGAACAGCCTCCTGAGGGTGAGGTGTTCTCGTGCTTGGCTAACTTGTGTGTGTGGGGATGATCTTGCTGACCCGTCCCTGCCTATGGTGGTGGCTAGTCCTATTTATAGAGGCCCTGGTCCTCTTCCCAAATATTGAGCGGGAAGGGAGCCAACAACGGCGGGCAAATTTGAAGGGGGGCAGCTAGTACAAGCTATCCTGACAAAGGTGGTCTCCGCCTGCGAAAGGCTCTGGTGGTGACGCCGTCTTGGGCTCCACAATGACCTCCGTCTTGCCGTCCTTCTGGTCTTGGTCTTGTTGCACCGATATGGCAACCTTTGCCTGATGCCTCGGTACTCCTCGCCTGCGCTGGCCTCCTTAGCACCAAAGAGGAAATAAGGACGCTGCACGCGCTGGCGCCCGCCTGGTGTCGATCGTCATGGCTCACGTCACGAGAGCCTCATGAGGTTTGCCTCGCCTTGTTATCTCCGCCCCTCGTGAGCCTGCCCGACCAGGCCACTCCAGAGGAGGTCTTGTGTCGTCTGCCTCGCGAGGCTTGGCCCCTCGCGAGGGTCTTGGATGCCTTGTAGATGAAGATGGGCCGTACGGCCTGCTGGCTTAGCCACGCCGCGGGCCGCAGGCAGGCAAGTCTGGGGACCCCCATTCCCAGAACACCGACAGTAGCCCCGGGGCCCAAGGTACGCTCGGGCTTGGCTTCACGGCGAAGCCAAGGGTCAAGTACGGAGCACCGCGGGCCCCCAAAAGCCTGCGGCCTCGGTTGTCGCGTGGCGGTTGATTGGACGTGGGCGTCTCCGTTTCCCCACGCTGCCTCGGCAACTGCACGACTTGACAAGTCTCTGCGACATGCAAGGAGAACCATCATTACCTGCGATCGTGGGAGGCGCCGGTTGGCCTTCTCTTGCTATAAATGGGGAGGGGGCGGAGTCCCCGTCGCCCATCTCTTCCTCGCTTGCTTGCTTCTTCTTCGCTCCATTGCTTGCAGTGTCACCAATGGCGCCACGAAAGAAGTTCTCAGCCGCCGAGAAGGGAAAGGCCCCTCGCGAGGGACCCGGCTCCCCGGCGCCCAAGCGCGGGCGCGGCCGTTCGCGCAAGCGCATCGCGTCCCCTGCCGCGGCCCACCGTCGGAGCAGCGCCGCGACACGCGGAGGGGTCATCCCAGCCATGGCGATCCAGTTGAC